>NC_090183.1:11293917-11624200 GCF_024679245.1 Pseudorasbora parva | reverse complement strand
TGCGTCAGTATAATGTCCATATGGCAGTAATATACAGCTATAGGTAGTTAACATGTATTCAGTTAAGCAGCAACATTGAATGTGTTAGGTACTGTAAACTGTTTTGTATTTCGATCAAAGGTTGGCATCAGATATGGCAATTATATTTTTTATTATCTACTAGGTGAAAATCATAAATCTGATTGCTTAGAAATGTTATATTGCACTTCTCTTCCAGGGCTTTAAATAAACTCAAACTTTAACTCAAATAAACTAAACTGAAAACATTTTGGTAACAATAAGGTTTGATTAGTTAGTTGTAGATTGATTAGTTACTACTTTAATTAACATTAACAAAGAATTAACAATACTTCTACAGCATTTATTAATAATTTATTAACATCTACTAATACATTATTAAAATATGTTTTTGTTTACATTAGTTAATGAAACGTAAACTAACAATGAACAGTTTCAGAATTTGTATTAGCTAACATTAACAACATTTAATAAATACGCTAACAAGTATTGCTCATTGTTAGTTCATGGTAGTTAATACATTATATACTTATATTAACAAATGTTACAACATTTTTGTTACTTGAAATAAAATATAATATAAATATTAGTTGAAAATGTTAAACTTATAACAGTTAGCTGTTGAAAGTGAAACACTAAAATAACTTACTAGAAATAAACTAAAACTGAACTAGTTTAACTAAAACAACAATGGCGGACTATAATGGCAGCTTGCTCAGGGCGGGTCTGAGGTGAAACGCTGCTGTCAGTTAACAATCGTGGGAGGGGCATCTGACTGTGTGACGTCACGCGGTCGGACAGCTTGATGTGAGACAAGGGAAAACATATAAGGAGATTGGATGGATCCACTGGATGGATTTTTATCATTATTGGATGGTTGTGTACAGGCACTGCCAACACACATTTCCATACAATCAACTTGTAAAAGTGCATGTACCATTATATGACCCATCCAATCAATTTCTGATGGACAATATCAAGTCCTGCCCAACATTTTTTTCTTGTTCAAGAAGCTCGAATATACATAACAGGGAAGAAAAACCAATTGCAACTCGATATATATATATATATTCTCCAAGGAGAAACTCACATTTGGCTCAATGTCAATCACACAGATCTTCCCACTTGCCAAAACATCTTTAATCGCATCCACACTGGTTCCATAGAGATGACCTCTTAACTCCCCAAATTCAATAAACCTGAGGAACAAAGCGGAAAAAAAGTGTCACTGACATATTTGGGTCACCTCCAAACCCCCCAAAACATAGTACATCAAGAAACTTCATGTGTTTATGCACAGACTAGTATATTTAGACCACCTGTGATTGCAAACCATGGTGTCAAACTGCTTTCGGCTGATAAAGTGATATTCTCTGCCAGATTCTTCATGGCATTTGGGTGGTCGTGTGGTATCTGGGTGGAAATAAAAGTTAGATACCTTCAAAATCAGTACAGTTGTATCACACAAATTCATATTTGTAGTATGAAACTCACGAGGAACAGCTCCTTGGTAGACCTTTGGATTGATCTCAATCAGTCTCCTGCGTAATTCATTCACCCCGACACTGGACGGACCTGATGGCACATCACATGATAATGCGCAAGCAGCAATGGAACTACAGGAAGATGTACAAGATCAACACTACCAGGCAAAAGTTTGGGGTCGGTAAGATTCTGTGATGTTTCTGAAAGAAGTCTCTAATGCTCACACAGCATTTATTTGATCAACAATACTGTAATAGTAGTAATATTGTGAATTTTTTTAACAATATAAAATAATAGTTTTTATTTAAATGTATATAAAATTGATGTGTAAACCATAATAAAAAAAATTTCAGGATTCGATAAATAAGATTAAAAAAAACATAATTGGTGTGAAATGATTTTTTTGTAACATTATAAATGTCTTTAATGTCATTTTGGATCAATTTAATGCATTCTTGCTGGAAAAATGTTTAAACTTTGAATGGTAGCAAAAACACATTTACATATTGGATTATAAATATAATCATAAGAAATGTTTCTTGAGCAGCACATCAGCATATTAGAATGATTTCTGAAGGATCATGTGACATTGAAGAATGGAAATTTAAAGGGGTGGTTCAGTCTTTTTTTTCTAGGCTTGGTTGTGTTTATGGGGCGCAGTATAATATATGTCTTAATACTTCTTTTTTTTGTTTTTTAAATGCAGTATTTTTCTTATATTTGTCCTTTATTCCACACCGCTCTCTCCACTGTCCTTTGAACGGCTCGTCTGCTTCCTGCTTCTATGAAGCCCATCCCTCCGAAAACCCAATGGTCTTAGATAGGTTAGATGGCCAAATGTAGATTCATGTATTTTTATTGGCTGAAGTGCCAAGCACCGGTTGTCCAGAAACGCCACGCCCCTTAGCATTACAGGCAGAAGTCACATCTGGGGCAGTGTTTATGTTAATAACAAGGGTTTATGATGTCACCAACCCAGGAAGAAGCTTGTTGTAGTCCAAACCGGCCGTTTTCTTAGGCAATAAACTGACGTAACTTTAAAAGACAATATCTCCGTTTGCATTGAACTTTCACCGCTGTAATTTTGCAGATACTGTTTATGCTCAAGCAGCAACATTACACTAGCCTAGAAATCTAGACACACCCTAGCTGTAGAAAATCTAATCTGCTGCGAGTGTAGTCTAGCAACTCTCAATACAGTTCTGAGCTGTAAAAACCAAACTCTGGTCGGGCCAATCACATCGTGTATAGAGTCGGTGGGCGGGGTTTGACATAATGATGGCAAAGTTGCCCTTGCGTGCTTCTAGTAAATTTTACTGGCTGATTTTAGCTCACTCACCCATCAGTGCTATGAGGCGGTGTGTATGCTCTGGATGATGCTGGTACCGCACCACTTCCACATAAGGGTTGGCCAGCGAACTGTAACCGCTTGTGGGGCAGAACTGGGATGTTCCAAAAGCCTGACCTCTCTGTCGACGGCAGAGACGCAGACTTCGTCGAAAACCGGCTGACATACACACCATAAGATGTACAAAAAATAAAAGCACATTGAAAGAATGTAAATAGCCTCGTTACATATCAGTAGTGTCGTTCCAAACCCATAAGACTTTCGTTCATCACCTCGTTCATGACAGAATTTTCATTTTTGAGCGAACTACCCTTTTAATACCTGTAGGTGGTATGTGTGGTATTTTGATAATAATATAATATAATCAATGCATGGGATTTAATCGTTTTAACTAAAATAACAACTGATATCATCCCCAGCCATCTTACTGATCAATATGAAAAAACTTTATTCATTTAAATCATTAGTATGCAGGTGCAGAATGTAGGTATCTACAACGAAGTCGTAGATAAACCAACCAAAGTTTCCTTTATCTGGTCAATGTTTGTGATGCTGTGCACCATCTAATCTGCTGTAGTCATAATAAACCAGTAAATCTTGTAATATCTGAGAGATACTCACTCAGATAAATCCCCTCAACATTCGTGCTGAATTCACTCTCCTCTGAAACACATCACAAGTGTATGCATATTTTAACAAAATGATTATCAGTGACTTAATGAAAGAAAAAAATATCAAATCTGCACAAGCAATAGCGATCAATATTAAACGTAATGATTTCTATAGTAATGTGTTATATACACACCATCCTTTAGCTCTTCTGATGAATCATCATGAAGGAAACAGGAACACAAGTTATCAGAGGCAATATTTTAAAGTATTTAAAGATGCACTCATTGGCATTTTGTGGAACAATTCATCTTTAACATCATAATATCATAATTGACTCTAAACCTGAATTCAGTACATTTTTCTCCTGATATGTTCAGGACTTACCTACCAGATTCAAACGCCTCCTCATCTGTGCACAGGGGGAAAAAAACACACAGGTGTAAATATAACAAGCTTTACATAGACAAGGTAAAGTTTTAATACTCATTTAAACCAGACAAGAAAACATACCTGCTTCTACACATTTTTCATCTATGGCAATCATGTCATCCTCTGGAGGCAAGGAAAAAAGAGGAAAAAAATAAAGATCAGCCATGAATCTAACATCTGTTTCACACTGCACAACTGAACTGCAGTCCTATACGGAAAACAATGACTTTTTGGGGGGTTTTCCATTAAAATGGACATAAATTACAAAATGGTTTTCAAATTCACATGAGGAGGAACACATTTACATCCAGGAGTAATTAATCTGCACAGAATGGAAATAAAATTTCAAATGCTGTTTATTAAACTTTCTATTTCTCACAGAATGAATGATGGGTTTCACAAAAATATTAAACAGCACAACTGTTAGAAATTATACAAGAAGAGACACAACCACTTTATGAGCAGATTTAATTTAAGATTTTATTCACATATTAACATTTATCAATGAACATAAATACAAGCTCAACCAAACCTGCTTGACGATTAAGAACAAACCTCATTGGTTCTTGCAGAAGCTCAAACGTTTCTTAAAGAGTTAGTTCACCCAAAAATGAAAATTATGTCATTAATTACTCACACTCATGTCGTTCGACACCCATAAGACCTCCTTCAGAACACAAATGAAGATATTTTTGTTGAAATCCGATGGCTCAGAAAGGCCTCCATTGACACCAATGTCATTTCCTCTCTCAAGACCCATAAAGGGCACTAAAGACGTCGTTACAAAGCCCATCTCACTACAGTAGCTCTACAATAATTTATGAAGCGATGACAATAGAATTTGTTTGCAAAAAAAATCTTAATAACTTTTTTCTACTTTATTCTTTTCTTCCCTGTGGGCCTCTGATGCAAACTCACGAAGCACCAAGACACGTATGAGAAAATGACATAGAGCCAGCGTTCGGGCATCTAGGAAATACACACTTTGGCACACTATACACTTTTTAAAATTTTGAGCACTACGCCAAGACCTAAAGCACAATCAATGTTGAATTGAAGCTTAGATACGGTGCATCTTCCTCTGCTTGTGAACAAAGTTCCTCACATCCGCCGGCTCAACGTCATTTTCTCACGCATGTGTCATGAAATAAAGGCGTTATTTAGGTTTTTTTGGCGCACAAAGACTATTGTCGTTGCTTCATAAAATTATAGTAGAACCACTGTAGTGAGATGTGCTTTGTAATGACGTCTTTAGTGCCTTTTATGGGTCTTGAGAGAGAAAATGAGATTGGTGTCAATGAAGGCCTTTTTGGGCCATCGGATTTCAACACAAATATCTTCATTTGTGTTACGAAGATGAACGGAGGTCTTACAGGTGTCGAACAACATGAGGGTAAGTAATTGATGACAGAAATTAAATTTTTGGGTGAACTAACCAGTTAACACAAGAATGAACCTCACAATTCTCACACATTAAGCGAACATGCTTGAGTTTCCGTTTACCACCGCTGATGTGTTGGACTAAATTTGGACTAAACCACTAAATTCACATGAATTAGAAACTTTTTAAAGTGTCAAAGTGTTAGTTGTCTAGCTGTCTATGGAGGGACAGAAAGCTCTCAGATTTAAACAAAAATATCTTCATTTGTGTTCCGAAGATGAACAAGTTCTGAAACTTGTGTATTTCTAGACTAAATGCTCACCTTCATCCACTGTACTCACTGCAGGTTGGCATGGAAACAAAACCAATACATAACAAATGAAACACATACGGAAAAAATGCTCATATAACACAATAACAGCATTTATACAGTTTACTCACAGGTTTGGAAACAAGTGTGAGGATGATAAGGCTGAGACCACCAGAACTCTTTCTGCTTCCTACAAACGCGCACACAATCACATATAGATTTTAAATTTGGAGACAGCAGTGATTATCAGCTCAATCTCAAATCACATTGAAGTCATGCATGTGATGTGCAATTATTCTGTCACAGACCTTTAACCCCTGACTACTTAGAACTGACCTTTTCAGCAAGCTTGTGGAAGGAATGAGGCCAGCACAGGCAGAGGTGCTGGGTAGTTTTACAGCCTGCCACCAGAGGTTGTCTGACTGATCCACAATCTCTAGGATATCTCCCTTCCCAAACGCCATGCCGGCATCTGCGCAGGGAATGGAAGGGTCACCGTGGGGATTGTAGTCCACCATGGCTCGCACATACAGCTTGTGAAAAGAGAGCATGCAATGTCATGCACGTGTGTAAAAAGCCAAATACTCAGCTCTAAAAATGTCTATATGATACACCTTGACACATAGCATGTAATATAAATGTATTTATGTAAATAATCACTTTTCTTTTTTTTTATTCGTATTAGTTTGATCTAATAAAAGGTCAAGTAAAGCTGATTTCACTCTAACATTCGTCAATCACAAAAAAATGAAAACACAAGACTAGACTTTTTTTCTTTTTAAATACACATACAGTGACAACAAAGACAGCCCTGTTTGGTCTCACAGCTCCTGCTTTTTTGGAAACTTCCGGCTAACCAACTATTCTGCTTAATCTAACTGAGAACTGAGAACTGGACGCTTAATCCCTGCCTTTTTATTTTTAATAAAGAACAAGTAGCTCATCATCGTGTATTCCATGCTATTTCTGCTATTGACAAATCAAGTGTTGACATTTGATAGCTCACCATGGTTTGGTTGTTGACTGGCCTGTCAGTGATGGGAACCACCTTAAACATCATGGTTCCATGGGAGTGAGCCTGTGGCAGCAAATTAAGACTTCATGAATATTGATTTATCATAGTTTTCTATCATTTCCTTGAAAGAAATTAAATGAAAGCTACAACTGCACCTGTTGTCTGGTACAGTAGATCATTGGTTTGACTTTGAGATAAAGATTTATTCTAAACAACCAATGCAAAGTGTTATTATGGATACCACTTTGCATTGTTATGGATAGGTTATCTGTTGTAATTATGGATATATATTACGGATGCGTCTTGCTGGTCCAAAGTGGTCTGTCAATGAAAGTGGTCAATGAAAAAGTTTGTAAAGCTAGTCAAGCTGGTCTTGCTGGTTAAGCTAGGGTATTGGATACCAGCTGGCAAAAGCTGTGCTGTTAAACCTCACTCTCCTGGCCTCAAGATGCAAGTGACGCTTGTTAGCCTGCTTGCCTCCCATGCCGTCAGTTGCCGGTTCAAGGCCCGCTCAAAGTGGGGCGAGAAGAACCGGTCTCATTGGTGGCGTGACCAAGAGGAGGGTGAGGTTTAAGAGGGTGAATGTCACAAAGGCCAGCTGCTGGGACAGAACCAGTTATCTAATCATCAAGAGGGGACACAACATTTAATATACACTCATACGAGTGAGTGTGTACTAACCAGAATTTGTATGATCTGTTCTGGTTCCAGTCCAAACACAGGATTACCGTTAACCTCCACCAGCCTATCACCAGCATGCAAAAGACCTAAAACAGAAAGCATATAGACAAGAATGAGATATTTAATGTAGACATAGAGAGTATATGCTGCACAAATAGAGACACAAATAGAGAACAGAGGATCACAAAAAAACAGTACAGTCAAGGATCCCTCACCACTGCGGTCAGCCAGTCCTCCATGTATAACCCGAGCAATGTATATTTCTCCTGTCACATCATCTCTCCTGATTGTTGCTCCCTATATGTTAAAAGAAAGCAGATATCAATCCAAATTTCTACAAGGCTTCCGTAACACTTTATTTTAGGGTTCCATTCTCACTATTAACTTGTTGCTTATTAGCATGCAAATTACAAGGATATTGGCTGTTTATTAGTACTTATAAAGAACATATTAATGCCTTATTCTGCATGACCTTATTCTACATCCCATAGCCCTACCCAATACCTAAACTTAAACGCTACAAAAACTACCTTACTAAATAATAATAAGCAGTAAATTAGGAGTTTATTGAGGCAATAGTCATAGTTAATAGTGAATATGTTCCCCATACTAAAGTGTTACAAAGGCTTAATTTGACAGGTATCAAGCACACAGCATGCATTCATCAAACATCATAGCTACATCTGATGGAAGAGGCATGCCAGGAACATTATTCAATAACACATTATTTATGATATGATATAGCGTAATGGAGATGAAGATGTTAAATGAATGAGAATGACCAATAAAAAAACAAACAAAACAAAATATATCACTTACAAAAAGGTTGGACAAGCACTAATGTGACAATGGTAACGTCAAGGCCTGGTTGTGACATATTAGATGAATACACACATATAAAATATTTGAAAGACCTGCACGCTTGAGACAGCAGGAATTTGATAGGATGTTCATAACATGGACAAGTAGAAGCAGCCTTATTCCTTTTTCTTGTTTTTCTTCCTCTTCTGGTTAAAGAAAAATCCAAATGCGCTTCTGTTCACTTGGTGGTTTTGTGCAGGGCTGGACGTCAAGGACCCATTGGTCATCCAATCCTGTACATCAACCAGTCTCCTTTGAGAAGATAGTGATGGCTTTGTTTTGAGATTTAAGGATCTCCTCTTTGATAGCACTGGCTGCTCCAGCAGAGTGATGGCAGATGAGGAAGAAGAGGAGGAGGAGGAGGAGGAGGAGGAGAAGGGAGGACAATGAGAAAAGCGAGAGGAAGAAACAATAGCTGGACTGGTGGGAACACTGAGCGATCTGCTACCCATCCGATTAACCCCTGTACTTGCAGTCTCAGCGGAATGTGGAGATACTGAATTTCTGTTGTCTGTGGTAACTAGCTCCTGGAGCTTCTCTACTACATGAGTTAGCATTGTCAAAGCCTGAGAATTCTCCTGCACACTCTCAGAAATGCGTTCAGTTGCAGCGGCCATCCTCTCACCAAGCAGGTGGACGTTTTCAGAACTGCGCTCCATGCAGCTGGTGGCCTGCTGCAAAGTACTCCGCAATTCATCCAATCCTTCCTTCTTTGCCAGCCTTGTATGGGAGCATGTGATGGTCTCCCTTAACTGATGACAATGCATTGGGCTTGAGGGAGCAGTTCGGGCATGAGGGGTTGTTTTAGAAGGTTCTGGAGGAGGATGATACCAGCAAGATGATGAGGAAATCCACGGGGAAGGTTGGGAGAATGTATGTGGCGCAGAATCACCAACATTAATCTCCTCCCCACTGTCTAAATCCTCAATCAAATTGTCTTCAGAGAAAGAATGAGAAATGAATGGTGAAATGGATGAAGACAAGAAAACAAAGAACACGAATTAGATGATGCTTTCAGCAGAGGCATACATGTCGCAAATTTTGATGAATGGAATAATGGAAATCTCCAAATCCACAGTTTTGGTCCTTACCAATCACAACTGAGGTACAGACACAAGGGGTGGAGCAACTGAGGCTCTGTTTCCATAATGGAGTGCTCTGTTGGCAACTGCCAAAAGTGTTGCAGAGGTGTGCAGGGGTGGGAGCAACGATACTTGGGGTCTCGGTGGATTTGGAACCACCCACCCGGGGACCATCCAACTTGGCATCTAAGCCTCCATCCAGCCGTCCCCCAGCTGAGAGGAGTCCACAGTGGGTTGCTTGTCTTAAAGTTTCCCAGTGGCTTTGAAACCTTCTTCCAGTTCTGGTCTATCCATGACAACACACGGCTCATAGTTACCAAACAGAAAACTTTACACGATCAGCTATTAGTGAGATTTACAAAAAACAAAACAAAAAATGCATGAAGTAACAAACAAACAAACTAATATACGTTTTTAAACCACTAGCAGTCTTTATCGTTGTACCTTTTTCCCATGCTTATCTGAAATAAAAGGCTCAAGCAATGTACATTGAAAAAGCCAAAATAAAATCACAGGACAGGTCAGGTCAGTAAAAGCAAGTCTTAGATTTGCCTGCCACTCCTTTTTCTGGTCATGCTCACCAGAGGCTGATTGTTTTTGACTAAGCAAACAATCCTCATGGCTTCCTCGTCTTCGGGTAGGTCTTTAGGCAGTGCTGGCAGATCTGGCTCATAGTCCCTCAGACCTACTGTGTCATGAGCCGAAAGGAGAGCCTGGAAAATATATGCCGTTTCTACTGTTTAATGGTTGACAAAACATTCCACACAACTAACTGAATACTGGAAGTGTCTATCTTTAAAAACTTAACAACAATGTCTACCAAAAAATCTATCGGTCCATAAAGTGAAAATGTCTGGCCTGAGACCCAGAGAGGAATGGCCAAAACAAATGACTTTGCCCCTCTCAATCGCTTACTTAACTAAACCATAACTGTATCTTCAGAAAAAATTCTCACCTGAAGGTGGGGCTGACTGAGGAGGGCATACAGTTCTCGTGCTTCATTTGAGGGGTTTGGGACTGCAAGCAGATCAGACAGGACCTAGAATGCCAAAACAAAAGTCATGAATTTATTAGGAAATAACACCAGACTCCCTAAAATCAAGACCTCTAACAGACCCTTTAAGACAGGGATGGCAAATCTGGCCCTCAAAGATTCATTGTCCTGTTTAGCTCCAATCCTAATCAAACACGCCTGCCTCTTTGGTTAAATTAGATGGACACTGGACCTTGAGGGCCAAAGTTGCCTCCCCTGCTCTAGGTCCAATCCAATACCAGACCCCCAAAAACCCCAACCAGCAGTAGATATCACAAGACCTAGATTCAAGCCAAAACCTAACCCTAAAGTCCCAGACTGTTGTCAGAGGTCTTAAGACCAAGACCACAAGATCAAAACTCCAACTCAGATTGCAATTCCCCAGTCACACTAAGAGATCAAGCTTTAGAGGCCACATTTGGAATATTTTGAACTCCATCAAGAAAGTATAAACAAAGTATATGGTACAAGCAGACCAAGCTGAAGACAGTGAGAGTAGAGCTGACCTGTAGTGAGAGTCCAGATGAATAGGAGAGATACGGCCTAGCTGGACCCTTAATGTGCTTCTGTAGACATTCATACACCTTTAGAGGGGAAAAAAGTGACAATGAACCCTGTCCTTTAACTCACTGTTAATACTGCAAGTTTATGTAGGATGGACTCTACCTTTAGTAGGGACTGCAACCATGGGGCGTTGAGGAGACCATACAATAGCTCAGCTCCATTTATATCTTTATTGACAGAACCCCTCACTTCAGCTATCACATGTGCTAAGATCTGTGTCAGTCCTGGAACATACAAAGCAAACGCCTCCAGAACTTTAAGTTTGCCAGTTATCTATGTAATGCTGGATGGCTTCTTTAGCAGCTACAGTAGTAGTTAATATTAGCATGTTGCTAATCAACTAGCTACAAAAAAAAAAAAAAAAAAATGTTAGCAGCTTCCAAATTTAAGTTACTCATATTGCAGCTTCTTACCGTTGTCTCCCATCTCCTTTGAAGCCGACCCTTGATCATTCTCTATGTCTGGTCTCATTGTCAATCTAGGAGTGTTTTGGGGTTCAGGGAATAACAGAATGATGCTCTTACCCTCCTCATATAGAGCTGCAAGAATAAAACACATGAACTCAAGTACAACTGTTGACTAGTTATCGCCTGTTATATCTAAGTGAATTGTAAATTCTATAGAAATGTAATGTTTTACAAAAGCACCAACCGTCACTATGATCGGCCTACTTAAACTTGCAATACTTTTGGAAAATGCAGTATAGACAATGTTGGGGTTGCAGGCTTGCCTACTTCAGTGGTTAATACTTGAGACATAATGAGTAAAATATTAAAATATTTACTTTTGGGCTACAGAGAAATAATGGTGGTTGTTTAGGGTGATGTGGCTTAAAGATCAGGGCTAGTATCCAGAAGTTTGTAGGTTCAAACTCAACAAGGATCACCGTGTTCATGTCCATTGGGAATGTCCTAGTGTTACTTAGGTCTGGAAATCCAGAAATCTAAAAATGGTCCATGAATGCCCTTGTCACAGTTTTGACCTTGAGCAAAACACTTAAGTACAGGTCACTCTAAAAGACCTGTCCTGGTAATAAGTGCACCCTAAGTGGCTTTGGATTGGATCTGCTACATAAACAAACAAAAGATCACATGGAAGAGTGTGATATAAATATCTCAACAGGATTTGTTATGAAAACTGCAGGTAAAGCCACTGGGTATTAGTTTGAAGATTTTTAGAACAAAACAGATGCACATCATTTCAGATTTTATTACTTAAATGGGTGTGACATAAACTGTATTTTCAAATATCCATTTTTCTGAGAGTTACTGTCCTTTTAAAATTGGTTTTTACTCAGTATTTTGAGCCAATATAGCCAAATCGGCATGCATATCAATAGAATTTACACCAACATTGCTGAATCCAACTGGAGCATCCCAAGAATACACACAAGGAAGGGTTTAACGATTAAAGTGAATAAACAGCCTACTACAATTGTCCCGCAGAGAGCTTCCTCGTAGATAAGCCTGGAAGGCAAGAACTAAACCCACATCCAGGCAGAGAGACTTAATAGCAAATCCCGTTCACTTACCTCCCTCTTCCCTCACGTTCAGTTCGTCTCCTCAGTTTAGATCCCGGTTTAGAATTGAACACAAGGATGAGCTTCTGAAGAGGGTTTAGTCTGCATGATGACGGTCAGTTTTAACTTCCTCAAATATGATGGTATAAACAGAGGAATAACGTGGATAGTATTCCAACAGAGCACAGAAAAGTCCTCTTGGAAAAAAGAAGCGTAATCCCTCTCTATCCTGCTTAATCCCTCACAAGCAAATGAGTCAGCTGGGGAGAGAGAGAGAGTGTGTAGGAATGAGGGAGGAAATTAGGAAGGGAGGGATTGGACAGCCAGGACGTGTCTAAGAGTGAACATGTCACCTTTCATATTCTTTCAAACATCATTCTATCACAAAAATCCTTTATTCGTTCATCTTATTCATATAACACATAATCACACATTTACACTATCACACACATTCAGTGATTAAGATTTAATCTTTCCTCACCCACTGCATAAAACACAGAACACCTCACTCTCTCCATTCCGCGGCTGACCCACTCACACATATTTACCAGCTGATGATCCACACTGAATACATTCTGCGTCACATACACACATACATGGGATGTAATCCTCTTGATTACAACAGTGGAGTGAATGACACTGACTCTTCGACTCTTTTGATTTCTTTTTGACTCTTTGACGTTTTTTGATTAGCACATTATACCTTTAAAATAAAATTGTACATGACAGATCAGGGCTAGTTGTAGCGGGGGGTTTAGAAACGTTTTGAGCAAAAATTTAAGTTGCATAAATCAATGCTTATTGCTTTATAAGTTTATTATTTTAAATTCTATTCGTTGTTTTAAAAAGTCATTCAACTTTGATTTAAAAAAAAGATAAAGTAATTAAAAGTATAACAATTAAATGTATTCTGTGTTTTGCAGAATAAAGAACATTATACATGCAGGTTTGGGTTGTCGAGAGTAGGCTATAAACTTTGGATGAACTATCCCTTTAAATGGCATATTTCTTTTTGAAATATTAAACACTTAATGGGACTTCAAACGGTTTCAAAAGACCCAGAGCATTCAATTTGGCAGATATCCATAAACTCATCTCTGAGAAAATCTGACTTTTTAATATATTAAAGGACTCCATGCTTTAAAAAAAAAGATATATACAGACATTAGCTGATCGAGGGAAACCGTTTTCCATTTTCATGATTTGTTACTTCATATCTACCGCCTATAAAATCAATTTAAAGTAAAAAGGATAAAAAAATATGAGGATAATAAACTTTTAAGGCCAAGCAGTCGTTGCACAGATGTGTTAACATTCATCCATTCTGACAAGACCGAAAACATGTTAAAATCATGTGATCAAACATAGGATAACAAATAAGCTTATCAAATTTCATAGAGAGTAGGAAACACTTATCTAACCCAATGGTCAAGCATCCAATCAAATGATGTGCTAATTTGAAGATATTTAGTAGATTATTCAGAAACAACATAACTATGAAATTATTTTTGCCATCAAATTATTCTAGTTTTCATTTGATTTAATATTTTTTAATTGACAAGATTACTCCCCCCCCCCCCCCCCCACACACACACACACACAAAAGTTCAATGGATGAGTTCAGATGAATTTTTAAAAGCTTAATGCTGCCACTTCAGTGAAAAACAGACAACTAAAAATTCTTAATCAAAGATTTCTTTGGCATTTTTATGGTAACACTTTTCAATGGTCCACTTTAGACATTCCACTAAAGAAGAACTACAAAGAAACTAACTTTGCAACATGTCAACTTATTCTACTAACCCGAACCTAACAGTCTACCATACTAATACTCTAATAAGAGTTAGATGGCATGTAGTTAATTATATTCATCTAAAAATGAACCATTGAAATAGTGTACAACAACCTTTTAGCTATAACTATAGCTATAACTTTAGCTATAGCTATAATTTCAACTATAGTTTTGGAAATGGCTGTAGTAAAGGCCTAGTAGAAGAGTCAAAACGACAATTTTAATTCCCAAACATTGTTTTATTGCCATCTATCTGAATTTTGTCAGTAAACAATTTAAACATACAATATTCTTCAAAAATGAACCTTTATACATACTTGCACACAAACACAGGTTAATATGTACACCATGGCTCAGCCTAGAAAAAACTGGTGTGGAATTACAAACCGTAACTTCCTGTACGCAAATTACAACATGAATCATGATATCCATGCAACATCTCAAGTGTCAATGGCTGTAAACATCAACAGTCCTTCGCCGTAACAGTTTGCACGATTACATTTAGTAACATACAATCACACTAGCATCAAAATCCTCATCTCTGATCCTCGGAAATGGGTTTCCTGGCCATTTATTCGAACTCCCCGTCCTTCTGGTTCTCTGTACGTGAAATACCCTGCAGATTATCTACATCGCTCAGATTATCTGTGCTGCAGCCAGATCTAACCATCAAATAAATAATGTCAATAAGAGGAAATAATGTGTTAGGCTGTTGAGCTTTAAAACGTGAGACTCAACTCAAAGCTATTGCTGGGTAAAGAGACGCATTGACACACATCCATAACACTGTCAGAGGCACTTTTCAGAAAACTTCACGAGAAAGAAAATTATGTTAGCAGTGAATATTCGTGCTCGGCAATGTCAAGCGACCTTTCAGCAACCACTGCTTAATTTAAGAACAGTAAAATGCAGACAATGGTGACCAAATTACAGTAGTTCAGCATGCAAATTGTGACTCATTGCTTTTTCCAGGGCCAGTGACATCCACTAAAAAAATCAAATACTGCCGACTGTTATCCAAGAGATACAGAGAAAGATGAAACCATTACACGTGTTTCTGAAGTAAACATTTTCAGAAAACTGAACACAAGAATACTTAACAAGAGTACATCAAAAGAAAACTGCTGTGCGAATGCATAGAGAAATCAAAGGAAAATTTGTGCTGACCCACAAACACTTTTTATCTCAGCTTAGTGTCAAACATTTCAATTCCAAGTCCAGTTTGTCTGAACAAAGAAGGTTGTACATAAAACAGGACACCATCCCTGTGCAGTTGTTTACAAAGCTCAAAATGGATCAGACGTCAGCGATAAAAGTTACAGCCCACGCTTTGTGTTTTCATTAATAAGAAGCGCATCATTTTTCATTTATGTGAACAGATTCATGGTTTGGGTACACGGCAGTGTGCTGTTTGCCATGAATGATGCAATACAATTAGGAAAATGTAGTAATTTACTTCAAAGACGGAGGTAGATGGCAACCATTATTTCGGATGGCTTACAGTACACTAATGAACTTCATACATCATTAATCGACAACTGACATTTAATCGACCAGTGTGTGCTTGACGGGAGAGGCGACATGCGTTAAACGTCATACATTCTGAGCCAATGAAGTACAGGCTCTTTAATGAAAGAACAACGAGTACATGTATATCTGTAGCATGATGGAACGGCAGCAGTTAAAACGCCTCATGGCTTTTTGAGTGAGGAAGACGTAAAACGTAACAAATAAATGTTAACAAATGTCCAACCAAAGACAGACTTTCACATAAACTGGACTGTTTGAATGTGAGAGCTCAGGTTCCTATGGAATCACCCTCCACCGGCCATGTGATTCAGGCTAGGAACATGATTGGCTCCCCACACATCGAGTCATGGCAGGCGCTGTGTCTTGAACACTATGTTTGGCTGGTCCATTTGCCAGTCATTGCACTGCCTTACCAGATGGGTTTGGAGAGATCATTACGTGACCTTCTCGTGCTGGATTTGATAGTAGCATGCCTGTACAAAGCAAAACAAAATAATTCATGTTTAAAAAATGTCATATTTAACTCATTTTTAATGAGGCTAAACAACTTTTACATTCTATAGGTGTGATGTTCAGCAATTTTTTACAGATGAAATAGTAAATGAGATGAAAAAGTAATTTTAAAGGTGTCATGAACTGGCTTTTTTATACTGTTGTCTGAGGTCAACTGATGACGTTTGCATGGTTTTTACATTCAAAAATATCATAACTAATAAGTAATAGGCTATTTTCTACTCTGGTTTTGAGGCTCTCTCCTGCTCCCTCGGTTTTTATAGGCATGCCGCACTAAAGACTTGGAAGTAAACTACACTCTAAAAAATGCTGGGTTAAAAACAACCCAAGTTGGGTTGAAAATGCACCGACCCAACAATTGGGTTGTTTTAACCCAATGGTTGAGTTGTTCTTACCCAGCAATTGGGTTGTCTTAAGCAACATTTAACCCAACCACTGGGTTAAAACAACTCAACCACTGGGTTAAAACAACTCAACCATTGGGTTAAAACAACTCAATTGTTGGGTCGGTGCATTTTCAACCCAACTTGGGTTGTTTTTAACCCAGCATTTTTTAGAGTGTAGGATTGGATAAGATTTGCATATTTAATGAGCTCCCTCGTTGTTAAGTGTGGGAATTGTTTTGAAAGTGTGTGGGAAAACAGAATGAATCGCCCACAGAGCTAGCAAAATATCTTTAATATTTTGTATCATTAATATCATTAATTCATGTTATCTCATCCTGTCTGCAAATCCAGTCTCTTGTTTACAAACAAATCCGTGGTGAAATGAAGGAACAAACGCGCACTGTCTTCCACACGTGAGCTGGATATTCATTTAAAATAAAGTTAATCCATGCATTCATAAAATTGAAAGCCGAATGAAGCTTATGCGGTAAGTTTATTGCTTAGAAGTTCTATCCGGTTTAGATCTATGTAGGCCTATGTCATGTCAGGCACGAGTCAGTGGGCGAGGCTAAACAATCAGGCGTGTTTCATCTTATGTTGAGGCGGTGTTTCATCACAAGAAGACGTCAAGGTGTTGCATATGATCGTTTGCTGGGCTTGGTGTCAATAAAAGCTTTTCTTTGAGTAAAAAGGAGGTTTTCAGCTCTGAAACTTACAGGATATTCTTATATTACTATGACCTTTTATTTATCAAAATTCCCCTTTAACGAGAATCCACTTAATTGGGAATATGATGTGAGGGCAAAAGATTTCTATACGTAAATTTCTGAAAGGGTCATGCGGATTCACCAACAGAAGTGACTTCATACAACAATGTGACACCTTAATTGATCTGAAAGAGTAAGTTTAGGCTAATGTCTCCTAGTGATTTTTTGCTATACCAAAAATTTAGATTTTTTGGGTACACCAAAAATAATGTTTTGGTATTTGGCTGAAAATGTTAACTCTGCATGGTTCTACACTGTATTATCTTTCAGATTATGTTTTTCATAACTCAAAATGGTGTTACCACCCTGATGAAATTTCAAGAGTGATACTGTGCTAAACCCAGAGTTGATATAAGTGTACAAAAAAACCTTATACACTATACCTTGAGTGTGGTGAACATGATGCCATGCTCTCCATGTTGTACACATGGATCCATTAGGTCCTCAATGAGATTGACCTCTGACCCCAGATTCCTTATCCTGAAGAAAACAACAGCTATCAACTAAATCATGTCTTATTTCTAAAATTGTGTTATTTTCTTGTGCTAAAGCATATGCTGATAAAACGACTACATCTAAAAATCGTTTCAAATGATTTCTGAAGTATCATGTGACACTAAAGAGTGCTGAAATTCTGCTTTGCCATAACGGTAATATTGTGAAATATTCATTTTTTTAAAAACTTTCTATTTGAATAAATTATATGAAAAGTTGTAACAATTTAAATAATAATAAATTACATTTTGTACTATATTAAAACAGGAAGCTGTTATTTTTCACAATATTCACAGTTTTTACTCTACTTTTGATCAAATAAATGCATACTTGGTGAGCATAAGATATATTTTTACCATCCCTAAAATTTTGACAAGTAGTGTACAATACATACATACATACTCCAAAAAAAAGGAGGCATTAAAAAGCCTGTAATCTCATCCTTACCGTGCACGCAGAACAACAAAGAGGAAGACAGGAAACAGATCATCCATAGACCATAAGAAATCTTGTTTAAGGAGTGTAAGTACTTGCTGGGTTATCTCCTCAAAGGTCAGCTGGATGACCTGAAGCTTGTCTGAGGGGGTGAAAGTTGTGCTGTCGAAATAAAGAGAAAAAAGCTTGAAAACAATGTACCAGAAAAGAGAAACTACAAAAGTTATCAGACAAAAAAGCCCTCCAACCTTATTTGCTGTAAATTCTCAACCGCTGAGGAAAAACAGGCGTCTTTAGTGCTTGAAAGAACCTACACACCAGCAAACAAAATATTTTCATGAATATTGCGTCATGTTTCAAAGGTTTTAAAGTGCCCCTATTAAGCTTTTTAAAAAAATGTTACTATTTTTTTTTTGTAGGTCACTTATAACAGGTTAACATGCATCTAATAAGGTCAAACACATTTGCATGTACTCATAATATACTACAGCATCACCATTTTTCTCACAGTGTCTTAAATGGTTCAATAAAAGATTTGGTCTCAGCTCCGGGGGCTTCCTCAGCACAAAGCGTATTTGCTTTCGCAGTGAAGAAAACCACTTATCTTTTTTACCAGTCTCAGCTACAACTAGAGTGTTTTGGGGGGGGTAAAGTAGATGTTGTTTGCAGGAAGCCAAGAAAGACCAGTGTTGCCCACATTACAAGTAATGCAAGTTATGTAATCAGATTACTTTTTCAAATAACTAGTAAAGTAATGCATTACTTTTTCAAACAAGTTAGCAAGGTACTTTGTTTTCCCATGTATTGACTGACATCTCTTCTGTCTCAGGCGTCAGGTGTAAATTATGACTAAATGTACTATGTGACCATGCATTTACTCATGACTCATGATTCAGTATTCCTCTAAATGAATAAAAACAGTGAAAGGCAAACTGAAAATAATTACACAAACCTGTAGTTATTAAACAATGTAAATACCACAGATATGGTATTTTTGAAAGGTTTCTTTGAGCTGCGCCCTCTACTGTACAGACATGAATTTGAATTTTCTTTAGCCTGAGGAACATTCATTTCACTTTTGGTGTGGAAGAAGAGTCATTATAAAAATAATTTAAAAAAAAAACAAGCAAGCCTAGCCCAGGTGAGAAAAGCAACTCAAAAGTCGCATAACATTACTTTCCATACAAAGTAACTAAGTAGCACAATAACTTACTTTTTTATGGGGGAAAAACACAATCTTGTAATGCATTACTTTTGAAAGTAACAAAGACCTTAGGCTGGCATTATGCAAATGTATTACAAACATAATTACATTCATACACGAAGTAAAACTGAAATTACTGACGACTAGCTTCAGGCATTTCAGAATTGGTTCTTTCTTTTGGGAGAAAATAACTATTTATTGTGCATTTTGCAGAAATCACATTCACATACAGCTGTATTACACACTACATGAAAAGTAATATCTGAAAAAGCATAATTGGGGCATATTAAAAGAATCTTATAGAGTTTTTTATATATGGACATACTGAATTACCTGTTGTTTTTCTCCATGTACAGTAACAGTGACAGGCCAGAACTTCCTATGAAAATAGTTGTTAGTGGCAGTAAGATGGATCACTGCAGGATAATCAAATCTAAGTATGTCTCATTGTAGCTGTGTGAGACTCACTGTTGCACCCCGAGGAAGGCGAGAAGTGCCAGGTCTGGTTGTTTGTTGAGTCGGAGCACACACTCCCAGTACACATCGTCCTCCTTCTCTTTCTCTAAAGCGTAGAGAGTGAAGAGAGGAGGATAGAGACGTGGCAACAGCACCGGCAGGAGGAGAGCAGAGCTGCTGACAACACACCTGCCACACACACACACAAACACACACATCATATGACTGCTGAGAAAAATTGTTAAAGACAGCTCATTAAAGCACAGGAAAATCACCTGAATTAATAGACTGGGGAAACCCAGCCTGATCTGCCGGCGATTTGATTTCGCCCAGCAACTCAGCCTGGAAACCTGTACAATCATTTCTACTGTCTCTGTCACACTTTTGCAGGAACCAATCACAGACTGGCTTATCTACCTGGTGCGCTATTGGCGGGTTTAACACGATGACGGATAGAGAAGCAATGGGTCGTTGCCCGTTGATCACGCCTCTTGTGGTCTGATTGGTTCAAGGACTATCCAATTGGGTACAGAGTCATTTGAACTATGCCCGTTGATCACGCCTCTTGTGCAGTAGAAAATACAGAGCAGACTCCCCAGACCAATGTTCAGTCTTAAATTGAGCTTGGTCTGGTGATAGCCAATTTATAGAAGTATGAGATAAAAGGTCAAAATGTGTGTCAATTTAACCTTTAATCTCATAATTATGACGTAGTATTTTTGATGTCATAATTATGATTATATTATTTTTTCTTATGCGGTGGAAATGGGCTTACAGAGTTTGCGCTTATCAAGTTCCAGATAAAAATTCACTAGATTTTCACACATTCACACATTTTTTTGTTGTTAATCTTCCAGTACTGTGATAAACTAAAGTTGAATAAAATAAAATGAATGATAATGTAATATCAGCGTTTGGTCAATGTATTATTTTTATCATAATATTATATCTGATGATATCATGATATCCTACATACCCAGGTTTAGGAGACTCAAGCTGCTTCCCAGAAGGGTCTGGTTCACCCTTCTCTTTTGGAGGGTCAGCCAGTGAACCTCCTTCCTCTGGCAGATCAGGAAAGAGGAATCTAAACACAATCACACATAAATATTTATTGAAAAGTAATTAAAAACAGACTTTGTTTAGCAGTTTGGCTGACACACTTACCTGACGAGCTGGAAGATGCGGCTGAGATAGGACTTGATCTCATTGACGGCCTGTGGCAGTAATCTGCGGTTGGCCCCGACACCAACGTACGTCATACGGTACACCGAAACCAATGTCTCCACCAGCCGACCCAGAGGATGCAGTGGGGTATCACATGCCTGATGGGGTCAAATATCAGGGGTCAGTGATGTATAGAGCAAAATCATCATACAACTTCTAGAGGAGAAAAAAGGGACAAAATACACTGGAAAGACAATGTTATAATAAGAAAATGTGATTATTGTCAGTTAATTGATGACAAGTGGCAATGCTTACCTTGACAAGGTACCGACGGATAGTGTGATACACCTCTAAAGTCACAGGACCCACATGCTGAGGGATGAACTCAAGGCTCTCCAGCGTTTTGTGATGAGAGCGACTCAGCAACTCTGGACTAAACACAAACACGCATGTTTAGATTTTATGCTGCCTTCACATGCTTTTGGAAAGGTCCTACTTCTGAATTTGTTATTACGATATTCTCGCATTCATTGTTGGAAAGAAAAGGAAACATGGAAGACACCAGGTTTATTGTTGCCTATTTGTTTGGGGAAATCTTATTAAAGCAAAAATTATATTTAGTATTCTATTCATTGACAACCGTATATCAACACACTATCTAGATAGTCAGTATTCTGACAATTCTGGAATTTCGGACAAATACAGGCTATTTTTGCCATGTATAAAACATGCTATACACTTCAAACGATTATTCATATACACAGTATATAAATATGCTTTAATAACAAGACAAGGCTGATGTGAAAAATAACTAATAAATAATACCCACAGCAGCAATCGTTCTTACCCTTCACCATGTTTAAACAATCATCTATTTAGTTAGCAATGCCCACTTTCTATGATCCAATCAATTGCCACTTGTCAATATAGTCCATTGCACATTTTTTTCTTACTTCTTACAATAGGGTTAGGGTAAGGAAGGGTTTGTTTTAGGGTTAGTTGCATATAACTATGCATCATTTATTGGTATTATTATAGTTAGTACATGTGACGAAGTGTTACCATCATATGAGTCATACCGCCCACTCCAACTTCATATATTTTTCTGCTTAGATCACTTGGTTGTCAGCTTAGCAAGTGATAATGTCACGCTCTACTGGAACATGGGTGTTTAAGTGTACCTGTCTCTCTGCTGTCTCAGGTTAGTAGTGAGCGCTATGGCAATGTTGTCCCACGCTTCAGTGGTTTGTCCCTGTCCGGGAGAATCACAACCAAGCCTGTTCCAGCACTCCACGAACACGGCCTTCCACTTCTCTTCAGAGAGGACCGCTAACCTTCCCAGTTTACTGCAGACAAACACAATCACATACATATGGACTCTCCATCAACAATGACAATGTCACATACATTTGAATATGCTTCACGGGTCAGCACATGCTCTTACAGTGCATGAGCCTTCTCCTTGTCTGAGTCGTAAAGGCTGGGTTTGTAGTAGGAACCTGACATCTTTAGTCCGGTTCCCCAAACCCCACTAAAAGAGCCTTCGATGTAGTCTCCATTCGGCATGGTCAACACGCCCTGCAGAAATAGAATATAACAGACTTGTTTGTGTGAACATACACCACCATTTAAAGGTGCAGTAACGGATTTCTAAAAAACTCGAAAACCCAAAACCCAAACAAACACATCACATAGAAAATTCAAAAAGCACTTATTTGAAACAGAAATCTTCTGTAACAATGTCAGTCTTTTCTGTCACTTTTGATCAACTTAATGTGCTATTGCTAAATAAAAAAATCAGAATGACCCCAAATTTTGAACCATAATGTAACGTGTTTATGAGCATTATAAATCACCTTTCCATTTAGAGTCCAGTCTTCTGAAAATTCCCCTTCAAATGTGGTGTCATCTTCAGACAGCAACACCCCAGTCCCCTTGGAGAGAAACACATGTAATAAAAATGACTCATCTGAATTTATATTTTCATACTTTGTTAGAAAAGCTATTTGTAGTGTAAATGGCACTTATTAAAATATCATTTTAATTAAAATTCGTATCCATAATCATGTTTAATGTGCATGTTTAAAAAGCTAAGTGGCCATTATAATAATATAGCATGGCTTATCATACAGTACCCTACTTCGCTTAAATAAAAACAAATGTGTGTTTGTGAATCTCACCATCATTTTGTTGTTGCTGAAAGCACCTTCATAGTAAAGGCCGAATTGTGTAACAACAACTCCGTTCCCCTGACGCTGATCATCCAGCCACATGCCCATGTACTTCTCCCCTCTGACACAAAGAACAGTTAGTATAGTGCACATATGTTTACTCTTGTCTTGATGTCTGTAATATGTTTAATACAGCTCAACTCAAGGCATATAAATTCCCCAATCATTATGCGACTTCACCCATTCTTGTCTATTTGCATACCTGGTGATGTCATCAAAAACTCCATATCCAGATTTTTTGTCATACTGCCACTGGCCGATGAAGACACTGGGACAGGTGGAATTCAGCTTCCCACTACGCAACATCCCATGACCGTGACGCATGTTATCTTGAAACAAGCCTTCGTACACTTCACCAGATGCATACCTGAACACACACACACACACACACACACACACACACATGTTGGTCTATGTGGTTTACAGGGACTCTCCATAGGCGTAATGGTTTTTATACTGTACAAACCGTATTTTCTATCCCCTTACACTGCCCCTAAACCTAAACCTACCCATCACAGGAAACATTCTGCATTTTTACTTTCTAAAAAAAACATCATTTAGTATGTTTTTAAGGCCATTTGAATTATTAGGACATTTGATATGTCCTCATAAACCACATTTATAGAGTAATACCAGTGTAATACCCATGTAATTATACAAATTTGTGTCCTCATAAACCACATAAACAGGCTCACACACACACACACACACACACACACACACACACACACACACACACACACACACACACACACACACACACACACACACACACAGTCAGTTCCATGAAATCAAATCACAATTTGATTTGAACACTTTATATTTAATTTTATTTATTTATTTTTTCTATTTATTTTACACTGATTTATCAAATCTCAAAAGACTTTCAATTTCCATCATATAAATAAATTAAATTTTAAAAATACAATTAAAAAAACAACTGTTATTTTAAATTGTAATAATATTTCACAATTTGACTGTTTTACTGTATTCTTGTTAAAGAAATGCAGACTTTGTGAGCATAAGACACATCTTTCAAAAATGTTTAAAAAAAATCTTACTGACCCCAAACTTTTAAAATGGTAGTTTACAAACATAACAACCTGAATGTTCCAAAGCCATGCATCTTGCCATCCTTCCATTGCCCTTGGTAATGATCACAGCTGTTCATGTTTTTGTTCGGCACAACGTAATCTCCAAAACTGCAACAAAAACAATAGTAGAAATATTTCCATAAATGGAAAATAAGAGAAGTCAGCATAATAATAAAACATAAAAATAAAAGTTGCCACTAACCCATCTTCAAGGCCGTTCTTGAATGTCCCCGTGTACGTTCGTCCATCGGGCCATTTGACCATGCCCCTACAATACAAACATAGCAATCATCATTTTCCCTATTTTAAGAAGGCTTTTACATCCACAGTTCCCTGTCTAATGGCCTACCGCCCATGGGGTTTCCCCGAGACCCAACGGCCCTCATACGTGGCCTCCTTGAGCCGACTGTCTTTGTAGAACGTGTATGATGCCGTCCGAGAAATGGGCGGGTCTGCTCTCTGTGTCACCCCTGTAGAGGGCGGTATCCCATCATGCCCCAGTCCGCTTAGCGCCTGCTCCACCGTCTGGTTTATAGAACGAAGCCATTTTGCCTGGAAAGCAGGACATTACTGTCTAACCAACTATACAAGTTTTTGAAAAGCTCAATTGAATCATTTTGATTTAAGCTGGGTCTACCTTTTCAGCTGGAGATGAGGCCAGCAGTGTGAAGCTCTCTTCAGGTGAAGTCACTTTTAAACCATATCTGCATATAACAACACAAATCAACACTCTATAAAACAACATACTGTATACAAGCACTTTACAATTAAATAATGCTAATATACATGACTGGCACACTCACAGGCCCGTGTTCTCTTCAGAAATCGGCTCCACCCACAGAGTAGCCAATGGGAAGACATGATGAGTGGAAAACTGGGAGGGTTTAAGAAAACAAATGTGACTAAAGCAAGAACAATATCCTGAAATTGAATGCACTAGCAATGTACACAATTCTGCTTTCCATTCCTGATAAGTGATGTACAATATATCAGTACTATATCAGTTATCAGTAGATCTTAGGAGAGCTGTATTTATATATTTATATATATATATATATATATATATATATATATATATATATATATATATATATTATATTGCCAAAAGTATTAGGACACCCATCTAAATCATTGAATTTAGGAGTTTTAATCATCTCCATGGTCACGTGTATAAAATCAAGCACCTAGACATGCAGACTGCTTCTACAAACATTTGTGAAAGAATGGGTCGCTTTCAGGAGCTCAGTAAAAAGCGTGGTACCGTGATAGGTTGCCACCTGTGCAATAAGTCCTTTTGTAAAATTCCCTCACTACTAAATATTCCACGGTCAACTGTTTATTATAACAAAGTGGAAGCAGTTGGGAAAACCAGCAACTCAGCCACAAAGTGGTAGGCCACGTAAAATCAGAGTGGGGTCAGCGCATGCTGAGGGGCGCAGTGCTCAGAAATCGCCAACTTTCTGCCGAGTCAATAGCAAGAGACCTTCAAACTTTGTGTGGCCTTCAGATTAGCTCAAGAACAGTGCGTAGAGAGTTTCATGTAATGGGTTTCCATGGTGAACAGCTGCATCCAAATGGAATGCAAAGTGGCGGATACAGTGATGTAAAGGACCACTAGACTCACGTTTCTCTGTCTGAAAATCTGATGGACAAGTCTGGGTTTAGTAGTTACCAGGAGAACAATACTTGCTTGACTGGATTGTGCCAAGTGTAAAGTTTGGCAGAGGGGGGGTTATGGTGTATGGTTGTGTCTTGGAAATTCTCAATACAAATCTCTGACTTCACCACAAACTATTCAAAACAACTCCCAGTTGTTGATATAAAATGAAAGTATCTCGAGGTAATCCCCTTCTCGAATACATCTAACACAATTTCAGTACTTCGAGGTAATTCGCCCCTCTCGAAGTAAGGTGACGGCGTCCCGTTGAGAAGCTACTATCACTAGCGTTTACTCAAACACACGTGAGCAAACAGGTCTTTAGCATCTATACACTGTCACCGTCCTTCTCAGCCATACACTGGTCTCTGCAGGATCCTTAATACTTTCGTATTACAGCCTCACCTGGAGGACGTCTCTATAGTCTTCCAACACTATAACTGTTTCTGCTTTGTTCTATTGAGCGCAGAATCTTTAGTACTTCTATTCCTCAGCTACGTAGCAAACTGACACCACTCCCTAGTTGCTATTTGCTGAAATTAAGTTTTAGTCACGGCCGGGAGATCACTGGTCACAACAACCAAATGAGTCTCCTGAACAGAAAGAAACATGTACATTTAAACAATACAGCTTGAGTGAAAATCAATGTCACTCAAGTTTCCTTCACTGTGGTTCTGGTGATTGGTTTATAATGTTCTATCATATGACTTCTATTGTGTTAAGCACCTTTTTAGGTGGTCTTTGACCTGAACATCCTTAGTGTGTGTTTTTCTGTAGTGTCATGTTAAATAACCCTTTTACAACTCTGAGGCTATTATATCAAATATTTCCATCACAGTTGTTTTTCAGGGATTTGGCTTGGCCCCTTAGTTCCAGTGAAAGGAACTCTTAATGCTTCAGCATAACAATACATTTCAGACAATTTTATCATCCCAACATTGTGGGAACAGTTTGGCCCCTTCCTGTTTCAACATGACTGCACATCACAGCACAAAGCAAGGTCCATAAAGACATGGGTGAGCGAGTTTGGTGTGGAGGGACTTCACTGGCCTGTCCTGACCTCAACCTGATAAAACATCTTTGGGATGAATTAGAGTGGAGACTGTGAGCCAGGACTTCTCCTCCAACATCAGTGCCACAAATGTGCTTCTAGAAGAAAGGTCAATAATTCCCATAAACACACTCCTAAACCCTGTGGAAAGCCTTCCCAGAACAGTTGAAGCTGTTATAGCTGCAAAGGGTGGGCCAACTCCATATTGAACCCAAAAGATTAAGTACAATGGGATGTCATTAAAGTACATGTGCATGTAAAGGCAGGCATCCCAAAACTTTTGGCAATATAGTGTGTATATATATATGTTTATGATATTTAATATATGATATTTAATTACATGCATTCTCCTGTTTTTTTATTTAGATCACCTTTTCCTCACTCAAAGAATTTGTAAAACACTATAACGTTTACCAGATTTTTGTTTTTAAGTCTCATCAAGGCTGCATTTGTTTGATCAAAAATAAAAGGAAAAATGTAATGCTGTGAAATATTATTGCAATTTAAAATAAGGTTTTCATTGTATCGTATTTTAAAATGTAATTTACTCCTGTGATGGCAAAACTGTTTTTTTCAGCATCATTACTCCAGTCGTCAGTATCACATGATCCTTCAGAAATTGTTCTAATATGCTGTTTTGGTGCACACGATTAATTTCTTATTATCACAGTTGAAAACAGTTGTGGAATATTTTTGTGAAAGCCATGCTACATTTGTTTTCAAGATTCTTTGATGAATAGAACATTTCAAAAGAATATAACATTTGCAAATTATTTTTTTCAACAATGTAAATGTCTTTACAAAATTAACTGAATGCATCTTTGCTGAAAGTAAGTATTAATTTCTTCTTCTTTTTTTTTAAACACAATGACCGTAATCTGAATGCCTAAATTCACATATAGCCTTTAAATTAGCCTTTTAATTTATTTAGGCAAAAAAGTAAGGAAATGTAAATTAATATATCAGATTTCATAGGGTTTGTTTACAAGTGTCAAGCAAAACTGTATCTGGTAAACTGATATTTTGATTCAGTGTACTTTGCCCACAGGATAATGAAATGTGTGAGGCATACAACATCTGTTAATTAACTTAACATACGCGCATCTCAAGCATAAACCAACTGTCAATTGGTTTACAGTTGTTGTAAGTTGTTGACTTAACTATGTAGTGTTTTGAAATGTAAAATACTGAACATATTGGTCTTTTTTCTAGTCAAGATTTTTGATATTTTAGGATGGAAAGGGATAATGCGGAAAAAAGGACAAACATACACATATATACACTGTACGGGGTGTTGGGGGGGATGGGGGGAAGGGGAGGGGGGACAGGAAGAAAAATATTTAAATTTGTCAAATACTCACTGATACATTCACTAAGACGAGACTCAGCATTAAACAGAACCACTACTGTTTAACATAAAACCATCCAGTACAACATGCCCCTGAATTACAATCAGATACAGGTACATTTATGATTAAGTGCTATAACATATCTTTAACAAAGGGTTTGCAAGCAGGAAGCCTTGGAATGTACCCAACCAGATGTACTGTCATCTTACTAGAGTTTTAGAACACACAAACGAGACATTTTGGACAAGGTACAGTGTAAGCACTACAGGAATTTCTGTCAGAACTACAGTTTCAATTTGAACTCTATTACAAATATACATCATTTATTATAATTGTTTGCATTCTCTTTAAAGGAATATTTAGTTAAATACAAATTAAGTTTTCCGGACAGCATCTGTGGCCACAGAAAATCGTTTTGACTCATCTATCAGTTTGTACAGTAATATACTTCAAATAGAAGCCTATGGAGAGATTTACCAGCACAACAAAAAAAAATTACATATAAAACAGCAACATTGTTGCAAAAGGAGTGGTATGAAGCAGGGCAAGCCGAGAGCCTTTGGGAGCGAATACTAATGAGATTGACCTGCGCGAAACACAAGCTTTTCTCTGAGCTTTTATTATGTTTATGCTGCAGTCGAACGCTTCCGCTCTTTTCATTGCGTGTGTAGGGGAACGCAGTGCTGTTACATGGTTAAAACAATCATAATAAATACATTTGAGTGAAAGTTATGTTATGACGCTACTCTGTGCGTTCGCTCGTTGGCTGATATGACTATGAGACACTTAATGCACTTTGCAGAACTCTAAATCGATATTGAATATCATATTAATAAAAACAGGATTAAATTACTGGTGCTAAATGACATGCAATTCATTTTAAAATATAATGTATATAATGAAGAAAGCTCTCTCTCTAATTGTGCTACAAAAAAAATAGTGTTGTCTCTGAGGCATGGTAAAAACGTTACTTGCATTGAATCAAGAAAACAAGCGATTCAAACGATAAGACGAACCATGTTGCGCTATATAACAATGATTGGTTTTCTGTTTTTTTTATTCTGTTTTATTAAAGCGTCTTCGGTGTTTCTATGGCAATCTAGGTTTGTGCGGATATGACATCATTGACGGGCAACAACGAGTAAAATAGCAGATTTCTCTGGATTTAAACATAATTGTTTTTAACATTTAGGATAATGTAAGTACACATATCAACAAGAAAAAAATATTATATATAAAAACATTTCTCCTTTTAATTTAGATTAACTTCATGTACTTAAATAACTAAAACAGGACACATTTGAGAAAATGTGAGTAGTTAGAAATGACAAAAACACGACAAAGTTACTCGTACTAACTAAAATTAAACCAAAATATAAAAAAATAACTGATTTGCATTCACATACTTGCACTTTTTTTCTGTAGGCTGAGTCAAAAGTATTTTTTGCATTAATTGGATGCCTCAAGCATTAAATAAAAGTTGTATTTAACTGATAATATTCCTTTAAAAGAAGCATGGACTAAACACTACAGCTGTAGGGTGCATCCTTGGGCACTAGGGGACAGTATGCTATGGAGGAAACTCTTCATTCATACAGCCCATACTTACAAGACTCTTATAGGGGACCATGCCCTACCAAAACAAAGATAAACATCACTAAAACATCAGTCAATGGAAACAGATTGTTAGTCTGGCCCTATAAGCGAATATAAAAAAAGAAGTGAAAGCATTGAGTAAGGAAAGAAGGATGAGACCAACAGAAAAGGCAGAGATAAAACAGAAACGAAACTGAAATGGCGGTGAAACGTATATATAAAGAGGCAAACCTGTGCGTGAACAAGCGCATCGTTGAACAGGATGAACCAGTTGACGGAAAAACGTCCTGAGTTCTGAAGAGTCAATGCCTTATTACTGCTCTCACAGATCAGCCGACGAGATGGTTTACGAAGAGAGTCCTGAGAAATGAGGTCAAATCGAAATTAACAGCCCAACTTCGTCCACATATTTCGTCTCTCTCTCTCTCTCTCTCTACCTCTCGCAGGAAGAACACCTGGCTGTCTGGTGTGCATTAAGCTGACTGACACTTGAGAGGTAAAATACAGCAAGACTCACGGTCATCTTTCCAGGAAAGCTCTTCCAGAAGTGGAGCGTGCACTCAGCTTCTTTCCTCCTCCTCTTCAGATGAAGAGCCATGGATTCATATTTTGAGCAGGCATCCTGCAGCTTCTGATAATCCACAGAACTCTGTCACACAAAGACAGAAGTGAGATTTTTTATGAGATTTTATTATAACTTCTTTTTTCCAGGTTGGTTCAGGTCATCATTTGGTATATATGAACACATTTAAAATCAGACTCTCTGTACAAGTAAAAAACATGTACAGTACGGGTCAAATGTTTGGAAACACACACACACACACACACACACACACACACACACACACACACACACACACACACACACACACACACACACACACACATACACACACTTTTATTTGCAGTTAATTTGGTTAAAAAGTTCTAACAAGTATTTCTTAGACCACTATTGTATTAGTTGTCTTTGAAGACCAATCAGAGCTAGCAAAACAATAGTGTCCTTTTATATTACAAAATTATGCTTTAATGCTGTAACAATAAAGCTGTGTCAAAGGGGATGAATAATTTTAATAGGCACTTTGTGTTTTTTGATGAAATGGTTAAAAAAAAAAGAAGTGTTACTGTGTTTCTAGTAGGTACCCACCACCTCATAGCAGGTAGCCAGTTTCAGCAGCAGTCGTCCATATTCATGCAGGTGCTTTGTGGGCAGGTAAAAGAGATGTGCCAGAACATCCGCTAAGGGCAAACCCTCTTCAGAACATTCAGACAACTTCTGAACAACCTCTGCCCCTTTGCCGAACACGTCACTTTAAAAAAAAGTCAAACAGACAGATTCTAAATATAATGTTAATATAATTCAAACCTATAATTATGTAAACTTCAGCATCTGCAAATAATTCTCATCTGCGATATATATATTTCACATATCTAGAATTTTGCAGGACAGGACATTACACAGGACAGGAACCAACCCATTGGGCCACTGAATCCGCATTAACGACAACAGTTGGGGCATCAGCCTTAGTCCTAATGGGTTGTTATCTTAGCTATCCAAATCCAGTGTTCTGTATTTTCCGTACGTGAGTATTTGTTGTAGCTGGCTATAAAAAAAAAAAAAAAAAAAAAAAAAAAAAAAAAAAACACAGTTGTGTACTGTGCTAATTAATTGAGATTTCTTACAGCTCTTACAGGTTGTTGGCTTTGTTTGTTTCGTTGCTTCTATTGCTCTACCCTTTTTTGTAAGTCGCTTTGGATAAAAGCGTCTGCTAAATGATTAAATGTAAATGTAAATGTAAATTACACACATATACTACTTACTGGCAAGGTTTGGCGAGGACAAGAAACCCTCCCATGACTAAGAAATCACTCACTGCAGAACAGTACCTGCACGACACAATAAGAAAGACAAGGACATTATTACAGCTAGGAGAATGAGCTGACTTGAGCTTCCCATGACTTTTACAATCATTTGTTATTACAGAACTGTATAGAGAGATTGCAGACAGAAAGAGTCATTTCTAGTTAATGGAATAAATGTATTGAAAGCAGAGCTTCCCATGACTTTTATTTAAAATGCCCTTATTATGCTATTTACTTTTGGGTGAACTAGCCCTTTAAAAGACGTTTTTAAATGATTCATCATATAAGAAGTATTAAATCTGTTTGATGCCTAAATGTGTTTCTTTTGAATTAGTAGTTAATTCAGTAGAGCTCTGTAGCTGAAACTCAGGAACTCAGCAGGTTACAGTAATCTGATTTCAAGATTATCTGGTCAGACGGCACTCAACACGTGTCTTGTGCTCAGGCTCTTTCCAGTGGCGAACCAAACTGATCAAAACTGAAGAGGCATTGCTTAAACATGTCTGATAATATGTTAAATATGTTGATGGTTGTGACGCATCTACTGTACACTTTAAAGAGAAATTTAAATCCTGTATTTAATGTCCTTAATAATGAGCATGGGGTAACAGACAACAGCCAACAACTCTTTTTCCAGACACTGAGGTAACCACTTCATGCCTTCAGGTGTTGTTCCGAGTTGTGTGTGTGCTGTATACTTGCTCTGAATATGTGTCCAGGAACAGATGTGCGTCGTCAAGAATAACAAGACCTCGGATATCACGTGAACGCTGCAGGAACGAGGTTAGAGAGGCCGAGTTTTGACCCGTGAGCTGAGACAGCCGACTCAATCGTCCAATCAGATTTTGCAGCAGCCCTGCAGTGGACTGACCGAGGGTGGAGCTTAGAGAATCTTAAAAAGATGATTAAAAAAACCATTAGACCTAAACATCCCAAATAATTAATCAGACACACAAGACAGACATTTCTTGTTTTGAGCTTTATTTCTAAAATTTTAGCAATATTTCTAATCATTCTGAAGACATAAATATTTCCAATTTTATGTATAATATTATACTATATCAGATATACTTTCGCATACAGGTGTTAGTTTAGTATAATTGATAATACTAATAGTAAAAATTTTGTAATTTTTTTAAATTAATTGTATTTTATAATTGAATTGTATTCATGCATTTTTTGAATTATGTCTAAAGAGTATTTATTATTAATATATATTTATATACAGTAATATTAGAATATATTTAGTATTAGTTTATTCAGTCTCAGTTATTTAAGTACTTCAACTTTAAAGAAAATAAGAATGTTGCCTTGATAACTAGCTGGAATAAAATTTTAGTTAGCATTTATTTCATTTCAAGTACATTTTATATATTATTTTAAATTCAGTTAACAATAATAACCTTGTTACATACATCAAGGGATTGTAAATTATTTCAGTCATTTCACTTCCACTGAATTAGACCATAATTGTACAGTTTGTACAGGGCTACACTCTATAGCTCACTCACACACACACACACACACACACACACACACACACACACACACACACACACACACACACACACACACACGCACACGCACACGCACACGCTTACGCGCACACGCACACACAGCGCACACACACACAGCGCACACGCACTCACACACACACACACACACACACACACACACACACACACACACACACACACACACACACACACACACACACACACACACACACACACACACACACACACACACACACACACAGTCATACCCAGTCTGAGCAATGGTTGAAGCAGAAGACTCTTGACATTGCTGAGTTTGCAGTAGTATTTCCTCTCCGCAGCCGCCAGCTCATGCAGACTGGCAATAAAACCCATTACATTACGATCAGTCAGTGCTGCACATGTCCGTCCACCTGCACACACACTGCTTACATAGCCCAGCTACCACACACACACACACACACACACAACAAAAATATTAATGAGTTATGTAAATAACTGTAATAACACATCATCAATGTACAGAATTCTAAACATCGTAATCCGAAAATACAGTTTATTATATACAATAGCAATTCGAAGTGATGATGATGATGATGATGACAAAGGCTTGCTCACATTCATACAAAAGGGCAGCAGCACCGGTTGCTGTGTGTACTCTCCAGTCTGCTTCGCTTCCTCCGTTTGCTCTGCCACCTCTTTCACCTGCTGCCCACTGTAGTACAGGATTGGCTGCATACAGTCTCCATCAGCCAATAAGAGAGTGTGTTGTTGCCCCGCCCCGATATCCCACACGCGAATCCCATCTGACAGCTGCACAAAGACAAAAGAGTACAAACAAAGCAAACAAGTCATGAGTCAGTATGCTGTCAACGCAAATTTGGATTCTAGCAAGGGCCTTTGTCCACTAAACATTGAAACACTAATGACTCAATTTACTATTAGATGATTGTGTAATTTTGCATTAAGACATCATTTGTATATAAATAACATTAGGAACAATATCCTACCTGTATGAATGGTTTTGTTTATCATGCATCTTTTAGATGTTATATAATACAGTGCCCTCATGAAATATGCACGCATCCTCCATTTTTAACGGTTTAACTGAACAGCTGATGCTCACTGGTTTTTAAAGTGCATTGTGGGAGTTGTTAGGTATTTAATGTTTGTGTGCACCCTTGGCAGTGTTCTGACCACTGAATTGGGGAGCTGAACAAGATACATCCAAAAGACTAAAGACTCACATTGCTGAGGTGTGCACAAGTGTCAAGAGTTTCTAACCTTGCCATAGTTTCAGGGCAATATTATTATATTATTATAATATTATTTAATAAATAGAAAGATCAAAAGAACAGAATTTTGCTGGAAAAAAGTGTTATTTAATTAATATCTTTATTTTCAGTTTTGATAAATGTAATGTATCCTTGCTAAATAAAAGTTTTACTGTCGTTCAAACACTTTTGAACATTAGTGTGGAAAAACATTTAACGTATATTTAACGTAAGTATTATAAAAAATAAACCTTTTGATTCATTTCAAAATTGTATTCTCCCTAGTGTGATAATTTTCAGTTTTATGTGCATATACCTTGGTTAAGTGAGGGAAGGTGGTGGGAGATTCCATGTGTCCCAGCTGCCCAGAAGTGTTGCAGCCCCAGGAGAACACCTGCCATACACACACATTACAGGAGGATTACTCTAATACAGACTCACCGTTCAAGAGAAAAGCCACAGATAGGCACGTGAAGTGTGTCACCTGTGATTGGGCGGTCAGGCCGAGAGAGTGATGCGCACCTGCAGCCACTCTCAACACCTCTTTACCATTCAGACTCTTTACACAGACGGGCTGCGATCTAGAAAGAAAGAGAAATCCGATCAAATCGCTACATTAGGTTCCTCTGTGATGCTGCTAATGAGGCTGTCCTCATTTTGGCAGAGCACATTATATTTTAAAGCACTGGAATCTTATGTAATTTGGGAGGTGTTAGGGAAGACTGGAGCTCCTTGTGCCTCCCTGCTAATGGGAAGACTCTGACCTGGGAAGGAGGTCACCGTGTCCAAGCTGCCCTTCCTGGCCTCGGCCCCAGCTCCACACTTCTGTCTGCAACGAAGGCAGGTGGGCATCGGCCTCAGGAATGCCTCCTGGAATGAGCGGGACGGCCCGCGCACGGGGGCGGCTTGTTCGCCGCAAAAGACGAGGTGACACTGAGAGAGTAGGACCGAGAGAGAGAGAGAGAATAAACAACAAAACACATTCTGGAATTAATATCTTTATATATTAATGTTCACACTCTGAAAATGTGGAACATTAAAGAGGTGATGAATTGAGGAATCAACTTTTCCTTGAGCTTTTGATATATAAAAGGTCATGGTTATATAAGAATATCCTCTAAGTTTCAGAGCTGAAAACTTCCTTGTTAGTCAAAGAAAACCTTTATAGACACCAGGCTCAGCAAACGGACCTGTGCTTCATACTGACGTCAGTGCGCGACGAAACACACCTCTACAGCACGTCTAATCCAGTAGCCCCGCCCACCGACTCATGGAGGACTTGTCCAAGCTAGTCAACAACAATACATGCTGAGAATGATTAAGATATTGCACTATTCCTGGTTGTGGAAGAACACAGTCGCTGCATAAGCTTCCTTCTGATCCTAATATTAGGAATGTTTGGTTGAACTTTAATAAATGAAGTTTTTAATGAAGTTCCAGCTCATGTGGGGAAGACATGTTCACTTCAGTTCACTGCGGAATCGTTTGTAAACAAATCTCCGGTCGATGCTGGATTTGGATCCGACAAGAACGGTGCAACACACTTATGTGAGTAAAACATGTATTTATATGTAATAGTATTGCATTGTTATAGACCGTTTTGCCTATGTGTACGTGTCTAACAGAGCTAGCTTTAGCACGCTGGACACGTATGGGCCAGGGCTCGCAAAGCCCGCAGGCCGATGAATCTCATTATATTCCGTTCTTGTTCTGCTATTCTCTCTCAGTCTCTCTCGAGTTGACATCTGAAGGGCGGCGTGCGCACGCACATGTATGTATGTGCGCGCTTCGCGTTTAAATTGTCCGATCTTGCGTGCTATGTGTAATATAAAAATAGTAGTCCAATCAATCGCGGGTCAATGTGAAATAAATCATTGTGTTTGTTTGATTAAGACGTTTCCAAGCCCTGTGATCGAGATAATCATTCTGGCTGCCGCTTCTCCCTCACTCTCTCCCCTCCGTCATGTGAACTGACAGGGGAGCTTCAGCTGATTAAATATGCAAATATTATCCAATCCTAGCCGTTGGCGTTTACTTCCAAGTCTCCAGTGCGTCACGCCAATCAGAACCCAGCGTTTTGGAGAGAGCCTCAAAACCAGAGTAGAAAATAGCCTATTACTTATTAGTTATGAGTATAAAACCACAAAAACATCATTATTTGACCTCAGACAACAGTATAACTTTTTTTTTAAAGCCAGTTCATGACACCTTTAGTATATAAAGGCTGAACACATCCAAACTCGACAGATCAAAAGAAAATGCAACTCATGTCAGTTTGTTCCTCATAGAATATGCATTAGTTCAGTTCTGCTATAACACAAACAAAGAGCATAGGGAAAATTCACATGAATCATTTAACAGCGCAGACGATGACCCACAGAGTCGGCCAACTTCAGTTCACCTCTCTATAAAACACACACTCATATATACACAGTATGGCCAGGTGCACACACAGACTGCTGCCATGCGGAGTTATGTTCCAGGCCCACTGGGGTCCATCTGTCACACAGGTGGAGACGAGAAAACATGCGTACGTAGCAGGTAGCTGCCCGCCATTGTCCTCTCTAGCCTGTGTATCAAACTGTTAAAGGGATAGTTCACCCAAAAAAGAAAATTGTCATCATTTACTAACCCTCAAGTTGTTCCAAATCTGTATGAGTTTCTTTCTTCTGCTGAACACAAAAGAAGATAATTTGGAAGAATGTTTGTAACCAAGCAGAGAGAGCAACCATTCACTACCATAGTAGGAAAAAAATACTATGGTAGTGAATAGTTGCTCCATCTGCTTTGTTACAAACATTTTTCCAAATAACTTATTTTGTGTTCAGCAAAACAAACAAACTCATACAGGTTTGAAACAACGAGAGTGAGTAAATTATAATTTTTTGGGTGAACTATCCCTTTAATGCATCTACAACCTGCTTGCTACTAAAAATCGGTAGGTCTACTTCATGCTAAAGTTGAATCGCACAACAACATGACTTTAAAAAATGATGGTCCCACTTTATATTAGGTGGCCTTAACTACTATGTACTTACATCAAAAAGTAAGTGCAATGTACCTATTGTGTTTTTATTGTATTGCAAATCACTTTTGCTGATACGTGTAAAGTTAGGGACAGCTGTGGTGGTGTGGGTCAGTTTAAGAGTAGGGTTAGGTGTAAGAAAAGTGTCAACTGTGTAATTATAAATGTAACTACAGAAAATTATTACAGATGTGATTACATGCAGGTATTTTTTAAAATGTAAGTCAAATGTAAAAACATGTATGTACACAATAAGCGCATTGTATCAAATTATTCATTAAAATGTTTGTACATAGTAGTAAAGGACACCTAATAAAAAAGTGGGTCCAATTATTACAACAACAAAAAATGTAAGCAACGTTTTTCTGCATTACCACATTTTTAGGAAAATTGTGCACATTTTCACCCAAATTCAATGTGAAAATTCTCAACAATTTTTTTTTATCATCATACGTTTCAAAAATAGTCTTTTTTAAGAAGTCTTTATAATTACCGAACCTGAATTTATTTATTTTTTTAATTAAAATTAAACAGTATATTGTTAAAAATTATTCCAAATGACAATAACTGTTTTCTATCTTTAATATATTTTGAAATGTATTTTATACATTTTATTGCAAAGCTGAATTTTGAGCATCATTACTCTAGTCTTCAGTGTCACATGATCCTTCAGAAATCATTCTAATATGCTGATTTAGTGAAACATTTCTTCTCTTTATTATCAATATGGAAATCAGTTGTACTGCTTAATGTTATGAAGTTTTAATTTCTTTAAAAAAAACTAACTAACTAACCACAGATTTTAGAATGATAGTGTATATATTTCATTACATATCAAGAAATTGTCATACTGCCTATAATTTACTCAGTATTTTGATATCAATAAAAAAAAAAATTATATTAGAGTATTTTTTTAATTCCTATATTTGTAAATACTATAAAATCCCCAAAGAATAATGTAAATTACAAAAACATGTGCTTGATTTTTTTTTTTAGCTAAAATGTATTTCTGTGAGATTCACTAATAAATCGACTTCTAGTCTAAACTAGAAGTTTACACTTTTCGCTTTTTACAACTACAACTACACATAAGTACCTTCAGTTGTTGTGTAGGATGCCGACACCGTCACCTCAAATTCTGCATTGTCTGTAACCATGGCAACAGCAATATATGGGAAACCTTTCCACATGTGCCGCCGGCAGAAATTTTAAGAGCCATGGCAATACAAGCTATGCCATTAAAAAACACATTACAGTACGCATTCAAAAGTTGTTTTGCAGGGTTTTACTTTGAACTGAATGTACTAAGTCTTAACACCCTGCACAGGATTATGATTAAACCTCACATTCAACTAATAAAAGAATACATTCATAGCAATCACTCCTCTGATTCACACAAGTCACAACAGCGGTTCAGTCCCGTTACGCCCTCTACACTCAGCAGAACATTTTCTTTAAATATTTATAAAATTTGTCACAAAAAGGAATGGAGTTTTTAGTTATTCATAGCCTCTGCAGCAGAAACACCATGCGTGCAATGAGCTGATGGATTAGATAGGCAAAACTTCTTAAAATGCTCGACAGTAGTCGATACAGATGAAAACTCAAGTGTAGACACACATCCCCATGCAGACTTACGGAGACCAAACACTTGGTGTAAGAGAAGGAGAGCGTGTGTACCCTGAGAAAGCAGGCCAGGCAGGGACAGGCGACGGCTGAGCTCCGCCTCCTCCTCTCGGATGTCCCCCAGGCTGGAGCTTTTCTTCCCCTGCATGGGCTCCTCCAGACGGATTCTCTCTTCCAGTCGCTCACGGCCCTCTCCGGGAACCTGGAGCACAACAACTCTGGTCAAACAAATCATAGCTGTATCATCATCTTTCAGTTTCTTTCCAATAAAAGTGCCAAATAACATAATATAGAAACTGTATTGTTTAAAGGAACTGTATGTAAGAAATGCATTTCAATTAATCATAAAATGGCCCTGATGTGTCACTAAACATTAAGAAATCATGTTAATTTCAAATACTTATATCACTGACAACAGTAGTCCGGCCAGGATATTGTCATTTAAAGGGTTACTTCACCGCTTTTTCATATTAAAATCCCCCCTATTGACAGAAATGAGAGAGTGAGGGGGAGATGTGAGGGAGGATTTTTCAGGCGTGACTTTTTACTGCGCCGAGTCGAAGTACTCTCAGAAGTGCTATCCCGCCATACATTATAGTTCTCCTTTTTAATCCGCTTAGAAAAGCGCCACGTTTTATTTTATGTCACCATACTTGGTAGTTCAACTATTCGTGTAACTGTATTTAAATAGAGAAAACGTGGAGGTGTTTGGTCGCTTCTAACTTGATCTCTGTTTGGTACCATAGTGAATGAACTGAGCTCAGTGGGCTAAGCTAAATGCTATCAGATCATCACCGTGCGTCAGAGCGATTAAGAGCACGCACTGAGACGAGAGAGGTATGTATCAACTTGTTTTAGTTGAGGGAATAACAGTTTAATATGGAAAAAGCGTTGAAGTATCCCTTTAAAAGTTGTTGTTGCAGCCCTCAACTGATGTTGATGTTGACATGTTGTGTTTTGGCCTGAAGCTCCACCCTCCATCTATCGACCAATCACAAAGTCAGTAGTGTTTCAGCATCCGAGTTGCCAGCTCTGCTCTAGTTACCACAGCAGCTACAAACGTTCCTGCTGGATCTTATCTGGCAACCTTGAGTCAGGGGGAAGAGGGGGAGAGGGGACACACTGCTCTACAGTCATTTGAAAGTGATTGTAGTACCAGTTTTGGCCACAATCTTACATACACTTCCTTTAATGTTTAAAGAGCGTGATTATGGCATGTCAATGTACAGTATAAAAACTGGAAAATACACTTACCCAGTAACCAATGACTTTTCTCAAAGAGAGAGCTTCATATGTTGATACTACACGTTCCCCCACTGCAGAGGCACAGGACACCATTAAGTTGTTCAACGCAGAGCCCATTGGAGTCACAGACTGGGCGACCGGGATCAAGGGGTCAGAGGTGAAAGGATCAGCAGGGTCACTAGGGAGCTGTGATAGGACAGATATGAGAAGGATGTGAGAGTTCTGACTGCACAATTTCCCCTTCTTTTTCATGTTTACATCTAGATGACTTCTGCCTCACTTATTCTCTACGCTATAATGTTGTAATGCCCAAAGTCACTTCTAACATTTAAAATGAGAGATTTTAGTTGTTGGTGTTTATTTTTAATGTATTTAGCAAAACAGTACTAGATTTATATTAAAGGTGTCATGGACTGGCTTTTTTTTTAAAAAAATTATACTGTTGTCTGAGGTAAACTAATGACATTTGTGTTTTTTACATTCAAACGCATCATAACTAATAAGTGATAGGCTATTTTTTACACTGGTTTTGAAGCTCTCTCCTGAACACTGGGGTTTGATGGGCGTGCAGCACTGGAGACTTGGAAGTAAACGCCAACAACTAGGATTGGAGAAGAATTCCATTTGTCAGATCACTTGTCAGTATTGTTTTGAAATTAATATAATTCTCTGACAGGGCTCTCAAAACATATTTCTCAAACAAACACAATGATTTCTCTCTCATGTATGCCGCCCGTGATTTATTTATTTTTGTATTCCTTGGCCCGCCCCATCGGTGAATATAAGCGTGAAGCGCACACACACACACACACACATAAGCGGGCGTGCGCTCTTCAAATATCAAGTCAAGAGAGTGAACATAAACAACGCAGATCAAGAAATGAATGTTATTTTACTATTTAAAGGGTTACTTCAGCGATTAGCATATGGCTTTGTATCAGCAGAAACCCTGGAGTATATTCAAATGATTGTGCTTTCCCCTCTCATATCCCCCTGAGACAAGAGATTTATGCATTTGATTTCTGGAAAAATTCCTCCAATGACGCAAATTGACGATATTTGCATCATAGGAGGAATGTTTGGCCAAAGGCTAAAGATTACAGCCAGCAGAGGGAGCTATTTCCTCATGTTTTACACCCGCGCATGGGGGATGGGAGATTATACTGACAGCACTCAGCTCGCAGCTGCAGCCTCAGGCATTCATGGAAACTGAACTATGCTGAGACAAAGAGCAAAGTAAGTCTTTTAACTTCTCAAATTAATTTCTATGAAAGTTAAGCTTCCAAAGGCATGAACTGAAAACACGCCAGACTGAACACGCGTTGTGAATGTATGCCGCGAATGTGGTCGCGATTACCTCAGCTCTCATCACGAGAGCTCATCAGCTCATTTATGACGTTAAATGTAATCTGACTCCTAATCTGAGTTAGTGCTGTGAGACTCAGGCGGCGACTCCATCATTATATTGAACAGACACGTTCAGTATTTAATTGTAGTGTCTGTTCTCTAACTCAGTCACTGTAATCCACTAGCGGTGGCTTTGGGAATGGCCTCACGGGGCAGCGAAGCATTCTGGGAATTGTTGTCATTCATCCCCATGAGACAAAAATACATTTTCTGTCTTTTCTCAGTCTAGAAAGCACCAAATTCAAAAATAATTTCACATTTCTACTACATTAATGACCCAGTGTAAATAGATTCATCATCCCAGCACTGAAGTACTTTAAGATTCACCGGCCTGCCGACGTGCCTACGTTTTGGTCTGAAAAACACATAGCCCTGGGACGTCAGGCTTTGCGAGCCCCCTGACCCATAACATATTCAATCTGATCTGTTCTGATCCCGAATTGCAATGAACCAACAAATAAGAGATTCTCCAGCCTGTGACAGTGCTTTTCTTTTACTAACAAGGAAGTTTTCAGCTCTGAAACTTAGAGGATATTGTTATATTACAATGACCTTTTATACGGTATATCAAACGCTCAAGGGAAAGTTGAGTTCTCAATTCATCACCCTTTCAATACAGGCCAGTTACTGGTGCATTTAACCCTATGCATTCTATACAGCTAGCTGCTATTTTTCAAAACAAATGCACAATTTTAAGTGAAAAGGTTAATAAAATGATTTCCAGAAATCCAACTAAGAGTGTTAATTTATTAACTTATTGTTTACTGGACATTAGGTTTGTTTACATGCACTAGTCCAAACTGATTTCAGATTCTGAAAGTATACTGTTTATATAAACCTTAAACTTTGCAATATCTGAGTCACAGAACTGAATAAAGCCACCGATATGTCACTGAGGCTACCATGATATAAAGCCCTGATTACATACCTAATAGGAAAGCTGAAAAATATGTCAGAAGAGCTTTTATTTTTTCCGTCTCTTCCCTGACCAGTTTATAACATGTTAATAAACATGCACTATCGTAAGAAGTAAAATGTAAATAAATAGAGATCTTATTAAAATAAACAGGCTCTTGTCAACATAAGCATCATATTATATTATATAATTAGAACCAAATTATATCAGGTCAACACCACCCTAAAGCATTTCTTTGTGAATTGAGCCAACTAATGGAGTATTTGAATGCATGTAAGCCTAGCTACTGTTGTGTCAGAAACTAACCTGCGCAGAATGAAGCGTGCAGGGGGTCTTGGGGATGTGCTCTGCCAGGGCATGATCAGAAAGTCTCTTAAGATAGGCCTTCACTGCTTGCTCATCGGGGAACGGGGAGCACTTCCCTCCTGTGGCTCGACAGCTGTCCGGCTCAGGGCAGGACTCTGAGGCTTCGACACAAACCTCTCCATTTGTGACCGGAGCTTCAGGTTCAGTCGAGACTTCTATGGTTGGTTCTACAGGATCTTGGCTAGATGCAGGAACCTGATTTTGATGTTCAGAGGCAGATGTACTTTCAGGAAGAAGTGTAGATTCAGGGTTGGTGCTGGAAGTGGGTGATCTTGGGATCTGGGTGGACATGGATGCAGCAAGCTCTGTAGGAAAACTGTTGCCTTGTTTAATTTGTGCTGGGCTTCCCTCTAATGCAGAATTGGTCTCGCAGTTGTCCAGCTCAACACCTAGTGGACAGTGATGGCCATCGGAGATGATGACGTGGTCCTCTTTGTCAGTCATAGTGTACAGCAGCTGATGGCACTGACCGCACTTGTCTTGAGGGGGTTTCCGAGGGACCAGAGCCTCAGAACTTCGCACCAGAGCCAGGCTGTGAGCGGCTCCACAGGCCAACTGCAGCACATGCCTTCCTGCCAGGGACTCCACCTTCTGGGGCTTCCAGACAGGAAAAGTTGAAGTGTTCAGGCCCAACTGGCACCCGCTGCCCCAAGCCCAGACTTCATGCTTGGCTGAAAGAGCCAGAGTGTGCTGATCACCACACGCCACCTCCAGAATCTTCACCGTCTGAGGCGGTGTAGCATCAGAGTCAAGCACGCCCACAGGGGTGGGGTTAGGGATAACGGAGAGTCCCGAAAGGCCACACTGGCCATGAGCGTTTTCGCCCCACATGTGCACGCCTCCATCCTCGGTTACTACTCCACTGTGGGCGGAGCCAGCAGCCACAAAAACAACATGTTGTTCGCTAAGCACTGATTCCAAAACGGGCTCAGCCACTAATGATGATGTTTGGTTCTGTTTCCAAGGCAACTCACCAAAACTGTAGACCTGTCCCCCTAAATATAGTGCATAAATGATTAAAAATCAGGATTGCAATGAATGGATGTATGAAAATGTACTGCAAAATATGAGAAGCAATAAAGTTATGATTAAAGTGGTGGTTTTCAACCAGAGGAAATATCTTAAGGTGAGGTCACATTCACCCTTGTTTGGAGAATTTTTGCAGGCAAAATCCAGTCATTTCAATAGAATCCACACAATCTGGAAATTCGATTCCACACATTCTGTACATTTCTAGAATTTCATGTGAGTGTGAATTTTGAGACGAAAGATTCTGCACTGGATTCAAATCGGTCATGCAAATTCGCCATGTTCACTGTGAGAAAGCTGCTTGGTTCGTAAGTGACTTTCTGTGCGAGCTGTTCTTAATACACTATTTGTTACTCAACAGACCTTTTTTGCCTGCAAAACCACTGATTTAAAGTGAAGTACAGTAAAGTTTCCTGGATGAACAAAGGAAGTACATTTTGATCATGTCATGAAGGCTCACATTCACCCTTAAGAGTAACTTAATGTATCCAAATTATTAACTTTTTTCCCATTTTAGGATAGTTCACTCAAATATAAAATGCAAACCTGTATGATTTTCTTTTGTGTAACCCATGCACAATGAAAGTCAATGGGGTCTAAAACAACACTGGAAACCAATGGCTTTCATTGCATGGACAAAAATACTTTTTTTAGAATATATTTTGTGCTCTGTAGAATAAATAATGTTAAACAGGTTTGGACTGACATGGGGTGAGGGTGAGTAAACAATGACAGTATTTTTATTTTGGGAGACCTATCTTGTTAAATTACTGTGCTACCATAACCAAGACCTCTTATGACTTTTAAAGGCTATGTTATTATATTTTGATAAAATATTATTTGCAACAACATTCACAGATGACATGCACACAAAATGTATAACATAATAGCATCAATAAATAGTGGTCGAAAAAGCTCATCAAACATTAGTGCTTTGCATCTACAGTGCTTCCCAGGCAAATTTGCATGTGTATCTGTGTCTTGTTCTAGTGTGAATAATAAATGTATTACCCTCTACTAGCAGAACACCATGTCTAGCTCCCAGGGCAGCCTGCAGCACGGGCCGGGAGAGCAGCACCCTCTCTGGTGTGGTGCTGTAGGAATATCCCCTCCACGTGTGGAGCAGACCCCTCTCCCCAGAGCCGTTCTCCTCACCAGAACTACAAACACAGTGATGCACATACTTTTAGAGAAGTTGGCGATTTCAAGAAAAAAGCACAATGAAATATACAAACGCTGCACTGTCCAACCCTGCTGGCAGTCTGTCTTTGAACACACTCACCTTATCTGTTTTTCCATCTCTAAACTATCCCCATTTCACAGCTGTTGCGTTTGTCACCACGGATGATTGTCCTGTGAGAGAACAGAGCGACATATGATTTCAGAATGCCGACAAAAGGTTTGACAACAACTTGTTTGTTTAAACCCCCTTAGGAGCATAGATTAAAGGCTTGTAATTCATGAATGCTTTGGAATACAGACCTTTTGAAGATAATCAGCAGATTATTGCAGAAGTGAAACCAGCTCTAAAAAAATATGTAAGTGTAAAAAAAAGTTATATTAAAGTTTGCTTGCTGTAAATTTTTATTCTATACAAAATAAATATTTTACAAAATAGTTTAGACTAAAATTCAAAGCCATATACCTAAATAAGCTGTGTTCTAAATGTGAATTTAATTTCACAAAAATTGAGCCTGCTAAAACGTTTTAAAGTATCATTCTCATGGTAATGAAATGTCCACATTTAATTTTTTTAATGAGTATGCAAGTGACTTTTTAAGCGTTCTAATGATAAGTTGTGATGATTAGTAAAATAGTAAAAAGGCAATACAGTTACAAGAGTAAGATTATTGTAAGCATTTCTGTACTTGGTTCTTTTTGATTGTAAAATAAGTATATTTTGAAGTCCAGATCATGTGTAAAGCAAATACTCATATTAAAGACTAACAGTGTAAACAAACACATGTGTACACACACAGATCAGGGACAAAGATGACGTAGAGCTGTGATGAAATCATCAGCTGAATTGACAAACACACAACAGATCTGGGATACTGTCTAAAATTAATATTAACAACTCCTATTCTGAGTTCTAATTACAGCACATGCTGTCAAGCAGGTTTATGTGGTCATGAAAAAAAATGACATGAAATGAAGAAATAAGAAAGCAATATTCTAAAAAAACAATGATCCATATGATAATCTAATATGAAACTTGGAATATCTGATAAGATCAAAGTGCAACAAATTTAGAGACACGTTCACGTCGACAGGTGGGGATCGTGTTAAATAACTCATGGAAGAACGTTACACCACTCTACAGTCATACAAATACACAATAATACAAATACAACAATCCCTGGAAAACAGACACATTCCCAATCTTCATTTTATTCGCTGCTTTAATATCACTCTGATATACATGATGCTTATTTAATTCTTACCGCAATATGTCCGAAGCAAATGCTTTTTGGTAAAAATATATCTTGTCAGCTCTTAAAATAACCGGCAATGAAAGCAGCAGATAGCAGAGCGAAGCTCATGATGATTATTTTAATCGGGTGTGTTGTTGTGGTTCTGAGCGGCGGTTCAGCGGACGGAGAAGCAGGAGGGACAGATCAAATGGAGTATTTACGCTTTCGCTTTTTTCTACTCGGGCAGGTAGAGAGATGGAGGAAAGACTGAGTGGGTTTACTGAGTAAGCTAACTATCTTATTTTACTATTCCATGTTGATTAATAATGATATTATTAAAAACTGTAGATTAATATGATTGATACTTCTCTTGCAGGTGTCATTTGTTTCGTAGACTGTTTTCATAATGGATCGCTGTAGGATGTTCTCTAAACGTTTAAAACGCTGTATACATTTTTTACAACTTTTTTGGTTGTTCGAACGTGGAGAGAACATGCAATTTTATAATGTTTCAAACATTGTGGGAATGTTCTCACAACTAAACGTTCTGAAACTAGTAGCATTTAAAACATTGTTAAATGTTTGTTTATAACTGAGTGAACCTTGACAGAATGTTCCTATTAGCTGGTGTAGTGCAATTGCTTTACTTGAGTATTGTATGTATGCAGATAAAATTGGATGTACTATCCAACTTTAAATATCAATGGTCGACAATTTTTCATTTTGCAATTAAATAAAAAAATCAAGCAGTTGAAATTGGCAATTGGTATATTTTTATATTTGTTTTGCTATTTTACTTATATTTGTTTAGCTTATCTGCTTGGTTTATTTTTTTGGAGATGAGGGGAATTTTCAAACTAACATTTGTTTTCTCTCTATTGCTCCTTCAGACTCTCTCTTTCTCACACACTCAGATGCACATACACCCTCAGGGTGTTTAGATGCACCAGCCTTTCAAAACAAACCAGCAATCCCTTGCCTCTCTTTAATTTTCAGCCAATTGGATGGTGGTTTGCAGAAGAATTCTGATTGGCCTGTGACCACACAAGCGGCAGTGGCAGCTGCAGGAGGCAGGAGAGCAACAGAGAGAGAGAGACAGGAGGAGAGCTCCCAGAGTAAACGTAGGAGGACAGAGAAGGGAACCTGTGTCAGTGTGTGTGCTGTCTGCAACAAGCTCCCTGAAGCAATAGGATGACATGCTGGATAAAGGGACAGTGATGAGGTCCAGCACTACACTCAAAATGTATGGTTCACAGTGAGAGCCTCTCGTCATATCAGCAGTTCCATCAAGGTCCATCAGAAGAAGCGGACAGCATGCAGAACCTTCGGCATGCAGCTTCTGAGGCTTTCCAGCGTCTCGGTAAGTGTATTTCAGCTTTATCTAAGAATATATGAACAGTATCGTTATCTTTCCTTAATTACATGTGTTGATGTCTCATCATCACATATTGGAAAGAGGAATAGTGCATAATAAAGAGACAAAAAACAATTTTCCTCCACGCCAGCATCTCAGCTGCACATTAAAAATTGTAAATAACTTGATTCATGATCTGCATATGGTTACATTTGCATTCTCGCTTGTGCCCAAAAGAGCATAATTCGTTTAATTTCAGAATTTATTCTTTGTATTTGTGCTCATTTGCCTTATTTATTGTATTAGTGTTATTGAACACACACTGTTGCTTACAGTACATTTGATGTGAGAAGAAAGTAGCCCCTTAACTCAATCGTTTTAAACCTGAAACAGCTACATTTCCAAAGAAACTATACCCTTCTGAACCAAACTGTTTAAACCAGTCAAGATGGTCTGAGCTGGTTTAGTTGTTCTCCCAGTTTGGCCAGTTGACAAATGTCATGTAGAAACCAGAGTTATTATCGTGAATTAAAACAAAAAAATTTAAAAAAACTTTTTTTGGCAATTGAAATAAAGCTGAGAATAAAATAAAATATAAATATTAGATGAAAATCTTAAACTAAATAAAATTAGAAATGTTGCCATACAGGGAGTGCAGAATTATTAGGCAAATTAGTATTTTGACCACATCATCCTCGTTATGCATGTTGTCTTACTCCAAGCTGTGGAGAGCCTACTACCAATTAAGCATATTAGGTGATGTGCATCTCAGTAATGAGAAGGGGTGTGGTCTAATGACATCAACACCCTATATCAGGTGTTCATAATTATTAGGCAACTTCCTTTCCTTTGGCAAAATGGGTCAAAAGAAGGACTTGACAGGCTCAGAAAAGTCAAAAATAGTGAGATATATTGCAGAGGGATGCAGCAGTCTTAAAATAGCCAAGCTTCTGAAGCATGATCATCGAACAATCAAGCGTTTCATTCAAAATAGTCAACAGGGTCGCAAGAAGCGTGTGGAAAAACCAAGGCGCAAAATAACTGCCCGTGAACTGAGAAAAGTCAAGCGTGCAGCTGCCAAGATGCCACTTGCCACCAGTTTGGCCATATTTCAGAGCTGCAACATCACTGGAGTGCCCAAAAGCACAAGGTGTGCAATACTCAGAGGCCTTTTCGGGTTGAGAATGGAGTCAAGCTCAACTCCCAGTCCTACTGCCAGTTTCTGGAAGACACCTTCTTCAAGCAGTGGTACAGGAAGAAGTCTGCATCCTTCAAGAAAAACATGATTTTCATGCAGGACAATGCTCCATCACACGCGTCCAAGTACTCCACAGCGTGGCTGGCAAGAAAGGGTATAAAAGAAGAAAATCTAATGATATGGCAGGAGGGAAAACAGTACACCTCTCTGAACAGTGTCTGGGAGGCTGTGGTTGCTGCTGCACGCAATGTTGATGGTGAACAGATCAAAACACTGACAGAATCCATGGATAGCAGGCTTTTGAGTGTCCTTGCAAAGAAAGGTGCCTATATTGGTCACTGATTTGTTTTTGTTTGGTTTTTGAATGTCAGAAACTTATATTTGTGAATGTTGAGATGTTATATTGGTTTCACTGGTAAAAATAAATAATTGAAATGGGTATAAATTTGTTTTTTGTTAAGTTGCCTAATAATTATGCACAGTAATAGTCACCTGCACACACAGATATCCCCCTAAAATAGCTAAAACTAAAACTTCCAAAAATATTCAGCTTTGATATTTGATATGAGTTTTTTGTGTTCATTGAGAACATGGTTGTTGTTCAATAATAAAATTAATCCTCAAAAATACAACTTGCCTAATAATTCTGCACTCCCTGTACAGGCAAATATCTGAAATACATTTATCCATCATATAACTGCTTCACACGGCTCACAATCTCTAACTTCCGTTAAATTCCGTTCGATTTTTTTTGCGCACAAAAACTATTCTCATCGCTTCATAAAATGATTGTAGAGCCGTGAGATGGACTTTGTAACATCTTTAGTGCCTTTTATTGGTCTTGAGAGAGGAAATTACATTGGTGTCAATGGAGGCCTTTCTGAGCCATCGGAATTCAACAAAAATATCTTCATTTGTGTTCCGAACGACACGAGGGTAAGCAACTGATGACAGAATTTTCATTTTTGGGTGAACTAACCCTTTAACTGTCGTATGCGCGTTCACGAGAGACTGGCGTTCCAGCGTGTGACAGTAAACGGAAGTTAGAGATTACAGTTTTGTAAAGTTTTAAATATGGATTTTTTTTTTAACACAAATGCATCGCTTCACTTCAGAAGGCCTTTAATTTATATGCACTTTTCTTTCAAAACAGAAACAGTCATTCACTGCCATTATAACGCTTAGATTAGCCAGGACATTTTTTATATAACTTTGATTGTATTCATCTGGAAACCATGCATGAAGTTATTTTAATTAAAGATTTAGAGGACAAATTAATTTATAAAAATTTATTTAAAAAAATTGTGCACGGATAAATAATCTATAATAAATACTGCAGTATTCCAAAAAAAAAATTTAAACTACAGTTGTATATTAATACAATAACACTGGTAGAACCACCAAATCAGATCATCTATGATGTTTTAGCAGGTAATGCAACTATCAACCGTAGCAGAGGAAGCCAATAGATTGTTGTGGCTAAAGCACATTGTCGATGTGCACTGGAAGACAAATAGCCCATGTATGCTTGTACCAGAACAGAGAGGATTCTGCTTGACCTGTGGATACAAGACAGAATGACCTACACGGTAGCGATATTATCCGTGGTTTACTACAGAAGTCAGATTTTGTTGTGATGGTGGAGGGAAGGGCAGGTTCCTGTAGGTGAGAGAAAAACAGATCGTACCAGCATCTGTGTCCATCTCTTGAGAGGCAAGAGGCCTGAGAGTGAAAAAAACTGTGTGAAAAAAGCAGGCGCGAGTGAAAGGCATTGACTTGAAATATATTGCACTAGAGGTAAATCTGTTGCTGGCTATTTCTGGACATGTATTTAAGCACATTTCCTCACCATGGACAAAAGTAGCCTATTACTGTTCTGTGAGCAGCCAGCCAATCTGCAATTTTCTCAGAACTGCCAGTTTATCTGCACTTCTTAGGCTGACCAACTTTGATTGCTTGTATTGTTGCAAAATATAAACTATATTATAACCCAGCTTTAATCTGTTTAATGTATTATGAATATATTAAATTATTTTAAACATTAACATCGTGATTTTCTGTAAAGCTGCTTTGAAATAAGTATTGTGAAAAGCACTGTACAAATAAATTGGACTTGACTTAAAGGGTTAGTTCACCCAAAATATCGGAACACGGAAGAGAAGACAATGCTGAATAAAATCATCGTTTTTGATATTTTTGGATCAAAATGTATTTTCGATACTTCAAGAGATTCTAATCAACCAACTGATGTCACATATGGACTACTTTGATGATGTTTTTATTAGCTTTCTGGACATGTACAGTAAAGTGTGCATAGACTGCATATGCTCTGGGACTAAAATCTAAAATATCTTAAACTGTGTTCCGATGATGAATGGAGGTCTTACGGGTGTGGAACGACATTAGGGTAATGACATGAATTTCATTTTTGGGTGAACTAACCCTTTAACTATTTAAACAGGAAGTTAGGGTGGGACATATTGAAGGGGTTGTCCTTTTTTTAATGGCCAATACTCTTTTGTTTATGTCATTGAATAACAAAAACTACAACTTTATTCAGCATTGTCTTCTTTTCCGTGTTTGTTTTCAATCCGCAAAAAAAGATTCAGAAGGTTATGAATCAGCGTATCGATTCATGATTCGGAACGCCAATGTCACGTGATTTCAGCAGTTTGACACGTGATCCGAATCATGAATCAATACGCTGATTCATAACCGTTCAAAACTTTTTTTTTGCGGATTGAAAACAAACACGGAACAGAAGACAATGCTGAATAAAGTCGTAGTTTTTGTTATTTTTGGACTAAAATGTATTTTCGATTCTTCAAGAGATTCTAAATAACCAACCAACTGATGTCACATATGGACTACTTTGATGATGTTTTTATTAGCTTTCTGGAAAGGGACAGTATACCGTACATGCATTCAATGGAGGAACAGAAAGCTCTTTGACTAAATATAAAATATCTTAAACTGTGTTCCAAAGATGAATTGAGGTCTTACGGGTGTCGAACAACATTAGGGTGAGTAATTATTGACAGAATTTTCATTTTTGGGTTAATTAACTGTTTAAGGCTACAACATTCTCCGCAAGAACAGAGAAAAAAGTTCTCGCTCCCAGGGCCGCGAGAACAAAATGACGTAATTTTGTTCTCGCAGCCCTGGTTTGGGAGTTCTCGCAGCTTGTTCTCTACACATCGTCTGAGTAAAACTTTTCTCTTGTGGGTGTCTGAGAACTATTGTGTGATTGGTCATACATTTAAAGTGAGCTTGGTTTATGCAGAGAAACGCAGATGATCGTCACCTGCTTTTCTCGTGAAGTATGGAAAGTACTGACCTGAACGAACTTTGTTCTTGCCACCTCGAGAAAACAAAGAAGTTTCTTTGTTCTTGCAGAATATGTCCCAAGCTTTAGGGTTCCATTTAGGACAGGGCCATGAACTATAGCTGCGTCCGAAATCACATACTATGTAAGTAGGTACTACATTTGAATTTGAACTTACTTCCAACCTGATCCAGAATCAGATCCAGAGGCTGAAATAAATTGAACAGGAGAAACAGCAACAGCAGGATGTCCGTCTCTGTGGTACTGTATTTAGTGCCCTGTCAATATTTGTGTGTGTTTACTCGCAGTCTATGAGGACATGATTCGGTTTATGGACTATTGTATGCGACTAAACCTTATCAGTAGCAAGCAAAACGGTTTTGCACGTCAGACTAGTGTAACGTTATACATAGAACAACAATGGAGTAACGTTAGCGCATTTGAATGACGAAGCACGCTTTGTGAGAACGCTAGGTTTATGTTTGGGTGGTTTTACAATAAAAAAACTGACACCTATAGTGGTCAGATAAACAAATGTATTTAAACACACACCATAGATTGCATGCTCCATTGATAAATTAACTAATGTTATACACAGTGTGGTGTATATTGATGTTTACTTACGTGACGATAGCATAACAACATAGACATTTGAAGTGAAGTCCTGTGACAGCAGGGACCGTGGAGATCCACTTTTGCAACACGACAGAAGCGTGTGTTGTGGCGCTTCCCGTCATTTCTGCGTTCAAATGGGTTCAAATGCAGCGCTGCCTTCCCAGAATGCTGTGCTGAAGCGTTGAAGTCGCTTGATGTCACCCATAGGAATAAAGTGAAGCGCGGTGGGACAGAAGTTTTGCTCAGACGAGTGGATCTGCACCCGAGCGAGTGTTTATGGGCGTGCATTTGCGCTCTCGCTTTAGTCACACGCGCGCGCACCCTACCGGGAGAAGAGCCCGTACGGCCCATACAAGGACCTTCCGCTCTGTCGACGTCAAGCCGACCCATACTCGAAAAAAACTCTCCGAAACTTGTGAGAAACCGGAAGGAGTATTTTTGACACAGAAATACTCCATCAATCGTCCAACTTAGTTTTTGAAACTTTGTCTATGTTTAGGATGGGAATCCAAGTCTTTAACAGTGTAAAAAGCTCAGTATACATGAAACAACATTTCACCCACCCTTTAAAGGAAATGTATGTAAGATTGTGAACAAAACTGGTACTACAATCACTTTCAAATGACTGTAGAGCAGTGTGTCCCCTCTCCCCCTCTTCCCCCTGACTCGAGGTTGCCAGATAGGCTACAGGATCCAGCAGGAACGTTTGTAGCTGCTGTGGTAACTAGAGCAGAGCTGGCAACCCGGATGCTGAAACACTACTGACTTCATGATTGGTCAATAGATGGAGGGCGGAGCTTCAGGCCAAAACACAACATGTCAACATCAACATCAGTTGAGGGCTGCAACAACAACTTTTAAATGACAATGTCCTGGCTGTACTACTGTTGTCAGTGATAAGTATTTGACATTTTCATGATTTCTCAATGTCTAGTGACGTATCAGGGCCATTTTATGATTAGTTTAAATACATTTCTTACGTAAGGTTCCTATAATTATCCTGTCTGGATAACAGATTTACTCTCAGGTACTAATAAAGACGCCCTGACCTAGAGATGTCACCGTAAGGGGACGATATTTTGATTAAAAGACTACAAGGGTGCGTTAATATAAAACATGTTTAATGATGTGCATCGATAAATCATTTATAATAAATAAATACTTCAATATTCCGTGAAAAAATAAGAATTGTCCATTTGGATTTCACGGTGACTTTAAATATACATATCTGAATTCATAGGAATGCACTAGCTTGTAGATGGTATCAAAGCTATCAGACAAACAGACATGGGGTCTTTAACTTGTTTATCTGAGTTTCTTGGCCTTCATCAAACCAATCACTGCACTTGTCTGAGAGCCTACGTGAGTGATGGGTGGCTGTACACATTGCTGTACACTTTGCTCACAGAATACAAATCAGCAAGAGCTGCACATTGAGATACACGAGAGAAGGAAGGAGGGAAAACGTGAGTGGGCTACAGAATGCAGGAAAAGATGTCAAGTGGTGATCAAGGAGAGAATTATTTTGATGGAATAAGAAAACATACTTGTGCAGAGACAGAAATAGTGGAGTGTAGAGATGGATGATAAGATGAAAAGAGAGAACGGGAAGGCCCGATGCATTTGAGCATGAGTTATGAGCTGTCTGAGCCCTCCCTTACACTGACTCATAAATATCTGTGCAAAAAATGCCCTGGGTGGGGGGATTCAGAGACAGCACAGATCATTTGTAGACACAAAAATATACTCCACTGATTAACCTGTGAGTGACATTTTTATAACCAAAACTGATGCTATTACCTTATAACTACATTCAAAAAGGAAACTAAGCAATAGTTTAATATCCACTTTCTTAAGCTAATGTGACTTCCCATTCATTAGCCACTAAATATCTAGAAGAATAACAAAGGTAGAACTATTGTTGCTACAAACGAGTATTTATGATTACAATATGATAAATACCAGTTGGCATAATCAAGCAGCATAACGAACTGTTCTTGTATTTGTACTGCTAAAATAACTGTCATGTCACAAATGGACGTACCCGCTCTTACGTTGAAAATAAGGTAGAGAAATAACCAAGAATGCTTGTTAGGGTGTTGCTAGGTGGTTGCTAGGTAGTTGCTTGGGTGATTGCTAGGTGGTTTTGTACTGGAAATAGAGATGCACAATATCAGTACGATATTGGTTATCGGCTGATAATAAAAACATCATATATATTTTAGAATATATATCATTATTGGCTGATATTTGATATTTTAAATGTGCATGCTAATTTCTTCTGTTTTTACATTTAGATTACTTCGACATCCTCTAATAATCTTTAAAAACATTAATCATTTAATAATTGCAAATGCAATTTAAACGTAATCTTTAGTAAATCTCAAAATTATTATCCATTACATCATGTTGTTTTGTCTAAATTAACTTGTAGCATATTGTTTTATTTTAGGCAATTTATTGTTTTGTTATTTTTTTGTTATCACCATTAGCATGAAAATAAATTATTGGATTAATTTTATCAGTGCATCCCTATTCTCATGTTTTTATGAAATTCTGGTCAATGTATTGCTCCAGTTTGCCCGTTTTTTTTTTCATTCTGCAGGATTAAAATCATAATTGCAAACTTCTCAATATTTTGTGCCTTAGCGATGCATACTAATCCATATTAGTGTTATTAGTGTCAAGTTTAAGAAATGATGCTTCCCTGGGCATGCATGAGATGCTTGATGTGAAATGGACTCCCTACAACCTCCTTGAATCAGTTTCATGGCAGGTTATGGTTAATGGTCAACATTGGAAGACCCTTTATGATAATGACCTTTCTTTTATGTCAAGGACGATGCTAATCTGATGGCAGCAGAGCTCCTGAGGGTGACACCTACAGCAGTGCCAAAAAGAGTTTTTAGTAAATCAGATCTGGAACGATCCAACTGAGACATACAGTCTTCTGGGTCAACATGCAGGGCTTTATAATTTAATCCTAAATGTGACGTAGTTCACAATCAACATTAATGAAATCAACTCTCCTAATAAAATTCTTCCTATATATAAAAATCATAACTATTTTTGGTAGTCTCTCAGAAATTGCAGCCGCCTCTGCAGTGGGTTTTAAATCATTCTAGCGTTAAAGAAACCTTATCTTTAAAAACATTCTTCTCAACAGAGATGTTATTTGACATGGTAAAAGTTGCTGGACAGTTTTAGGGCAGAACTGTCTTCCTGCAGTCACATTGATCCTTAAAAGTTACAAAGATAGGCTTATTTTTATATTCCCTGTAGCTTTTGCCTAAACAGAGTTCCTTTCCTTGTGAATGGCTGTCAGAACATATCTGATCACACATTACATAGCAGATGCACTCCACCCTTTTAGAGGCGCCTTTCAAATGCATCACTAAAATGGACGTTTTAATAGCTGTGGGCTGTTTTACAGAGCACCCATCCACTGAACTGCGATCATGGGGTCTTTCTCTTCCTCTCTCTCTACTTTGTTCGTTGATCCCATTTACTGTTGTATTTGCTGTTAAAATTTAAATGAAGGTGAAGGTTAAATCTCAGACCCCCTGTTCACAACCACCTGCTCCTGTTCGCCTCTCCCGTCAGGAGCTTAAACACTGAGCGTGACTCACCTTCTACCTGCCTTATCATAGAAACACACACACACACACACATTGCGTTTCCATGTTTTATGGGGACTTTTCATGGACATATAGATTTTTATATAACTGTAATTAATATATATATATATATATATATATATATATATATATATATATATATATATATATATATATATATATATATATATATATATATATATATATATATATATATATATACATACACTCATCAGGCATAACATTATGACCTTTGTGTTGGTCCCCTTTTGCTGCCAGAATAGCCCTGACCCGTGAAGCACGGACTCCACTAGACCCCTGAAGGTGTGCTGTGGTAGGTGGCACCAAAATGTTAGCAGCAGATCCTTTAAGTCCTGTAAGTTGCGAGGTGGGTTCGTTTGTTCAGCACATCCCACAGATGTTCTATTAGATTGAAATTTTGGGAATTTGAAGGCCAAGTTGACACCACAAACTCGTTGTTGTGCTCCTCAAACCATTCCTTTTTTTTTAAGAACACGTGATTCATCAGACCATTCATTCCATTGCTCCATGGTCCAGTTCTGATGCTCACGTGCCACTTTTGGTGCTTTCGGCAGTGGACAGGGGTCAGCATGGGAACCCTGACTGGTCGACGACGGCTATGCAGCCCCATATGCAAGAAACAGAGATCCACTGTGTTTTCTGACACCTTTCTGTCAGAACCAGCATTAACTTCTTGAGCAATTTAAGCTACAGTAGCTGGTCTGTTTGATCAGACCACACGGGCAAGCCACGTGCATCAATGAGCCTTGGCCACCCATGACCCTGTCGCCGGTTCACCACTGTTCCTTCCTTGGACCACTTTTGATACTGACCACTGCAGAACAAGAAGACCCCACAAAAGCTGCGGTTTAAGAGATGCTCTGACCCAGTTGTCCAGCCATCACAAGCCCTTGTCAAACTTGCTGAAATCCTTACCCTTTCCTATTTTTCCTTCTTTTAACATATCAACTTTGAAAATAAAATGTTCACTTGCTGCCTAATAAATCCTATTACACTAACAGGTGCCGTGATGAAGAGATAATCAGGGTTCTTCTCTTCACCTGTCACAATGCCTGATTGTGTATTAAATATTATTATATATAGATAACATATCTAAAATATAATGAAATATAAATATGTCAATTAAATATATTTTACAATGAAATATATTTATATTCTTTCTCACATGCACTTAATAAGCACACACACATACACACACACACACACACTCATCTGATATAGCAGTATATAAAATACTACTAGGGTCGTTTTTACTGTTCCTACGAAAAAGTTATTTAAATATCATCGTAAAGCTATTACAGACAATCAAGCCATTTCACACTCAAAGCTCTGCATACCACAGCGAAAACAATGTATTTGGACATTTAAAGTGTTATGGTGGTCCATCTAAACTGCTCTTTTATGTTTTACAGGGTTAAAGCAAAGACATCTGGGCTATGAGGAGGTAAGAACCTTTGACATGACATTACACAACATGTTATGAGCACAAACAAACAACCCTCTCCACCCACAGAGGCGGGACAGATGACAGCTGGAGGTGGAAGGAAGAAATACAGCACTACCCCCTACAAGGGCAGAAGAGAGAGAGAGAGAGAGAGAGAGAGAGAGAGAGAGAGAGAGAGAGAGAGAGAGAGAGAGAGAGAGAGAGAGAGAGAGAGAGAGAGGAGGAAAGGCAAAAGTTTAGGAAAATAAATGCTGCACTGCCCTCTACTGGCAGAAAGATAGAGAGAGGCTATGTGTGGAATGACTACCATTCTACTTTTAGTTCTAGTACACAGTATGCACTTTTTTGTGTGTATACTATCTACTGTCTTTGCTAAAATATTCAGTATACAGCAGAGCCAGTAGGCCGTGTCCCAAATGGTGCACAATAATCATTTTATGTTGATGAACATGTGACAACAATGCATTTTTCACATACTGTTTTTTTTACAGAATTATTATTAATACAGTATGTACCGCACATAATTCAGTACGTAGCTGAACACAGCATACACTTTTCTCCTGTCAGTAATTGGAGTCTCATTTTTATCTCAATCGAGTATGTCCCTTCTGGGCAAAGAGGCCCAGATAACCAAAGTCAATAAAGAACAGAGAAAACATCCTCTCTCTCTCTCTCTGTCTCTCTCTCTCTCTCTCTCTCTCTCTCTCTCTCTCTCTCTCTCTCTCACACTAAATAGTGCAGTAATGGCTGCTGAAAATTAAGCTTTATGCAATATTTCTGTTTTAGTGTATTTTTGATAAACAAATGCAGCTTTGGTGAGCATTAGAAGGGTAGTATATGAGATAATAATAACACTATAAAAATGTTTTTTTTATTAAAATTATAATATAATATAATGTTATCGTAATGTGGGTGCAACATATCTTATAAGATATTAACCAGAGACAAGAAAAGCCCATCTTAGAGAGAGATGAACCATAGCATGTGGACAGAGTAAGGAGAGCCACATGACTTCCATCATGACTATGAAATTCACCTCAGTTTGATGAGAAACGTCTTTATAAAGTCTGAAAACCAATGTATAGATGTGATGTGATGTATGGTATGGGTTCCCTCTCAAACTTTTTTTATTCTTTTTTTATTTCTCTCTCACAATCAACCTTTATCACTGTCCGCCCCATTATGCTTTTCTCTCCTGCGGTTGAATGGATGCATTTGTTCCCCTTACAAATATAACATGGCTGTTTGTGTTTGGCTCTCATGGATTGGAGATGGAGTCATAAGACCAGGCCTGCAGACACAGACACACACACACGCACGCATGCACACACGCACACACTTTCCCATGCAAGTCATATGAGTTATAGGGCTTAATCAGAGATAGAGAAAGTGAGCGAGGAGAAGATTTGGAGGACTGGATGGAGGATTTCCTGTGGAGAATGCGGGTCTGGGCATCCGTGAGCTTGAGGAGATGTTGTTGGTGTTGTGGAGATAAAACAAATGAAGTCAGAAGGGAAGCGAAAGAGGAAATGTTTGAGATGAGAGTAGAAGAGATAAAAGAAGCAATGAAAAAAGAAGAAAGACCATCAAAAACTTGGAGTGTGTCCTCCCTCCCAATTGCTGAGGTCAGATGGGTGTGTGTGTGTGTGTGTGTGTGAGAGAGAGAGAGAGAGAGAGAGAGAGTGTATGAAAGAGACAGTGATGTCTTGTCCTTTGATTTACAACATGTTTCAGAATGTTTCATAAAAATGTCGCTAACTTTGTAGTCATTGAGAAATATTTCTGATTATTTAAAATGCTGTATCATAAGTGTCTCTAATTTAAAGGGGGTAAACTATGTTTACAATTTTTTCTTGTCCTTGCCAAGCAAATGTTGAGAGTCAAAAGTATGATCGAAGAGGAGATGCATTGTACAGCCATTTAGTTCCAAATTAACTGAAGATATTATTGTCTGGGTACAGCACATTCTGTACAGCTAAACCTGAAGTCCATTCTGAAAATGGCAGTTGTCCTCTTGTAATGAAATCACTTAGTCAAAGATTTAGACAGAAAAAGGGAACATGAGTGCTAAAAGAGGCTTCTCTGTCAGGACATTCTTACATCATCTGCTGTACAACTTAGTGCTTTGTCTGCTGTTGCTACAAAAATACACCGTGTCTGCGTAGTGTTCCAATAGCATGAAATTGCTGAAATTACAGCACCACAGCAAAAAAAAGTGAGTAAACAAAGCTGGAGCTTTATGTAACTGGTGTTGGATGAGCTAAATGAGGAAATATTTATATTGAACACTGGTTAAGCCTAGTTCCAAGTTGTCTCAGTCATTACGGCTTAAAGGGATAGTTCACTCCAAAATAAAAATTAATTTATTCACCTTCGGAACACATATTAAAAAAGAATATATTATTATTAATACACTTTCAAGGCCCAGAAAGGTAGTAAAACATAGTTATAACAGTCCATGTGACTCCTGTGGTTCAGCCTTCATTTTATGAAGCAATGAGAATACTTTTTGTGTGCAAAACAAACAAAAATAACTTTATTTAACAATTTCATTCTAGTCTGTACCAGTGTCCTACGCAGTTTACGTTGTATTTTTTCATCAAAAATATCTTAATTTGTGCTCTGAAGATGAATGAAGGTCTTGCGGGTTCTGGTTCCAAGGGTGAGTAATTAATGACATAATTACATTTTTTGGATGAACTATCCCTTTAAGCCCAGTTCCAAGTCGTCATCATTGCGGCAATTCTTTGTTGTCCAGCATCAAGTCTTCATCGTCCAACACCAAGTCTCTTTTGTCACCATTGACTCTGCCCAGCTCCAGGTCTTCCTGGTTGCGGATGGTCCAGTTCCTTGGGCTCATCTCCACTGTCTCCCTTCAGCCCCCCAACTCCTCCAGTGGTTTCACCCAGCTGCACGGATCTACCTGGGGCTTCCCAGTCATGAGCTCCTCCTTAGCCCATGGTTCCCCGAGCTCCACCTCAAGTCTCTATGCACCGGACTCCACCTCGGCCCTCCGACCCATCGTCTCCATCATGCCTCAATGCTTCTTCAGGGAGAAGGGTCCATCTGCGGCTTGGGCGTTCCCATCATGAAACAAGAACGCCTATTGGGCGTTCCTGGTAGCATCTCATCGACCAATCGCGATGAGTTTCTCAAGGCACATGGGTATATGTCAAATGCGTTATTTTTCCCCCCAAACCAGTTCAGCGGAAATGCCCTGCAATGGATTGTAAATATTTAATTTGGCCATGTCAATCACAATAACGATTGCCTACACCCATCCCTGATCTCTAAACCTACCCATCACAAGAAACATTCTGCGTTTTTACATTTTCAAAGAAACATAATTTAGTATGTTTATAAATCCATTTACATTGTGGACACACACACACATAATGGTTTGTTTCGGCGTAGACATACACGCAGAATCACATGCGGGGATGATGGATCGTTTAGGTGTAGAGATTCACGCGGAATCACATGGCGTAGACATACACGCGGATAGCTCAAAATGTGCACAGATAACACGCCACTTGACTTTAGAAAGTGGCCTGTATGTTTACACAAAGTCATGTTGCAAGATGCTAGATCTTATTTTGAATTTTCTGTTTGAGAAAAACTAACTAGCGAAGGTTGAACATATTAATCCGGATGTTGACAGCTAGCAGTTCAGCAGAAGAGATGAAAAAGAAGAAGGGGGGGTTACAGTCTGCGAAAACGGTAACCCCCACCAGCACGATAATGCCCATTTGTGGCCGCAGTTGGATGATATTGCCTTCAGGCGCCGTGGGGCTCCCTCATCCCTCTGGCTCCACCTTGTCCATTGTCTGCCTCAGACTTCTGAGTGAGCAGCTGTGCCTCAACTCTTCAGCACTTTACCAGGCTCCTCCTTCCTCAGTACCACCATTGTCCTCACTCCCACCGTCTCCGCCTACCGTCTACCAAGCCCACGTCTCCACCTCGTTCACACCCACCTGCAGGTCCACCGTGATCCTCCAGACCAGTGATGTCACCCTGGGTCTTCGGCTCTTTGGCTTCGCCTAGGTCTCCACCTCCACAAGTTCCGCCTGGCATCTCCATCTAAGCTCTTCCCTCCATCAGTTCCGCCATGGGCCTTCATCCTGTCATGGCTCTGGGTCATCCTCTAGTTCTCCTGTCTCGGCTCTGGCTCCACCTACCTTCTTCTCCCTGGTCATCTCCTGGGGTCTCCCTTGGCCTGCTCTCTCTCTCTCTCTCTCTCTCTCTCTCTCTCTCTCTCTCTCTCTCTCTCTCTCTCTCTCTCTCTCTCTCTCTCTCTCTCTCTCTCTCTATATATATATATATATATATATATATATATATATATATACGGATATTAATACTTAATACTCAACAATAATGCATTATATTGATTCAAGTGACAGTGAAGTCATGTATGTTTCAAAAGATTGCTATTTCAAATAAATGTTGTTCTTTTGAACTCTATTAATCAAAGAATTCTGAAAAAAAACTTTCATAAAAATATTATGCTGCAAAAACTTTTCAGCATTGATAATAATAAGAAACTATTAATATTGACAATAATTGAGCACTAAATCTGCACGTTAGAATGATTTCTGAAGGATTATGTACTGTATTTGCAATCAAATAAAACCAGCCTTGGTGAGCACAAGAAACAAAACAAAAAGGAAAAAAATTAATCAAAACTTTTGCCTGCCTATAAGATTATGTAGCTCCCTGCTGAAGATCTGAGTTCTGTAATCATCTAATCTGCATGTACACCACATGAACACTTTTGAGCTGGTATAAATGAAAATCCCAAAGTCACGTCGACCTGAATGTGAAGACACAGTTTACACACGTGCACACACAGACAGATGTGATGGATACAGTAAGATGGCTGTATCAGCGAAACAAGGTTTTATAACATTTCCCACTGTAACTAATATAGATCAACTGTCCCTGTGTACCTCTTTCTCTCTATCTTTGTCTCCTATTTCAGCTGGGTGAGCTGGATGGGGTGGAGAAACCACAGCCGCACTGGTTTCACACGCTGCAGGTGCGACGGCTCAGAGTTCAGAGAGGCCGCAGTAACAGCGATCCTATGGGAGGAAAGAGCTTCCAGCAAGAGTTCCAATGGGTGAGGGACACACTAATACATCTCAGACACAGCAATACACAACACAGCTACAGATACATACACAGCCATGCACAGTGCTGAGAAAGGCTGTTTTATAATATTTGATACCTGTTGTAAGCAATCTACTACATGCCTTCTGTCATTGATGGTTTATTGTTTTTTTATTACAAATAAAAGGCCTTTTAGTCCCCCTTCAGGTCGTATTACACATCTTTTTGCTCGCAAATCTTTAATGATTTTTATAAAGTAAACTTAACAATAACTTTTAATTTGTTACTAAAATTTCAAGATGAACATTTACTGGGCTGAATCAACTGTATCAATTATAAAACATCAGTCTTTGGAGGAAGGTTTATTTGTTCATCTCTCAATCATCCTTGTTCTGCATTGCATTATATGTTTGCCCTCCAAACTACAAAAATATTATTGGAAGATATAGAGTAACTTTATATGCATTTTATGTAAGTAGTCTCATAATATCATCATAATTTCTTCTTCCTTTTTTGGCTATATAAATAACATCTGTAGCAAACTGCATTATTTTGCTCAGTTTGGGCCTATGAATAAAACGATGTTTTTTCTCCTCGAGTATAAGCTAAATGGGCCATAAAAGTACACCAAACTGTTCCATCAAAAAAGATTTTTCTGACTATTTTAGAGGTTTTTTTACTTTCTATTTTTTAGTTTGCATAGTTTCACATATAGGCTCTAACATGAACATTTTAACAAATGTATTGATAAGTGATTTTTAGATTGAAATTTAAACGAAAGAATATCTACCTGTAAAACATGCTCATTCATTTCGATGGCTGTTGCTTGGCAAAATAACAGTGTGTATGTTTCATTCACAGAAAACTGGTCTGCAGTTTGGGAATGCAACATCTTATCTTAATTTAGAAAAACTTGGAGAGGGCACATATGCCACAGTTTACAAAGGAATTAGCAGGTTAGTAGTCATATGTAAACGCTCACACAAACACACGCTCAAACTGCAAATCAATATAGAGCTCAGTTAGATGTTGCCTCTAGGACAACATTTATGCAGTTGGCAAGCACATTATTCAGATAAGCCTCCCTGTGGCTTTGTTCTTCTGTATAATAGACAGCAAATGATTCTTTTCACTGCCTCCCTGTAGGCATTCTTTGAGTTATTCTGTAGCAGCTTGTTTTACATGGATTCATTTTATAAGGTCATCTTACAACATATGGATTCCCGCCTGAAGCTTCAACTGATAGGCAGTTTAATGTTGTTGTACAATAACAAATGCTTTTTAATGAGAAACAGCTCCCATTTTAAGATAGAAAGTTTAACATTTAGCTAAATGTTTGCTTGTGTATGTGAAACAATGATGAATGTTCGATGAACTTCTGTCATCGGTTAGTCTCATGTCTTTCTAAACCCTACAGACTTCTTCGAAACACAAATGAAGATCATTTGATTGAAATCGGAGAGATTGCTGTCCCTCCATTAAAAGCCACTAGGCTTTTCTCATTGATAGCCAATAGGTTTTAATTTACCTCACATGAACTATATGATTTGCTGCATACTATAGTCATGGGCGGGTGTTATTAGACCACAGGTAAATTCTCTACAAATTTAATCAAACAAAGAATAGAAGATAAATACTTTTTTTGCTGATATGTATTTTCTACAACTTTAATTTATCATTTTTAAAAGTATGCTAGCTTATAAATAAACTTACAGCTAATGGACAAAACTTCCATTTTTATTTTATAAGGTCTTCGAAAGGAAGAGCTTGTGATGGTGTTTATTCTACTTCCTCAGGTAAACTGTTACACGCAGATGTATGTTTATGGATTACGCTGAGGTTTTTCTGTGTTTCTGACAGGATAAATGGTCATCTTGTGGCTTTAAAGGTGATTCACATGAAAACGGAAGAAGGAATTCCATTCACAGCTATTAGAGAAGGTACTGCAAGAGCATAACACACACACACACACACACACACACACACACACAAAACAAAAGTGCTTGTACACATAGGGCAGTGGGGTAAAATGCGCCAGTGTGTATAAATTGTGTTGTCCAAGTAATCAAGAATAAAACAATTAATAAAATCAATTAAATATATATTCAGTTAGCATCATATACATATGTCTGTAACTGAAATATGATTATGGAATAGTGCATTAATAAACAGTTTTTATAGAAACAATGTTATGTTTATACTCAAAATGTAAAGGTCAGTAAGGTTTTTTTAACAGAATTAATACTTTTATTGGACAAAGACACATTCAGTTGATCAAATAAAAGTAGAGAGATTTATAATTCATATAAAGACATTTATAATAAAATATTCTGATTTCAAATAAATGCTGTTCTTAACAACATATATTCCAGTTTCGAAAATATATTAAGCAGTACAACAATTTTTAATATTGGTAATAAGAAATGTTTCTTGAGCAGCAAATCAGCATATTACAATGCTTTCTGATGGATCACGTGACACTGAAAACTAGAGTAATGATGCTGATTGCCATCACAGGAATGAATTACATAAATTAATATTAATACATATATAATGGATAATATATCAAGATAGAAAATTGTTCTTTTAAACTGTAATAATATTTCACAGTATTACTGTTTTTACTATATTGTTGAACAAATAAATGCATCCTTGGTAAGCATAAGAAACGTCTTTCAAAAGCATTAAAATATCTTGCCATCATCCAAAAAGTTTTGAATGCAGGTGTACTGTATATAATGACTAATTTTCCCTTACCTAGAGGGGCTACTTGAGTGAAAAAGTGACAAGTGGCTCATCTTACCCCACTCTCCTCTAAATATGTGCTGGTACTTCACTTATATGCCCATTTTATTTGTGATTATTCCCAGCTTCCTTGTTAAAAGGTCTTAAACATGCCAACATAGTCTTGCTCCACGACATCATCCACACGCGAGAGTCGCTCACCTTTGTCTTTGAGTATGTGGTGAGTCTTACATATCAGCAGTCGTCTTTCAAGATTACTTTGTTTTTTCCGTTTGTCGCCTGTCTGACATGCTTTGCATCTTTCTTTCACTCTTTCAGCAAACAGATTTGGCTCAATATATGATTCAGCATCCCGGCGGACTTCACTCGTACAACATCAGGGTAAACAAACCCGTAAATGCACAGAAACACACAAGGTCAGAAATAACGAGCTGGCTTTCTCACACTCTCTCTGTTTCTCCAGCTCTTCATGTTTCAGTTGCTGCGAGGGTTATCTTACATTCACAGCAGAAGAATTCTGCATCGAGACCTCAAACCTCAGAATTTGCTCATCAGCTATCTGGGAGAACTCAAGTTAGCCGATTTTGGTAGGTTTCGTTTAAATTACGCACATGCAAACACTCACACGCTAACTTATCATGCATTCTAAACTATGGTGCACCTCTTGTTGTTTCAGGTCTGGCCCGATCTAAGTCCATACCGTGCCAAACGTACTCTGCCGAGGTCGTGACATTATGGTACCGCCCGCCAGATGTTCTCATGGGCTCCACTGATTACTCCACAGCCCTGGACATCTGGTGAGTCCCTGCACACACACACACACACACACACACACACACACACACACACACACACACACACACACACACACACGTCTGGTTCACTATCTTTGTGGGGACTCTCCATACCCCTAAACTTACCCATCACAGGAAACATTCTGCATTTTTAATTTCTCAAAAAAACTCATCCTGTATGATTTATAAGCATTTTGACAAGTGGCTGGCTGGTTCCCACAATGTAGGTAATCTCAGGTTTTACTATCCTTATGGGGACATTTGGTCCCCACAATGTAATATAAACAAGAGCACACACACACATTCTTCCTTGAATGTTTCATAATAATGAGAGCAAAGGTAATGTCTGACTCATACAATATATTATGTGTATATTTGTCCCTTTAGGGGAGCCGGCTGCATTTTTATTGAGATGCTACAGGGGTCACCAGCGTTTCCTGGAGTTGCTGATGTCTTTGAGCAGCTGCTGAAGATTTGGACAGTGAGTCTGTTTGTGGGAATGTACTATAATCGTGTGAAATTTCTCTTCTGTCCATTTATTTATCCTCCTCTCCTCCTCTCCTTCTCTCCTCCCGATATTCATCCCACCTCTTCTTTCCTTCTGAGGTCCTCGGGGTCCCGACCGAGGAGAGCTGGCCAGGTGTCAGTGATCTGCCAAACTACAAACCAGGTGTGTGCAAAATCCTCCTTTCATCTGTATCTGTACTGTAATCTCACAGATGTGTCTGCTATGAGAGGAGATTTCCTGCCTCAGCAGATTTGACTCATTCATTAAATGCTTGCGTCACGGTATGTGTTAGTATGTACTTCATGTGGTAAAATCTAAATTAACTGGTTTTATTTAAATCAAAGAAATGTTTTAATATGATTGAATAAGCCTTATTATTATGTTTACAGCAATGAAAGTAATTGTAGGACCTAGATCAGGAAGAAATAGGTACTTAAAGGGATAGTTCATCCCTAAATGAAACTTCTGTCGTCATTTACTCGCCCTCATGCAATTCCTCATGAAAGAAGGATTTGAATCATGATCAAATTAAGTTGTTATTCATTGATAATCTTCCCTTAAATGATAGCTCTCAAATCTCATTGAAGTCAAAGCCATTGATTCGTGCATGTCTCATGATCTCTCGGCCTCTAAAGGTTGGAATTTAACCAACAAATCATATGGGCTGCTTTTATGGTTCCTTGGTGTGGATATTTTTTTATTTATTCATATTATATTTATAAAGAATGATTTACTTATGCTTTCCATTTCCCCTGATTTTCTTTTTTTCTTTTTTTAAAAAAAGTCTTTAAAACACTAATAATTTAATAACACTTAAATGTAGTCTTTAGTAGATCACAATATGAATATCCATTTTTCATGATGAACATTGCACTGTTGTGATGCCTAAACTTACCTGTGGCATTTAAAACTATTGGTTTTACTTTTTAGTGTTTTATTGTAATATATTGGAACAGAATTCTGTAGAATCTTAATGTTGGCTATTTGTATGTTATCAGCTGTAACATATACAATAATATGCTATCCATTATTTTTATTATAAAATTGCAGTTATTTTAGCTTGACATTGCAAACTGTTATTTATCAATTTATTGTATTATTTTAATAATAAACACATTGGTTATAGTGTAAAATAGTTTTTTTGGTTACTGCACTTTTATATTTTCTAGTTATTAACCTTACAGCAGATAATAAATCTGAAGTCTGTCACATTCACAAGATAATGCATTGTAAAAAAAAAAAAAGAAAAGAAAAAGGTTGATATGCAAATTTGAAATTTGTGCACCACATAATTTTTTTTCTTCCATTTTTGTGTTGCATGGAAGCAAGTGATATGTAAATGATGACCGATTTTTTTTTTGTTAACTTTACCTGCACATACAAACTTTACAAATTAGATTTCTCTGTTATTTATAAACATCCAGTAAATAAAATGTTCCCATTCATTTAACACATATACACCATTATCTATATGCAGTGTGTGGTTGTAGTTTACGAGGACATTTGTGTGTGTGTGTGTGTGTGTGTGTGTGTGTGTGTGTGTGTGTGTGTGTGTGTGTGTGTGTGTGTGTGTGTGTGTGTGTGTGTGTGTGTGTGTGTGTGTGTGTGTGTGTGTGTGTGTGTGTGTGTGCCGGTTTATGTGGTTTGTAGTTATACAAATTTGTATAACCTCATAATTCAAATAGCTTTAAAAACATACTAAATTATGTTTGAGAAAGTAAAAATGCAGAATGTTTCCTGTGATGGGTAGGTTTAGGGGCAGGGGCAGTGTAAGGGGATAGAAAATACGGTTTGTAAGGTATAAAATCAATTACGCCTATGGAGAGTCCCTGTAAACCACATAAACCAACGTGTGTGTGTGTTTGTGTGTGTGTGTGTGTGTGTGTGTGTGTGTGTGTGTGTGTGTGTGTGTGTGTGTGTGTGTGTGTGTGTGTGTGTGTGTGTGTGTGTGTGTGTGTGTGTGTGTGTGTGTGTGTGTAAACTTGTTGCCAAGGGTCTGTTGTTATAATAAAATGTAGTCATACAAACAGAAATTCGCTAAAGCAAATTCACAAAGTTCTGCTGAAGCTGTTTCCAATATAAATCCTGTTGTGTGTATAGGTGTTCTGTTAGTGGTTTTGTTGGCCATGAGTTGACTTGACACCTTCGAGTCAGACACAAACACACACCTTCACACACTCATGCAGGAAAGGGGTTGATGTCTTTCCACTGCAGTCCTGGAAATAAAGTGCAAACTCATTACACAGGTGCACAAATGAGCAATGTGAGGTGGCTTTGGGAAATATGCCTCATTTAGAGTGTGTGGGTACTGATGGAGATGATGTGTGTGGTAGGTAAACTGCTGGCAGGCCAGCCCTGCTGTGTTTCTCCATGAATCTGGGTTTACCCAAGCCCCAGGCTGTTCTGTATGTGTATGTACCATGTGTTGGAGAGAAGCTACAAGAACCCGCTGTGGTCTCTCAGGTATATCCAGGTGTGCTGAAGCGTAAGTGTGGCTTCAGGTTTCAGCCAAGAATGACCGGGTGGCCCGTGACCACAGCCACTGACAGAGGGACACTCATAATAAATGTTCTTCAAAAGCTCTTTATAGAAAAAAAAAACATTTTTAAATGGTTTGAAGCTTTCCTTGAATGTTAATAAAATTGCTTAAATTAATAGTTTACCCAAATTGAAGTTAAAAAAGCAGTGCTGCTATTTTAGTATTATTTATATACTAATATATAGGGGTTGGCAGTATGATCAAAATCTTATTTCACTATACAAGTAATTTTATTTCTCTACAATATTTCATATACTTCTCTGATTTTTTTTTGTGTTGCATCTTAATGAATATGGCAATTAGGGCTGTCCTCGACTAAGGATTTAGCCATTCGAATCAGAATTGTCGAATCTTTCTATGGTCGACCGATAGTCGAATCATCTATGTGTGTGAATGGGTTGAGAGGGGCACGACACTAGTCAGCAAAACAATTTTTATTTTCCTTTACACACTGCACACAGCAACAACTTTTTAATAAAACGATCAAAACTGCCTGCCAACTGACAGACGAACTGGCAATGGCTTTCTTATTTAGGTTTAAATAAAAGGTAATGTGGTGGATAAACATTTGTTAAACGTTTTCTCATAACATTTTAAAGGGGTGTATCTTCTAGCACAGGGTGAAATCAGTATGTGCACTGTCGATTTGAGGAAAATATAATATAAATTTAATATAAAACCTTGAAATGGCGCTCTGTGGCGCGGCACGATTTTGAACAACTTCCTGAGTCGCCGCCGACAGGCGCCGAATGCCGCCGCCGGTGTGTGTACACTCATTAAAAACTTGTGTTCGAAATTTTAAAAATGCTGCGCTTCGTCTTTAAAATATTCAGCACCCCCATATTGCCAATATGGTATGATCCTCGTTTCATAACACCCAAAAAGATTTGACTATGAGATCAGGGGTCGAATCAGGCTCAGCATATCGATGCATGAATCTAATGGCAATGTATTTTATTTGCTTCTGCTGATTATTGCTGCTGCAAAACAAATATGGTTTCCATGTATGTGAACATGTAAGGTATGCTGCTGCTGCATAAATAGATAAATCCCATATAAGATCTAGGCAGGTGGAGCTGGGGGAGGTGGAGGGTTTCAGAGGAACTATTTAAATGTTGAACAAGCAATCGCATTGGCTGCATAATCTGCAAAGGCCAATCAGCGTGTGCCATGTGGTAATGATGCGACTGCTTGCAGACTGCATGTAAAAATCAGCCTACGCCCTCTAGAGTTTCATGACTGAACTAGATATGTTATTAATTAACAGAACAAAGATGCAAATTACTATTTCAGGGATGTTAGTCATCATTAGTACTGCATTTAATTCTTTTTTTTATTTGCTTTATGAATCTTTTTAATATTACATACTTCTCACACTTTATTTTCTCATTCTTGCATGTTTCTTTATCGGTCTAATGTGTCAAAGAGTTCTGCACTGCTGTATTTACATGATGTGATATACACAATATAGCAACATTTCCATTGATATTTATTATACTGCCCAGCTCTAGTATTATACTATTCAATAATTTGAGTTAGCTTTTATTTTTTAATTTTAGCAAATTTGATATGTGCATTTTATAAGTTTTTGTTTTTATATTCTGTTTAGCTTGAATTCAGTTTTATTTCAGTTTTAGTAACTTTAGTACTTCAAATTCAACTTATTTTAATTCAATTAATTGCAAGACAACATTTCTAATTTTTGTTTGAAAAAAAGTAAGCTTAAGAATTTAATTTAATATTTGTATTTTGAATTGCTCTAGCTTTACTTCAATTAATGAATGTATAATATTTTTAATAGTTTTAGGTAATAAAGACAAAATTGCACAAAAGGAGAAATTCCGGAAAAAAACGATCTCCTGGAGGCGTATCGTGTGGGCGGAGCTAAAGACTGACGAGCGCGCACAAAGCGGTGACGTCCTCAAGTGTGGAGAAGAAAACGCTACACTAAATAAACCATGGCTATCGATCAGATTCAGCTAATACAGATATGATCCAGAATCTGATCCGGAGGCTGAAATAAATTGAACAGGAGAAGCAACAGCAGTGGTTTGTAACGTTACTGTATTTAGTGGCCTGTCAACATTTGTGTGTTTACTCACAGTTTATCAGGACATCATTCGGTTTATGGACTATTGTATGCGACTAAACCTTAGCAGTAGCAAGCAAAACGGTTTTGCACATCAGACTAGTGTAACGTTATACATAGAACAACAGTGGAGTAACCGTTCATGTCCTTCCAAACCCATAAGACATCATTCATCTTCAGAACACAAATGAAAATATTTTCAATGGAACCCGAGAGCATTCTGTCCCTCCATTGGGAGCAAAGCAACTTACACATTCAAGGTCCAGAACGATAGGAAAGACGTCGTTAAAGTAATCCCTGTGATTTAACCCCAATTTTAAGTGACGCGAGTGCTTTACTTCCACGAAAAAACATACATTTACCACTTTATTTATAAAAAATAATGATCTGCAATCCAGTAGGGGGAGCACCACAACACACAACATGCATGTTGTGTTGACTCGAGAACAGAAGTTGTTCTGTGCTCGCGGTTTAGGGAATATTATTTTGTATATAAAATAAAATATATAGTATATAAAATTTGTATTAAAAAAAGGCATTTGTGTCACTTCATAAAATTGATGTTAACCGCTGGATTTAAATTACTCTAATGATGTCTTTCCTATCGTTCTGGACAATGAATGTGTAAGTTGCATTGCTCCCAATGGAGGGACATAAAGCTCTTGGATTTCATCAAAAATATCTTCATTTGTGTTCCAAAGATGAACGAAAGTCTTACGGGTGTGGAACGACACAAGGGTGAGTAATTAATGACAGAATTCATTTTAGGGTGAGCAAACCCTTTAGGATCTATAACATGAATTTTCATCTCATTCCGACTTTAATTGTAGCTTGGAAGCCCAAGTCACCGCTCACTGTCATTTTACTGAAAAGTGCAGCGTGAACATTCTGTCAAACATCTCTTTTTGAGCTCTAAAAAAGAATGGAAGTCATATAGGTTTGGAACAGCACAAGGAATAGTAAATGATGAAGGCTTTCAAAGATTGTCTCGTGGCTCATTGTCTTAACAGGCTCTGAGTGAAGATACCTGATCAGAGTTGGATGTTTTGGTGGTCTATTAAGCTAAAAGAGGACTCTTTGTGTTCCTGTAGAGTGGTTCCTGCCCTGCAAGCCCCAGCAATTCCGAGATGTCTGGAAAAGGTAAGACCAGTTCATGCATTCATGCTCGTGCGCGTATGTGTGTGCGTGTTGGCTCAGAGTGGGAACAGAAGAGTTTTTGTATAGCGGTCTTCATCTCCCTTCCACCAACCCCCTCTAATGGAAGTCTGACCCATAGCTCTCTGTATGTGTGTGTGTGTGTGTGTGTGTGTGTGTGTGTGTGTGTGTGTGTGTGTGTGTGTGTGTGTGTGTGTGTGTGTGTGTGTACACTGGCTCAGACTCGCTCAGTTACCTTATAAGACGGAGGATCTGGCCCAGCAGATGCTGATGATGATTCCAAAGGACAGGATTTCAGCCCAGGATGCATTGCTGCACCCATATTTCAACACTCTTCCACCTCCGTTAATGCATCTAAGGGACAGTAAGTGCTGGAGAATTTCACTATATGAGCGGAATGCACGCGATTCCAGCTTCAAAGGCTAATCCGGTCCCGTTTCGAACAAGATCAAAGTTAAATCCCTCTTAGTTTCTGTCAAAACTGGCAACCTTTTTCAACACCGACTCGAGATGAAAAGAGATTATGCAATCTTAGAAATGTCTTTTTCCTCCTGTCTCTTGGTCTTTTCTCTTTTCCTAACCTTCCCCCTTTCTCCGTCAGCCGTGTCCATCTTTAAGGTGCCTGGCGTGAGGTTAGAGCCGGAAGCGAGGGATATCTTCAGCCCCAGCAGACGAATGAAATCGCCTCTTGCTCCGCTGGCCAAGTGCTGGTGAAAGACTCGCCTTTGTAAATAGTTGGTGTGCTTGTGAAAACCAAAAACACACCAGCATGAGTAAAGCATGACGGTCAGTTTGTATGTTGTTTATTCAGATCTAAATCAGCTTCATCAAATAGATTTCTTAAGGAAAATCAGATTCAGTTCCATAAGATTTGTTTTTACATTTTTGGACAAGTAATACCTAAGAGAAAGTTTTATGGTAAATCATGACGATCCAAGTTAAAGCTGATTTATCACCAGGATCCACTGTATTTTGAGATCATTTTCATTGAGAGAGGATCAAATATGTCTGCTTTCCTGGCTCTCTGCAAAGTGATGTCCAGAGTCTGTTTACAGCACACTTTCATTGTGAATAATTTTAAATTAAATGCACTTATTCATTTTGATATGTCATTATTTTTTGTATATATTGCACAGAAAAGAGCGAGCGTTTGAGAGAGATTAACTGGGAATATGATATGAAATGCGTGGAATATACCTACTAATATTTCAAAGCTCTATTGTACAGTGTGCAGGTGGAAAAAAAATACTTGTATGCATTCATAAAACACCTGGAGAGTCTCACCTGAAATTACCTGTTTTTGTACAGCACATACTCATATTTCTGGACAGCGTGTCAAAACATACTGTTTTGAAATAAGTTTGCATTCATAATTAATAGTTTCGATATATTTACATAAGACATATTAGCTATGTATGCATAAGATTCCGAGATTCAAACATGTACTGCTTCTAATTAAATGTTCTATGTGAGAGATGTACAGCAATATCTGTCACCAACCAATAACAGCTTCAAATAATAGAAGCAATCACTCGATGCTGATGTCATACATGGATGAGTATATCCACACACTTCAGAATAGTCTGCAATACTGTGAAAATTGTGTACGTGTTCATAAAATTTAATACAATACCACTGTGTCTTGACTTCGGAATAAATACAGTAAAACCATAAGGAAATGCTTGCCTGTTCTTTAGTTTGGGGTAGTGCACTGATATCCCAAATGTTCAAAATCCAGAAGGCACATGACCCAAGTAGTGGTTTACTTCACCGTCGGCCATATATATATATATATATATATATATATATATATATATATATATATATATATATATATATATATATATATATATATATATATATATATATATATATATATATATATATATATATATATATATATAGTATGTACATGCAAATATTTCTTAAATATATACATGAATGAGTATGTATATAGACATATAATATGTAAACACAAACTTTTATTTTGGATGTGATTAATCACGATTAATCGCTTTGACAGCACTAGTTTATATAAAGTATAAATGGGTTCCTTCATTTGACTATTAGCCTGGTCCGCGTTTAGCTTAGTACTACCTGACTAACATGACCGACCACAATTCTTTTTGTTTTATGGCTGAATCTAAAATAGATTATAGGCTAATGAATGTTCACTTCCAGTTCTTCAGTCACTATGCTAATCATCCATTATTAAACACACTCCCATATGAAGAGACTACAAAGGGATGGAATGGAAAACACGTGACAAGATAATAAAAATGTTTAAAAAATGAGGAGTGTCTTTTCATTATGCCGTTTCAGGTGTGTTGTGTAACTTCTGAATGTTTGTATGAAGATGGCAATGAGAAACTTCCTGTCTGGTTATGAAACCAGAGAATGGGCAACACAATGTTCCAACAAGCTCTCAAGATATCGAATTCCATCTAAACCTGAAGGGCTTTATATACACACAGGAAGATCAAACCTCTCTTTCTTTTCTTCCTTTCCTGCAGCCTTCTTGCATTTCATTTTCCATCTGGCACTGTTGTAATCATAGGGTTGTAATGCAGCATTTATGCAGTTCCTGAATTAGCCACGAGATGGCGCTCTATTTCGCACTAATTTACCCTACAGCAGCACGACTATCTACGCCGGGGCTAGTTGTCACATGGGTTTATTTGCACTAACTTGTAATTTCTCTGGCGCTGTATTTTGTATAATATAATATAATAATTAGTCTACTATTTTCTTAAAATAATATTATAATGAATACAACTGAAATTAACACAATAACGCCACATTGGATACATTCAGGCAAATGACCACAATAATAAGCATATGTTGTTTTGTATTGTTCATAATTTATTATTCAACTTTTGCCTACAAAAGTTTCTTTATTGGCATCAGTGGTTCCATGAAGATTATTTAACATCCATAAATCCATAACCTTCTTTAAAGATTATAAATAAAAGGTTCTAGAAGAAACATTTTAACTTCCTAAAGAACTATTTAGTGAAAAGTCCTTAAAATTATAATTTGTTTCTTAGTGTGAAGAACATTTAAATAATCAAAATTACCAGGATATAGAACCTTTTACATTGTCACAATGGAAGCTGCCATTAAACAAGCTTTCACAAAAGGTCAATATGTTTTAAGTTAACTGTTTGGGTAATAGAGAAATGTGTAATCACTTTTTTTGCTGGACTTTTTAGGTAATTATTCCTTTGGGTTAAAATGGCAGTCTTGGACTTCTCCACAGACATTTTAGTGTCCTACACCTTCTCCCTAAAGCTGATTTCAGCAAGTCTGTGAAATGTATGTGTTGGTTTCCGTCAATGGAGTCAGTGGGTGGAGAGAGTTCTGACGGAGTGATTCAGGGCCATGAAATGAAAAGCCGGTCTCTCTCAGTATGTATTTTCCAAGGCTTAACTCACTCTGATGTGGTCTTGTTAACGTTACTGCAGCGCCAGCAAGGTTTTATATGGGTTTATGATATTAATTAATGTCAAAGCACAAGGTCATAAGACCGCCGTTAGGTAAAGTAGAAACTATTAAGTCCTTACTGATGTCGGTAAAGCTCTGACAGATATAAAATAGTATAGGCCTGTATAAACACATGTACAAGCCAAAAACGTCACACAAAAGTACTCTAATAAACACTCATTCATAAAGTGTGCACAATACAGTGGTGGATGTTTCACTCTCTTTTCATTCACTAGAGTGCAATAAATAAATCAGACCACTGCCATATGTCCGTTACTCTCTGTTTACTGAACAGCATTCACTTCCTACAAATGCATCATACAAAAAGGTCCGTACTGCAACATGAGTCAAACTAACAATCACATTGTTACATCCTTCCTTTTTTTTTTTTTTTTTTTTTTTTTTTACAAGTGCACAAATGTATGTTTATTCCTAGAACTTATCACAATGATTGTGTGAACTTTTCAAAACAATTTCTTTCTAAGTCAGGCTTTAGGGTTAAACTTTTTTTTTTTTTTTTTTTTTCAGCCTGCTCGACATATCACTTTTTTTATCTCCAGGAGAGAGAGAGAGCAATAATCAGTCCACGTTTAAGTAACATAGTCCTTCAAATAATGTGGTTTGACGATAATCCGACCAGCTCTGGTTGTGACCGTAGGTTTCGAGTCACCATTTGGCTGAACACAATGCTCCTTTTGCCGGTTGTTCTCCACAAACATTTCATGTTTTGTGACCTGATCTTGATGGCCTGTGTGTCTGAGGTACCTCCTGTTCCTCCTCAGAACACCCCCTCTGTCCAGTTCAACCCTGTATGACCGATTGTTAGCTGGTTCCAGAACTGTTGCTTTCTGCCAAACCTTTTGTGACTGTGTTGGTTGTACTCTCACTTGATCCCCTGGTTTCAAGATGTCCATGTCTTTTGCGTGTCTGTTGTAGTACATTTCCTGTCTTCTTTGATTTAGTCTCAGTTCTTTTGTCGTGTCTACTACTTTTGGCTTCAACAGATTACTGTGTGTAGGGAGGAGTGTGCGTGTCCTCCTGCTTAACAATCTCTGAGCAGGACTTGCTTTCAGACCCTGCGACGGGGTGTTCCTGTGATCTAATATCGCCAGGTATGGGTCTTGTCCTGACATTTTGGCCCTTTGCATTAGACGTTTTGCTGTTTTGACAGCCGACTCCGCTTTCCCATTGCTTTGCGGGTGGGTGGGTGATGATGTTTTATGCTGAAACTCCCAGCGTCTACTGAACTGCTGGAATTCGGTTGACGTGTATTGTGGCCCATTATCTGAGAACACAATGTCCGGTATGCCTTGCCTGGCAAAATGGGCTTTCAGCTTCTTAATCACAGTGGAAGACTTTGTGTCTGGCAAGTAATCCACCTCCCAGAAATTTGAGAAATAATCAACAGTGATTAGATAGTCTCGATTGTTGAATACAAAAAGATCGGTGCCCACCTTGGACCATGGTCTTTCAGGCAGTTCGTGTGGGCAGAGTGTTTCTTTCTGTTGTTTTGTTTCTGTTGATCTGCACATATCACACTTCTCAATGTATCTCTTTATCTGTGCACTCATTCCAGGCCAATAGAGGCATTCCCTTGCTCTCCTCAAACATCCTTCAATACCAAGGTGCGCAGCGTGAACTCTGTGTATCATGTCGCTTCTGAGTGTATCTGGTATCACTGCTCTTTCACCTTTGAACACAATGCCATCCTGCACCGTTAGCTCATCCTGGATTGAGTAGTAGTGAGCTATTTTGCTGGGTATGGTTCTTTTGCTTGTTGGCCATCCCTCTTTTATTGTCTTTATCAGTGTCTGTAGTGTGTCATCATTTGCTGTCTCCCCTCTGATTACTTTGAGTCTCTCTTCAGATATTGGAAGGTACTGAATCATATTCACGCTTTCTATCTCTTTCTCCACAGATCCTTCCTGTGCAGTGTTCTCCAGGTATGCCCGACTCAGCGTGTCTGCCAACAGCATCTCTTTTCCTGGGACATAGTTAATGATGAAATCATATTTCTGCAGTCTCATTAACATCCTTTGAAGTCTCTTGGGTGCTTGCAGCAGTGGTTTTTTAACAATACTCTCAAGAGGCTTGTGATCCGACTGTACGACCACTTTCCGTCCATACGTGTATTGATGGAATTTCTCCATACCAAACAATATGGCTAAGCACTCTTTTTCTATTTGTGCATAACCCCGTTCAGTCAGTGATAATGCACGGCTACCAAAAGCGACAGGTTCTCCACTCTGCAACAGTGCTGCACCAAGGCCGGTCTCCGATGCATCGCACTGAAGAACCAACTGTTCTTCGAGGCTGTAGTAACGTAGTACCGGTGCCCTGGTTATTAGGTCTTTTATACTCTGAAAGGCTTGTTCGTGTACCTCAGACCAGTCCCACAAACTATCCTTGTGTGTCAGCTGTCTGAGCACTTCACAGTGATCTGAAAGATGTCCGCAAAATCTAGACAGATAATTCACCATGCCCAGAATTCTCTGAACCCCTTTCACATCAGTCGGCTTTGGCATCTCATTTATGGCCCGTACCTTCTCTGGATCTACTTTTAAGCCTTCAGATGTGAGCAGATGTCCAATATATGGCACTTCACTTTGTCTGAGTCTAAATTTGCCTGCGTTCAACTTGATATTTCTGTCTCTGCATCTGTCTAGGAACGATCTCAGTTTCCGATCATGGTCTTTATTAGCCATTTCCAGTGTTTCACCTTCCCCTGTTATTAGCACATCGTCTGCAATTATATGTATGCCTTGAAGTCCTTCTAATGCCTGGTTTAGTATTCTCTGAAAAACCTCAGGCGCTGGGCTAATTCCCATAGGCATTCTTAACCACCTGTATCTCCCGTAAGGCGTTGCAAACGTGGTGAGATAGCTTGATGGGTCATCCAACTGGACATGCCAGAAACCATTTTTTACATCACAGACCGTGAATACTCTTGCTTTTGACAGTGCAGGCAAAATGTCCTCGATTGTGGGCAACGGGAAGTGACTCCTCTTTAAGGCTTTGTTCAATGGTCTGGGGTCTATGCAAATTCTCAACTTGCCACTGGGTTTCTTTACGACAACCAGACTGCTTATCCAGTCAGTGCTTTGTTCTACGGGTGTGATTATACCTCGTTCTTGGAGATTGTTTAACTCCTCCTTTAGTGGTCCCATCATTGCGACTGGTACTCTCCGCTTAGGTAGTTTCACTGGCTCCACCCCCGACTCAATCTCTATCCTGTAACGACCCGGCAAACAACCATCACCTGTGAAAACATCTGTGAACTCAGTAGTTATTTGTTGCATTGTCCATTGTCCGCTTGTGTCGTCTCTGTCTGTCTTTGTCACAACATTGTCCACCACCAGGATATTCTCAGATTGCACTTTAACCAGTTTCATTCCCTGGACTGCTTTGCTTCCTAGTAATGGTACTGCAGAGTGTGCGTCAACGACCATAAACTCCAGTCTGTACAGCTTTTTGTTGCATGGATTTCTCAGTTTCAAATGGCATTTGCCAACTGGTTTTAATGTACTTTTGTTGTACATTACCAGTATCTGATCTGTTTTCTCCATTTGAACATCTGGATTCACATAATTTATGGGGATGATGTTACATGTTGCCCCACAGTCCAACTGAAATTTGACTAAGTTTTTTCCCAGCAACATACCTGCAAACAGTTGACAGGGCTGCCCATCCAGGCTTGTTGAGACTTTGTTCACAGATTCAGTTGTGATGCTCCAGATATCCTCGTATTGCTCACTGTCAGTTTCAGTTACTTTACTCACAACTTTTACATGTTCTCGTTTCGACTTGCACAATGCAGCAAAATGATTGGCTTTTCCACATTTCCTACATGTTTTTCCATACGCTGCACATTTTCGTTTATCTCTCTCGTGCGTCTTTCCACAAAAATGGCAAGTAATGTCAGGTTTTCGTTCATCCTTAAGTGTTTTGCGTGTCGGTACCTGTTTCAAAGCGTGAATTTCCTCCACTGCTTTTCCCTCGATGGTTTTGCTGTTCTCTCTTGACAACTCTGTAGCCCTGCATATCTGGACACATTTTTGCAGCGTCAAATTTTCCTCTCTCAACAGTCTCTCTCTCAGACTTGGACTATTCGTACCGCACACAATCCTATCGCGGATTAGGGAGTCCTTTATGTCACCAAAATTGCATGTGCTAGCGAGCATCTTCAGTTCCGTTACATACTTGTCAAATCCTTCATCCGTCCCTTGATTTCTCATAAAGAAACGATATCTCTCAACTGTTTCATTTAACTTAGGGTTGCAGTGTTGATCAAATGCTTCTGTTAATTGTTTGACAGTCATGTTCTCCGTTGATGAACCCACTAAAGTTTCACATAGCTCTCTGCCGGTTTCTCCTACCAGATAATAGAAAAGTTTCACCTTCGTGCCCTCTGACGCCTCTGTCATCGTCAGATCCAGATATAGCTGAAATTCCTCTTTCCACGACTTCCATGTCTTTGCTAGATTGGTCGAGTCCAGCATCAATATCGGCGGTGGTTTTAATCCGAGTGTGCCGTCCATTTTATCCGACGAGGCACGTGTGGGCGCTTCTGGGCTCGCGTCTTCGCTATCACGCTATTTTTCCCAGCGAACTTCACACTGCGCGGTTAAGCACTGAAGCAAAACTCAAGTTCGCTGCCGGCAAAACTTAACACAACCGCTGCCACCATGTTTCACTCTCTTTTCATTCACTAGAGTGCAATAAATAAATCAGACCACTGCCATATGTCCGTTACTCTCTGTTTACTGAACAGCATTCACTTCCTACAAATGCATCATACAAAAAGGTCCGTACTGCAACATGAGTCAAACTAACAATCACATTGTTACAGTGGAGATCCATTACTCACAGCTAAATTAAAGCGATCTGTGATGATGCACATATAGTTTCTTTTCACATGTGAGCGTTTTTAAGGGTGCAATTTGAGGAAAGCCAGTTCCAGTTTATTCCTAAACACAGTATCCCTGAGTACAAAGAACAAAATGAATCTGCCGTCTGTCTCCAGTGTTCAGGCATCTCACCCGATATCCTGATGATTTGAGAATGCATGAGGACATTCCATTTAAACCATTCATCTGTCATCACCCACTCCACCCACTGAAGGATATAACTACAGTTATCTCCAGTCTAACACCCTGAGCTCTCCTCTGAGCTCCTTCAAACACTCTCTCCAATTCAAAATTATTTGTTAGAAGCAGTGTTAGGGGTAACGCACATTCGAACAACAAGCAACTCAAGTTCAGATCGATCTATTACTAATAAAGTAAGTAGTAAAGTACTGCATTACTTTTAAACTTACAACAAAACATCTGAGTTACTTTTTCATTTAAGTATCGTAAGTTACTTTGTTTGCCTGTCTAACTTGCTCAACAAAATGATTCAGGGCCCTATTTTTAAGGGGCACTGTGTACATTTTCTTTCATCTAGCGGTGAGGTTGCAAATTGCAATCGGCCATGCTCAACACCTCCCTTTCGAAGCATTGTCACATGCCTGTCCTGTCTTGTGTGCACATGTGGGTTTTGTCATGTCTTGCATGTGCTCCTGTCGTTGTCTGATCCCTCTCCCTTGTTATCTGATTAGTGTTGATTTCTCCCACCTGTTCCCTCTTGATTTCTTCCCTTTATAAGCTCCTTGTGTTTGTCAGTCTGTGTTGGATCCTTGTGTACTGTCTACGTCTTCCGTTCCCCTGTGACTTCCTTGTGGTATGTGTTCAGTTTCAGTTTATGTGTTTTCTAGTTACGTTTTCCCCCTCGTGGGTTTTTGTTTTGCATTTATGTTTTATTTGTTATAAATAAATATTTAATCATTTTCTGCACTTGAGTCCTCGCACCATTTTCCCTTGTGTCTGTGACGTGACAGAAGGATCCAACCATACAATGAGGACTCAGCAGAGAAGTTCTCCCTCGGTGCCAGTTCCGGGGGTCCCGAGTCCGGGAATCCCGAGTCCGGACATGGCCTGGAGGGCCGTAATGGGAGGGTTTGTGGTGGCAGTCCTGCATGCTTGGGAAAAGCACAGGGTGTCATCCACCACTCCGGTGGTCCCAGTTCCGGTGGATCGTGCGCCGGTGGTCCCTGTGCCGGTGGATCGTGTTCCGGTGGTCCCTGTGCCGGTGGATCGTGTTCCGGTGGTCCCTGTGCCGGTGGATCGTGTTCCGGTGGTCCCTGTGCCGGTGGATCGTGTTCCGGTGGTCCCTGTGCCGGTGGATCGTGTTCCGGTGGTCCCTGTGCCGGTGGATCGTGTTCCGGTGGTCCCTGTGCCAGTGGATCGTGTTCCGGTGGTCCCTGTGCCGGTGGATCGTGTTCCGGTGGTCCCTGTGCCGGTGGACTCCGTTCCGGTGGTCCCGAGTCCGGAAACGGCCTGGAGGGCTGTGATGGGATGCTTTGTGGTGGCAGTCCTGCATGCGTGGAAGGAGCACAGGGCTTTATCCGAAGCCCCGGAGGCAGTTCCGGTGGTCCCAGTTCCGGTGGATCGTGTGCCGGTGGTCTCAGTTCCGGTGGATCGTGTTCCGGTGGTCCCTGTGCCGATGGATCGTGTTCCGGTGGTCCCAGTTCCGGCAGATCATGTTCCGGTGGTCCCAATGCCAGCAGATCGTATTCCGGTGGTCCCAGTGCCGGTGGATACTGCTGGACTGGAGAAGTTTCCCCAACGCCCTGCCTGCGCCGCTGAGGCGCCCTGCTCTCCCTGCGCCCCTGAGGCGCCCTGCTCTCCCTGCGCCCCTGAGGCGCCCAGCTCTCCCTGCGCCCCTGAGCAGTCCTGCTCTCCGTGCGCCGCTGAGGCGTCCTGCTCTCCGTGCGCCGCTGAGGCGTCCTGCTCTCCGTGCGCCGCTGAGGCGTCCTGCTCTCCGTGCGCCGCTGAGGCGTCCTGCTCTCCGTGCGCCCCTGAGGCGTCCTGCTCTCCGTGCGCCGCTGAGGCGTCCTGCTCTCCGTTCGCCGCTGAGGCGTCCTGCTCTCCTTGCGCCCCTGAGGCGTCCTGCTCTCCGTGCGCCGCTGAGGCGTCCTGCTCTCCGTGCGCCGCTGAGGCGTCCTGCTCTCCGTGCGCCGCTGAGGCGTCCTGCTCTCCGTGCGCCGCTGAGGCGTCCTGCTCTCCGTGCGCCGCTGAGGCGTCCTGCTCTCCGTGCGCCGCTGAGGCGTCCTGCTCTCCGTGCGCCCCTGAGGCGTCCTGCTCTCCGTGCGCCGCTGAGGCGTCCTGCTCTCCGTTCGCCGCTGAGGCGTCCTGCTCTCCGTGCGCCGCTGAGGCGTCCTGCTCTCCGTGCGCCGCTGAGGCGTCCTGCTCTCCGTGCGCCGCTGAGGCGTCCTGCTCTCCGTGCGCCGCTGAGGCGTCCTGCTCTCCGTGCGCCGCTGAGGCGTCCTGCTCTCCGTGCGCCGCTGAGGCGTCCTGCTCTCCGTGCGCCGCTGAGGCGTCCTGCTCTCCGTGCGCCGCTGAGGCGTCCTGCTCTCCGTGCGCCGCTGAGGCGTCCTGCTCTCCGTGCGCCGCTGAGGCGTCCTGCTCTCCGTGCGCCGCTGAGGCGTCCTGCTCTCCGTGCGCCGCTGAGGCGTCCTGCTCTCCGTGCGCCGCTGAGGCGTCCTGCTCTCCGTGCGCCGCTGAGGCGTCCTGCTCTCCGTGCGCCGCTGAGGCGTCCTGCTCTCCGTGCGCCGCTGAGGCGTCCTGCTCTCCGTGCGCCGCTGAGGCGTCCTGCTCTCCGTGCGCCGCTGAGGCGTCCTGCTCTCCGTGCGACTCTGAGGCGTCCTGCTCTCACCGCACCTCCCTGGCGCTCCCTGCACTGACCGCACCACCCAGGAGTCCTGCTCTCACCGCGCCTCCCTGGCGCCCTGCTCTACCCATGCCGCCCTGGCCGCCTGAACTCTGCGGGCCGCCCCGGCCACCTGAACTCGGTGGGCCTCCCGACTTCGGCGGGCCGCCCTGGTCATTCGAACTTTGTGTGCCACCATGGCCTCCTGAACTTTTTGTTTTCCTTGTCCCTCCCTTGTTTGCCCCTCCTTTGTCTGTTCCTTCCTTGTCTGTTTCCCCTGTCCCTCCCGTCCCACCCTGGTCTGTCCCTCCCGTCCCGCCCTGGTCTGTCCCTCCCGTGCCCCCCTGGTCAGTCCCTCCCGTGCCCCCCTGGTCAGTCCCTCCCGTCCCGCCCTGGTCAGTCCCTCCCGTCCCGCCCTGGTCAGTCCCTCCCGTCCCGCCCTGGTCAGTCCCTCCCGTCCCGCCCTGGTCAGTCCCTCCCGTCCCGCCCGGGTCAGCCCCTCCCGTCCCGCCCTGGTCTGTTTCTCCCATCCCTGTCCCTAGTGGAGCGTCTGGTAGCCGCTCCTTAAGGAGGGGGTAATGTCACATGCCTGTCCTGTTTTGTGTGCACATGTGGGTTTTGTCATGTCTCCGGTCTACTGTCAACCCCGCCCTTCTTGTTATCTGATTATTGGTTTATTTGCCCCACCTGTTCCGTCTTGATTTCTTCCCCTTATAAGCTCCTTGTGTTTGTCAGTCTGTGTTGGATCCTTGTGTAATGTCTGCGTCTCCCGTTCCCCCAGTGACTTCTGTTGGTATGTTTTGAGTTTTAGTTTATGTTCTATTATGTGTTTTGCCCCCTCGTGGGTGTTTGTTTTGTATTTATGTTTTATTTGTTATAAATATATATCCTTTTCTGCACTTGAGTCCTCGCACCATTTCCTTTGTCTGTAACGTGACAAGCATGAAGCTATGGTGACCGACACAGGACAAAAATGCAGTCGTCGTCAGAGACAGCTGAGAGTGACTAGCTCTGCGTCCCAAGTCGCATACTATCCATCCTAAATAGTATTCGAAAATAGAATTAGTATGTCCCAAATCATAGTATGTTGAAAAGAGTATTCCAAAGGTACCTGGATGGTTTACTATTTCCGGTCTGAATTCGAAGTATGAATCAATGGGCACTCAAACGGCTGATATTGCCCACAACCCACTGCGAGGTCGTATAAGGATTCGATTAGAACTACAAACGCGGATAAAAAGCGTTAAAAACTACAAACATGGCGGATGTGCGAGTCCGGCGGTTAAGTAGGGAAGTTTAGATAAAGGGGTTTGAGTGACCAACTATCAATATTTAACCTGACAAAAATCTATTTATTCAGTTTTGTCCACATTATTTTTCACCTGCAGCAGCATTGTGAACTTTTGTAATGACACGTTTGGCCATTAACTTTTAAATGCATCATTATATTTAAACTGCAAACACACGAGGAGAGTCTCTGCATTAAAGACCCACAAATGGCAGATCAACGAGCGGCTTCTCTCTGATACGGTAGGAGATTAATCTGAATGTGGAGGATTTGAACTGTGACGAATCTGACGATGATTGACTGGGCAGATAAACGGTGACGGGATGCACGTAACTAAGCGACAGAGTCCGTTAAAGATGGCGAAGTATGTCCCGAAGCTTGCATACTTTTCTGCTACACAATCAAAAGTATATACTTTTTCTTCACAAAAAGAGTACATACTTTTTGGACGTAGTATAAGTAGGCGAATTGGGACGCAGCATAGCTCTCTGTAGAGCACTTTGTCCATTTAGGGCAACATGGCGGCACAAAATGGCGATTTCTCTGTAAGGGCACCCGCGGTGTATGAATATAGAAATGGCTTTTATCTAAGGTAATAAAAACACGTTTCATTATGTAAGGTTTGTATACACCACTGAAAACATAGTAATGTATATTATATTGCATTTCTGTTAATAGATCCTCATAAAGACTACACACTGCACCTTTAACGTTCTGAGCGTATGGTCTGAAGCGCATGGCGCAGGTGCACTTAGGGCGTGTCCGAATCCACTTTTGCTAGTTTACCAAAGGGAAAAATGGTTGTTGTATCTGGCACATGGTCTAAAAAGGTTGTCCCTATTCTCTTAATGAGTTTGTGCATTACGTGCATTAAACCAATCAAAGTCTCATCTCCCATTCCCTTTAAAAGCCAGTTGCACTTGCACTGTGGCGGATTCGCTATTTACATGGCAGAATTTGCTTTTGGAAAGAGTGAACACTTTTCCATTGAGGAATCCTTTTATTTTTAATGTTTGGCATGTTTGAGTGCTGCTGCGCGTCCCTGTGTGTGTAATTGGCTAAGCAAAGTATACGCACGTTGTGCACCCACCTATAGGCACATATTACTAACGCAGCCTTTAAATAACAAAAAATACTGCTCTATTGGCTTTAGACCAGGTTTTGTTGATAAAAATATCAGCGTGCTAACAATGTGCCTGAACACACCTGGTCTTTAGACCATGCACGAAAAGAGGGGCACAAGGGCATTTGCTATTTAAAGGGGGGGTGAAACACTCAGTTTCAGTCAATCTCATGTCAATCTTGAGTACCTATAGAGTAGTATTGCATCCTTCATAACTCCGAAAAGTCTTTAGTTTTATTATATTTATAAAAGAAATATAGGCTGTACCGAGTCTTTCCGGAAAAAAAACGAGCGGCTGGAGGCGTATCGTGTGGGCGGAGCTAAAGAATGACGAGTGCGCACAAAGCGGTGACGTCCTCAAGCGTGGAGAAGAAAATGTTACCCTAAATAAACCATGGCTATCAATCAGATTCAACTAATAGAGATGATCCAGAATCAGATCCGGAGGATGAAATAAATTGAACAGGGGAAGCAGCAACAGCAGGACGTCCGTCTCTGTGGTATGTACTGTATTTAGTGGCCTGTCAACATTTGTGTGTGTTTACTTGCAGTTTATGAGGACATGATTCAGTTTATGGACTATTGTATGCGACTAAACCTTAGCAGTAGCAAGCAAAACGGTTTTGCACGTCAGACTAGTGTAACGTTATACATAGAACAACAATGGAGTAACCGTTAGTGCATTTGAATGACGAAGCACGCTTTGTGAGAACGCTAGGTTTATGTTTGGGTGGTTTTACAATAAACAAACTGACACCTATAGTGGTCAGATAAACAAATGTATTTAAACACACACCATAGATCGCATGCTCCATTGATAAATTAACTAACGTTATACACGATCGTGTTATTTACTGATGTTTACTTACGCGACGATAGCCAACAACAGACATTTGAAGCAGTTTTACCGCCTGTTTTCAAAGCACGACCGTGAACCTTTATTGCTGGGACCGCTCCGTCAAAAACACACTTCTTTGGTAACTGTTGATTTCATGAAGTCCTGACAGCAGTGACCGTGGAGATCCACTTTTGCGACGCGACTGAAGCGATGTTGTGATGCTTCCCATCATTTCTGCGTTCAGATCGGTTCAAATGCAGCGCTGCCTTCCCGGAATGCTATGCGGCCGCGTTAAAGTCGCTTGATGTCACCCATAGGAATAAAGTGGAGCGCGGCACGAAAGAAGTGTTCACGGACAAGTGGATCTGCAGCTGAGAGCAGTGTTTATGGGCGTGCATTTCCTCTCTCGCTCTAGTCACGCGCGCTCGCACCCTTCCGGGAGAAGAGCCCGTACGGCCCATACAACGACCTTCCGCTCTATCAACCCCAAGCCGACCCATACTCGAAAAAAACTCTCCGAAACTTGTGAGAAACCGGTGAGAGACACTGAACATGAAAATTATAACTGCGTCAGGCTGAAACTAGCAAAAAACCTGCGCATTGTGCCAGGTGTATAATAGGGCCCTCAGTGTTCCTCAAAAGAGATAATATCAGTAAAACGCTAAATTAGAATATTACACAAACCGCTATTAATTATATATGTTAGATAAAACAAATATTTGAATGGATTTAATATCAGTTTGACCAATGTACTTGCTGCTATCTTTGATTATTCAGTTAAACCATAATCAAAAATCGATTTTTCTTTCGATTTTTTTTGTTTTTATTAGTGAAGTAGGCTATTAGTGTATAAACTTTAAAAGCTGAATTTGTCATACAAAACATAAGTTGGATTTTTTAAAACACTGTAAAAAAAATTCTCCAATTAAAATTTTCTGGTGACTGATCACATCTAAATTTTTCAGTTGAAAATTTTCAATTGGAGACAATTTGACAATTTTTCAATATTTTTACAGTGCGCAGAACACCTTAGCACCCATTACTGAAAAAAAGAAGAAGAAGAAGAAGAAGAAGAAGAAGAAGAAGAAGAAGAAGAAGAAGAAGAAGAAGAAGGTAAAGTTACCAGGTTGCTCATAACATTTTGAGTTCATTAAAATGAAGACAATACAATGGAGATTGGTTAAATATAAATTCAAATTATTATGTTATCTGAACCATTAATTATCTAAGTTGATTTGACACACGAAAAAAAGTTGTGATGACAAATCATGAAATTAATTTTTACAATGTCCTGACTCTACACTACTAACCACCCAGAGTACTCTTTCAACAGTTGTCTTTCAACCACTCAAAGCACTATCCTCCTAGCAACCCTCTCAGAACCCTTATTTATAGCAGAGCTATATGAAACTAAGAAAATGAGCTTTTCTTGAAACTATTCTGTTAGTGTACTTGTAGATCAAACAGGAGAGTATGACGCTAGCAGTGGCAATGTCAGGGATTCGATTCCAAGGGAACGCATGGACTAAAAAAGTTATCTTGGATGCAATTGCTTTGAAAGTGAATCTGCTGTCGACTATAATCAACTATAAATGTTACTGTGGTTATTGTACATAAAGAGAGGAAAAACAAACGCATACAACAAGCTATATGAAATGAGACAGGCGCTAAATCATGAATGCGATGTGTCAGGATTTCGCATTAGCCTTTCACATAGAGGATAAACATGAGAAAGGCATGTGGCCGGTTGGGTAACGTTTCAAGGTTGCAGTAGCATTTGTTTGGCAGCATGTGTAGCGAGGAAGGCGACTGTGAAGTGTGAGAGAGTGTTTTAGGTTCTGTGCGTGTGTGGTCTCGGGCACTCTCAGCTTTTGTAGCTCTCTCTGTTTATTCACGGCTTCTCAAACACATGCAAGAGACAGCTGTTACGCCCAACCTCCATGCAGGCCTCACACAAGCCTGGGACTGGATTTACAAACACCAGCCAGATAGGTGCCACTATATCTGGGGTGGAGTGTGAGGATTTGTGGGAGCTGTCACAAAGTAACTTTTCGCTATTAATTGCGGTGTGGAAGGTGATAGATAGATGCATTTGTGTTTTTGGAGCATGGAGTGAATTAAACAAGTACAGCTATGTTTGGAATCTTCCATCAAAACAAGCAGAATTTTTCCTTCTTTCATTAAAATGGCCTTGAATCAATTCAAATGTCTCTTTTTTTCAGTGGGAGGGAGGGAATTTAAGAGACAATATCACTGCTTTATTACCTTGTGCAACTTTCTGGAATCTCATGAAACACTGTCTTTTTTCCTATTGAGAATATTTTCCTCTTACCCTCCTCCCTATCCCGCTCTGCTCTTTCTTTCCTGTCTTCCTCTCCTCCCTGCTCCATGTGAGATTGAGTCTTCAAACAATAAATCCCTCTGCCTGCTCATTTAATCTGCATATCACTCTTCCATTGACCATTATCAACAAAATAGCCACCCATACTTAGCATGCAAATTATCTAGTTATTTGGAGAAAGAGAGAGAAAGAGTGAGGCCCAGTGGGGGGTCTGCTGGAGGAGTGTGGGTTTCCTTTAACATAATGGGATTTCAACAGGGGGAAGGGGGGTCATTGTCTTTTGGCAACTCATTGAAACCCTTCAATTTTTTGGTTTTGTTGCTAAGGTATACCTGTTAAACTGTCAACTTTTGTCTCCAAAATGCTTTGAGCACATGTTACTTTCTACAATTGCTCCCACTACAAAACCACCTCTGACAACAGTTTAGCTGAGCACACCGACATGTTTTAACAGTTAGAAAGGAATGTTCCAAGTTAAAAACAAGTTAAGCTGTATCTATTGATAAAGGCATTAAAGTCAACGGAAATCAACAGCTCACATTAATTCTTTTGTACAAAAAAAATCTTTTATTTAAGTTGTAAAGATTGTTCCAGGAGAAATAACTTAGCTATTCATCATCAGACACCATGACATCAACAGTTTACGTAACAAAAAAAAACACATTTTTGCCTCAGTCTGAAACTTAAATGAACCTTAATCTGAACCTTTACTGAAACCAAACTTTTAAAGAGCATTTAAATGCACTTAATCAGTTCACGTTTATGAGCTTTGATATAGCTTATGAGTATTTTTTAATACTAAAACTTTCAGCAACAATGCATTAAATTGACTTAGAGTGACAGTATATATATGTGTTTGATATATATCAAAAATACAGATTTTTTTAAATATTGTGATATATTATTAAAATTTTAAATATTTGATTTTCAATTTATTATACTTTAAATTATCATTTATTTCTGTGATGCAAAGCTAAGCTGAATTTTCAGGATGGTTCCTCCAGTCTTCAGTGATCACGATCCTTCAGAAATCATTCTAAAATTCTGATTTATTATGAGTGTTGGAAACAGTTCTGCTGCCTAATATATTTGATGAATAAAAGGTTCAAAAGAACTGCATTTATTCAAAATAAAAACATATTTTCAAATAATATAAATCTCCTTTACTATCAATTTTTATCAATTTAACATCCTTGCTGAATAAAATTATTGACTTATTTAAAAAAAAAAAAAAGACAAATTACTGACCAGTAGTGTATATTTTTGTTACAAAAGATTTATTTTTTTAAAACATTTGCTTCTTTTTTTTATTTCGTTTTTTTTTATTTTATTTTTTACTTTTTATTCATCAAAGTATTATAAAAAGTATCACAGGTTATGAAAAAATATTAAGCAGCAGAACTGTTTCCAACTTTGAAAATTAATTATCGTGAATGATTTCTGAAGGACCGTGATCACTGAAGACTGGAGGAATGATCCTGAAAATTCAGCTTTGTATCACAGAAATAAATGATTATTTAAAGTATAATCAATTGAAAACCAATTATTTTTAATTGTAATAATATATCTCAATATTTTAAAAAATCTGATCAAATAAATGTAGGCTTGATGAGCAGAAGAAACTTCTTTCAAAAACATTACAAATAGTAATGTGTCCAAACTTTTGGCCTGTACTGTGATTTTAGAAAAATCTAAACCTGACCTAAACCTGATCTTATAACGAGCCGTGGTTGGATCTTCCATCAGGACAAAGATCCAAAACAAACATATATATGCTGTTGTTTTGAAAAAAAATCTGTTCATCACAGAATCCTTTGTTTGTTCAATAATAAGAATTTTTTCTTGAAAACCAAAATATTTAAATGCAATAATGATGCTGAAAATTCTGATTTCATTTTAAAATATAAAATCGAAAACATAAAACAAACTTTTTTTAAAATATGGCTGTTTGCTGTTGTATTTTAATTAAATAAATGCCCTTGGTAAGAAACTTCTTTTAAAAAACAATACAAAAATTACAGACCCCAAACTTTTGAATGATAGTGTAACTTATCAATCACAGGCCCAGAAAGCAGTTTTATCACACTATAGATTCATGTAATATAATTTAATGTAATATTCAACTAAATTTTTTAATTTATGTAAATGTTGTTCTTTGTGTGTCCCTTAAAAAGTTTAAAGTATAGTCCTATGAACTTTATAGCAGCCCAACACTTTGTTACACCAATCAGTATCTGATATCTTCTGTCTTTCCACATGTTACATCAGCTTTGCTAAGCAAAGCAACACCGCCCCATCCTCCAGTTCTCCTTTACTCTGACCCATCAAGCATTCGGCTGTGTAGTTTGATATAGTATAGTTTACATTACATGGAAGTAGGGCAGTACATGAGGGACCAGGCCAGCCACGGCCGCCACGAGGTACATCAAATGCACTGGAGGTATTAGGCAGGATTTTCCTACTATATTAAGAACACAGACACAGGGCTCAGAGGAATGACACAAGAGAGGACCAAACATCATGCAAACATTACCTGAACAAAATAAGAAAATGTGAAAATATGAGGGATTTTGTGATCAAGTGACGGAAATGCCTACATGGTTTTTGTAAGCTACACTTTGTCCCAGATTGAATGTCAAAATATGTATTTTAGAGAATATAGAGAAAGAAAGAAAGCTGATAAATATGTTCTAAGTCTTATTGTCGAAAACCACAGTTGGATGGAAACTGGATGGGAAAGACCGGAAGAGGTTCAGCAAAAAGTACCAAAACAAGATTTTGCTCATTTTAGATAAAAGGATCTGCCAACAATGAATAAATGTAACATGTTTGGCATGCAATTTAATATGGCATAACCCATATATAAATATTACAAGCAGTACAAAAAAAAACATAATTGCTCAAACAAATCTTTCAAGAAACTGTACACATTTACCAAGTAAAAATGAATCCAGACTCTGAATGAGACTCAGAGCAAAAATATTGTCAGATATTACCTGAATATATAAGATTTCCATTGATATGGTGTGTTAGGATAGAGCAATATTTGGCCAAGATACAACTATTTGAAAATCTGGAAACTGAGGGTGAAAAATATATATAAATATTGCGAAATTCGCCTTTACAGTTGTACAAATGTAGTCCTTAGCAATGCATATTACTAACAATAATACATTTTTGATATATTTACGGTAGGAAATTCCCAAAATATGACCTTTACTTAATATCATTTTTTTTGGCATAAAAGAAAAATAGATAATTTTGACTTATATGGCTATTGCCACAAATATACCCGTGTGACTTATGACTGGTTTTGGGGTCCAGGGTCACTTATTTTATATATATATATATATATATATATATATATATATATATATATATATATATATATATATATATATATATATATATATATATATATATATATACTTTTTTTTTACTTATCAAGCCATTTGAAATAAAAGAATTATGTTTTTTTGCTCTTTTATATGCTTATGTCGTCATGTAAAAGTTAAAAAAGCCCCTGAAAGTCAACTCCAGGGTGAAAATGTAATCCCTTAATAATCTTTATTTTATTGTATTATATATTTATTTATTTTTTTGACACAGCTCTAAATCCATTAGATTGTGTCTAAGCACTAAGTAATCTGTGGTCAGTTTCAGGCCAACTGGAGCGCTACTCTTTCCTGCATTCCTTCTTGCACTCACCCCTCCTGATCCAGATTTTTAACACAACCAACCATTTAGAATGAACCTCCCCTGCGTTCGGTCAGCAGAGAGCCGTTGATGAGTGTATCAGCAGCAGGAGTGTATAAATGTACTTTTCCTCCATTTGACAGAAGATTCCCATTTGAGACCGGACCAAGTCAAATGTATACCAAGCCATTAGCGGTGCTGTACACAGACACAATGTTGCATGTGGTGTTTTTCCTAAATGGAGCTGCCTGGGTATTTTGTGTTTGACTTTCCTGGTCTGTTCTCACTCGGACTCGTGCACCGCAAGCAACGAAATTAATGAAAGGACTTGACAATGACTGAAAAGCACTCCAGAAACAGCTGCACATTATGAAATGCTTATTAACATTCTTTTGTTAAGTAAGTGAGTATCTGAGAGAGAGAGAGAGAGAGAGAGAGAGAGAGAGAGAGAGAGAGAGAGAGAGAGAGAGAGAGAGAGAGAGAGAGAGAGAGAGAGAGAGAGAGAGATGGATAGACAGGCACACACTGAAGTATTATTCTGATGAACATTTTCCCCCATATTTGTTTAGTCACAGGTTTAAAAAATATTGCTGTACAGCAATGAAAGCTGGATTATTGAGGATCAGGTGAGTTAAGTTAATGAGCAGCTTAATTCAGATAATATTCTTACTATGGCAATCATGTGATAATTTGATCTTTAAGCGACTTCTAGACTTTTCCATGACCTCTTTTTTAAACAATCTGACTTGTACTCAATTAACAGATGCTAAAAAACTGCCACACTGTACAAAATATTCTATTCATTTCACCCTAAAAATATGACAGTGTTATGTGTGCTCAAGATGACTGTATAGCTAATATACAACTTATACATTTTTATTTTTCATTAAGTGAGGCTATACCAAAATCAGCTTTTTTCTTTCTTTTTTTTTCTTTACTGATGACCAGCATAATATTAATAGAGGTGGTAAAATAGAAAGTTTATGAATCAGAGTTCAGTGTAAAACAGTGTAAAAGATCAACAAAGACAAAACACCATCACATGACACTAAAATAAAGGAACAAACAGTAAAGGGGTTATATAACAATGCAATTGCTTTGCAAATGTGGAAATAGTTTCTAACGAAAAATAGACCTTTTCTTGACTTCCTTGGTTGATTATGAAAGCCAGTAGACTGGTTTTTGTGTGAAGGACTTGAGACATTTTTTCTGGAAAAATTGCGTCCCTATAGCCTAGAAATCTAGACGCACCCTAGCGGCAGCAAATCTAATCTCTAGCAGCTCTCAATACCCTTCTGAGCTGTAAACGCCAAACTCTTGACGGGCCAATCACATCATGTATAGAGTCGGTGGGCGGGGCTTAACATAGTGATGGCCGAGTTGCGCTTGCATGCTTCTACTAAACACAGAAGCTGGTGAACGGCGGTCTTTCGAATCAGCTTTGACCGTGACTCTGGAAGACTTGGAGTTAAGCTTTTCTCTGAGAAAAGAAAAAAGAACAGCACTGAAGTTATTCATAAGAAGGGAAGATGTGTTCTGAGTTTTGCCGACCTGATGCGGTGAAAGTTTAATCTGTCAACTAGCTCTGCTTCACCTTCGTTCCTCTGGTTGGTTGTAGCGATATCCAATTGCACGCCGTGCAGAGGGAGTTTGAAAGACAACCGTTTATCCCGCCCCTAGGATTGAGCCCTGTCAATGATGAGTTTCCAGACCAAACATCTTGATGTGGGTCTGGCTTGTCAGGCTAGTGTCCCTATGGAGTGAGTAGTGCGAGCACAAGCAATAAGTTGCTGACTGCAGTTCACTTTACTGCCACATGTGTCGCTAATATCAAGGGTTTCTGAATTCTGAAAAAGCCTCTAAAAGCCACCTCAGTCAAAAATGAGATAACGATCCTAATTGAATGCTCTCCGCACATAGTATACGTTCATCAAATACTTTCACTTCAAACTAACGAAATCCCAGTCTCAGCCCATTCAGAAGTAACGGTACTTGGGTCGAAATCTATACATCAAGCCAGACAAAAATCTTAAATCTTTAAAACTTACAGGCTTTTGCATCTGAAGTCTTCAAATATAGCCCCTTTAAAGGTATAGAGTATAGGCAATTTTTGGAGAGGCTAGCAATAGCAAGCTAGCTTTGAAAGCATACAATCGCACTCTCCATTGAGAGCATCTCCAAAGCTTCCTTCAAAACATGAATGCGAGGATGCGAGAATTCAGAGCAGGAAGCAAATAAACGTTTCACAATATCAGAGTTATATTACCTCATGTCTCAATTACAATAATAATGAACATAAATAACTTGAAGAGCACTGACCTGTGCCACCTGACTGCTGCAGATTCAATTTAGCATTGATGGTGTTGCCATTAAAACACATAAATTCGAGTCATGAACCGCTCAGAGTATAACGTCTCAGCTTTTCATCTCTTCTAAATTACAGTGGCGTGAACGCAGCATAAGCTTGTTGTTTTGCTTCAGGAGGAACTGTAAAAGGTGGCTTCGGTTTCGGTTGCAGGGCTCATGCTGACGTCTATCCCTGCATAGCATGAAACATGCTGATGACATGTGATATCTGTAAAAGCAGGATACACGGAGGTATGACATACTGTATACACTGATAGGCAGGTAGGACATTGTATGATTGGACAAACATATATATCCATATAAACACATTTAGACCACTTGTTATTGCTATTAAGATGAAAATAGACTTTAAAAAATGTTTTCTGGAACATAACATGAACTACATAACAGGAAATGTTGCACAAAATAAACAATTATTTGTACAAAATGCAATCATGTTTGATGTGTCACGCTAGGACTTTGAGGAATGTTGTTTTACTGTTTAGTTTTTTTACTGTAAGTTATATGGTAATTCATTTATAGTTTTTAATTAAAACATAAAAGGAAAATTATATAATGTGATGTAAGCCCAGATACAATTTACACTATCTGTGGTAAGATAATTTACAGTAAATTAATTGAGAGGCTTATATTGGGTTTTGGCTTCTGTAAAAAATACAAACATTTTCTACAGAAATTTACTATAGCATTTTCAGAATTACGATGACAAAAAGATTCAAGGCCCCATACCTAGCAACCATATCATAGGCACTTGGGTGGGGCTCTTTTCTTCTGGGTCACTGTAAGCAAACTCCCTTTAGCAACAATTGTGGCGGCACATTTCGCATGGGCAAGCACTCTCACAATTTCTTCAGAAAATGTAAATATCTCGTGGCATTTTAGGTCTAATTATCTAATGTGTAAAACGGACATAGAATACAATTTTAGCCCCTGATGGAAACACAGTGAACACTCAAGCTAACATCAGCCAGGCTATAGGTTAATGTTTTCACACTAAATACATAAGCCGCACGTAAGTGTCGTGTGAGCAGCTTGTGTCTGTTGTGCTTTCACACTTCAAGATGCTCTGATACTGATACACTAAATGTCTATACTGTGAAGCAGGAGTTACACATCAGTTGAGACGCTTTTTTTCAAATTCAAGTTAGATTTGCCTTTTGTTAAAGATATTTATCAATCTTTAAATTGAATTAGTTATTTTAGGCTAAACATATGTGGAATTGCGTGAAGATTGCGTCTCACCTCTCTCAAACAGCAAAAGAAAACCAAATGCTTCTTTGGCACCATGAAAGCCACAATAGTGTTAGGAATGACAAATTGCTGTCAGAGTGTGTGCATGTGAGAGGAAAGAATGGAGAAAGAAAGGAGATAAACATTGCAGTAATTAGGTGTCAGGTTTAGCCGCATAATCTGAGTGGAATATTGATATAGTGCTTCGTATGGCCTAGTGTAAGATCAAAACCTCTTACTAGCTTCACTTTAATGTATTCTTAAAGGCTTACAAATGTCATATTTTGTTAAAATATCCACAGAAAAGCCTTTGCTCCGCTCTATTTAAACAAAACCATACAGACTACTCTGCTATCACATAATCAGTTTTCTTTGAGGGACTTTCTTTGAGATGTGAGTCCATTCCTAAATTCATAAAGATCCATAAATCAGTTTAAAGTGATATTGAATACTGTGTATTTGTGTAATTAATTCATGAGAAAGCAAAGAGATAAGGAATGCTGACAGATGGATAAAATATTCAGGTGAATGTGAAAGGGAGACACATTTTTGTATAATAGACATTAACTCCAAACATCCAAATGTGGGTAAGCAAAAACTAACAGACATAATGATAAACTTTAGATTCATTGATCAGGTTTATTCAGACAGATTCATCAGGCACACATCCAAGCAATAAGTGCACCAAAAAATTAAAAACTATTTAAAGCATGTTAATAGGGTTTTAAAAAAGAATATTGTAGTGGGTCACCATATGCTTTTGTCCTGGTTTCATCATCATGTGTTTCTGGCTGTATAAATCTCATAAACTCACATACCACCGAGATTTATCAACAACTCTAAGCTATAAACATCACTAGGCTATAAAAATATGGACATTACAGCAGGAGCATGTCATTGCTTTGGCCTATGGCTTTCAACCCTTTCTTGGCCAGCGTTTTGTCATAACATATTTCTCATTTATCATAAATACACAAGCACAGGCTTTCTGCCCATTTCCAGGCAACAAATCACCAAACTTAACTTTTCACAAGTTAAGAATGTCCTCTTATATTTGTTTGAGATTAATAATTCAGTCCGGCTCCCACTTCATCACCAAATGGCTTTATGATGTATGTGGCAGAAATCACATTCAGTTGAGGAGTCACTGCTATAAATCTATTAGTTTTACAACACAAACATCTATTTCTAAAGTTCTTGCCCCAGAATCCCATAACCCAAAAAAAGTGTCCTATTCAAATGCGACCAAATTTTCAAGACATTTTAAATCACCTTAGCGAATAAGTTTTCATTTTGAACCGAAGCCTTATTACACTCATTTCACTTTATCTCCAATTTTCCAATAAAGACATAATGGTGAGGAAGACACCGCAATCCCACTATCCCACCTTTTTTCTGAAATATCCTTTCCGATCCAATAAGGAACGGTTCGTAAGGAAAAACACACTTCCCATTGGTCGGAAGGTAGGGGGTTTCAAGGCGCCCCTTGGTGAGGCGCTAGGACAGTGAATGAAGGGCTGCTTGAAACCGTTTTATCAGTGTGGTGCAATGTGGAGTCAGCGTATCAACTTTACAGAGATAGATCTGCAGATTCAACAGGAGTGGCGGAGAAAGTTTCTTACATTGTTTTAAGGGAGAGGAGGGCCGAGCGTAAAAGGAGGCCGATGTTTGGGGATTCTGATGATGAAATATGTGGAGGAGTCTCGAAAAAAATGGTTATGAATACCTGAACGCTAGACTCTGAACTAGAGGTTAGTTTGTGACTCGCCTTGTAGCCTACGAGTGGTCGGTCACGTCTGGAGCTACAGATCGGAGTTGAGGAATATCACATTGTAGCACAAGCCGAAGTTTCGCGGAACACGTAAATTCAAGTAAGTTTACATTTGTTTGTGTTCGGTTTCCATGCGATAATAGATTAAGTCTCTTTTTAGAACTTTATCTGTGTGCATGTATATCTTACCACTTACTCTTAGTCCTTACTCCTTTGTTTAAAAGGTTTCTCAAAACTCTTTTTTTCACGTTTTATTTAAACCTATTACTACTATACATTTTACTTTTTGTCTAATTGTATTGCTACTAAGTAATTAAATTGTGACATTTTATTATATATATATTTTTTACATGTTTTAGCTTAATAGTAATTGTTAATTAGAGACACCAACAGTGACTAGTGTTTAATTAATTATTAAATAGTAGCCTAGTTTTTAATTTTCTGCTAGTGACAAACCTCATAATGACATTGTAACTTTACCATTGTTACAAATGGCAGATTTTGCTACTGAATTCTGGGGGGTGGTTTTGAAAATAAGTAGCCTAGTGACTTTTTTATCACTAGTTACAATGCACTAGCTCAGAAGTTAGTTGTTTCCTATGTAATAACTAGTAAGACTGGCTACTTTTATTGTTACAATAAAACGTTTTACTAGTAAGATGATTGGTATGTTATTAGAAACGCTAGTACTAATTCTGTTTTAATTCAGAAGCACTTTGAGATTTTGTTTAATATAAAGTGCATTATAAATAAAATGTATTATTATTATTACTAATAACTGAGACCAGATACTAGTACATTTGAATAGTTATGGATAAAGTGCTACAACCTAATGGTAAAATTAAAATGGAATTACTTGCAACAAATATAATGCATTGTAGAAGTGAATATTTCCTATGTAAACCCCATAGGAATTGCGTCCAAGATTTGCTGCAAGTAACACTGTTTCTGCTATTTGGACAATGACTAACTGAATAGATAATTTAGAAAAGTATGTGCATTCAATAAGTTGTAGTGAAATTTTTAAAGATAATATTGGGTTTCTTAATAGTAGTTAAAATAGGAACTAGAAACATAAAAATAGGTACTAGTTCGTTGTGAGTAATAAATGTTAAAACTGTTTCCCTTATATCTATGTTTTCCAGGCGACAATTATGGCGGTATGGGAAGACGGTCCATGTATTCGCAAAGCATGCTACGTGTTCATCACAACGCTTCTGCTTGAACTGTGTTCAGCCGAGTATCACGGAGAGAAGGGTATATTCATCCCAGACCATGGGTTCTGCCAGCCCATATCTATCCCCCTGTGCACAGACATACAGTATAACCAAACGATCATGCCAAACCTCCTGGGACACACCAACCAGGAGGACGCAGGACTGGAGGTGCACCAGTTCTACCCCCTGGTCAAGGTTCAATGTTCTCAAGATTTAAAGTTTTTCCTCTGTTCCATGTATGCACCAGTGTGTACAGTTCTAGAACAGGCAATTCCACCCTGTCGTTCTTTGTGTGAGCGTGCAAGACAAGGGTGCGAGGCCCTCATGAACAAGTTCGGCTTCCAGTGGCCTGAACGACTCCGCTGTGAGAACTTTCCAGTGCATGGAGCTGGAGAGATCTGCGTGGGACAGAACAAATCAGACCCCGACATCCCGACGACAGACCCCACGCCACATAAACCAGACCCCTTCACTCCACGGATGCATATCCCACGCCAAAGTCAGGCTTTCACTTGCCCTCTTCAACTCTCAGTCCTTCCCTACCTCAATTACCAGTTTTTGGGGGCGAAAAACTGTGGCGCTCCTTGCGAGCACAAACAGCCTCATGGGCTGATGTATTTCAAGGAGGAAGAGGTCCGATTTGGGAGGCTCTGGGTGGGAATCTGGGCTATCCTGTGCTGTGTGAGTACCCTGTTCACGGTCCTCACTTACCTTGTGGATATGCGCCGATTCCGTTACCCGGAACGCCCCATCATCTTCCTCTCTGGGTGTTACTTCATGGTTGCGGTGGCTTATGCGGCCGGGTTTTTGCTGGAGGATAAGGTGGTCTGCATTGACAAGTTCAGGGAAGATGCTTATAGGACTGTGGCACAAGGAACTAAAAAGGAGGGCTGCACCATTCTCTTCATGATCCTCTATTTCTTTGGCATGGCCAGTTCCATCTGGTGGGTGATCCTGTCTCTCACCTGGTTCCTTTCTGCTGGAATGAAATGGGGCCATGAAGCTATCGAAGCCAACTCTCAATATTTCCATCTGGCAGCATGGGCCGTCCCCGCTGTGAAGACCATCACTATCCTCGCCTTAGGACAAGTGGATGGTGACGTGCTGACCGGCGTATGTTATGTGGGCATCTACAACGTTGACTCCCTGCGTGGATTCGTCCTCGCCCCCCTCTTTGTTTACCTCTTCATCGGAACGTCTTTCCTTCTAGCTGGATTTGTCTCATTGTTCCGCATCCGTACCATTATGAAGCATGACGGCACAAAGACAGAAAAACTGGAGAAGCTGATGGTACGGATTGGCGTTTTCAGCGTCCTCTACACCGTTCCGGCTACCATCGTCATTGCATGTTACTTCTACGAACAGGCGTTCCGTGAACAGTGGGAAAAAACCTGGCACACGCAGACGTGCAAACGCTTTGCCGTGCCGTGCCCGGCCAACAACTTTGCGCCCATGTCGCCTGATTTCACTGTGTTTATGATCAAGTACCTAATGACTATGATCGTAGGAATCACATCAGGATTCTGGATCTGGTCTGGAAAAACTGTACAGTCGTGGCGAAGGTTTTACAAAAGGCTGGGCAACAACCAAGGGGAGACAACAGTGTGAACTGAACTTTGTGGACTGCATGTGAGAAATACAGGTCAATATCGAAAGGAAACGTGAACTACGATCAGGTCACACATACTACGTTGAACCGTGCTGATGGTTAAAAAAAAAACACTGCTGTGTGAGCCCAGCATGATTCTTTTCTCATTTAAAGCGACATACAAAGTGCCCAGACTTTGCCAACACTTTTGAAAGCACAACTCCAAAGAACATGCATTTCTCTAATGGACTAAAAACGTAAGCCTTGGAAACCCTACTAATGATTTTTATGGAAACGATGGCATAATTCTTCTCTTCCATACTGATGTTATCAGGAGTTTACGCCATGATTTCTTCACCCGACGGCGGCCAGAAATGTCTGCAATTTAGTCTTGTGCCTTGCAGTACTGATCAATTCTTGTTGTTGAATGAATGTCTCTCTTGTTTTGTTTTTTTTACCACATTTTTGGTCATTTGCTCATAGAGTACATATTTTAGTATCTGGATGCACATGGCCATTTATTTAGATTTTAGAACTAGTTCAATTTAATGTCATGAGTTGCTTATTCATCCATGTTGCCATATCAAGTCAGGTCTCATGAAGTAATTTAATATTCCGGCATTTTAAAGGCCATAGCGACGTGAAAGTGACTGACAGGATTACAAATGTTTAGCTAAGAGGTATGTACAGGAGGAAATGTTACCATATTTCATTATTTGTAAATATCACATTTCTGTCAAAAGATGTATGATGTATTTAAGCAGATTCATTTTAAGGCCTTTTTCAATTTCACTTAATAAAGTGATTAGATTTTTAAAAAGCTGCTTTCATTGGCTTGATTTGTTTGCACAAATGGTGACTTGTCTTCTTCGCCCCGATGACACTTTGATATTTCCCCCAAAACAGTTGTTAGCAAGTAGTTGAAACTGATAGAAGCATCATTTACAACAACAACAGGCCTGAAGTGAGTAGCCCTCCATGTGTCTCGAGTCCATTAATGGTTTCAGTGTGTAGCTTGAATCTAAGATGGAAGAGCAAGGAAAACGACAGAAAATGGTGAACAAAAGAATCAAGGGGGTCTATGATGAGTAAGAGTAAACATTTCTCTTAAGAAAGAAAGACACAAAAGTGGCCTACAAAAACAGGATATAATCACAAATGGTGTGAAGTTTGCCACCTTGCCTCTGGGACAACAGGAAGCCCTAAGATGCACCAAAACATAAGATCTCTTCCCTTCTCCTCCAGATGAAACTGGATACCGCTTCATTCTTAAGGGTGAGGGAAACGCCCCATCCCACATCCCCTTCTCCTGTTGGGGGATATTTCTCAGTAAGGGCATTCGGAAGGTGATGGGGCTGGGTGGGTTACAGTATGTGAGAATACAGTAGATTCAGTAGGATTTTGAGGAGGGATCCAGAATTATTGGTATCTATATCACAGATTATGATTACATATATGACAGAGGCATAATTCAACAAACGTTTCTCTGTAAAACATGTTAATCTTTATTTTAAACAAAACTTCACACCAACATTATATCATGCAGTTGTTTTTTCCAGTATAATATGATTATTTGTGGGGTGCCATCAATCCCCTTCCCCCCGGTGTTCAAGTGTCTCATTGGGCGTGTTGGCACTCAGTGCCTTTGGGGATGCGAAGTGTGTAAAATTCAGTGTGTGCAGCCAAGAAATGTCCATCAATTGATATTGACAATCGGGTTAATGGAATTTTTAACAACCGCGTTAACTGTCAACATCTAATTTGCTGCCAAAACACACACACACACATGTTTATAAGGTGATATATAGGGCAGTTTTAGGAGTTATATGTGTCTATATACAGATATAATTAACTGATACTGAACTTATGCAGCCTTCACATGCTATCAGTTTCCTAGTAACAAAAATTGGACAAAAACACCTTTTCAAGTCATATTTACTGCTGGGAAGATTAGGGATCATTTTGATAACAAAGTTCCAGAGTTGGGTGTGCCATAAACTTTAAACATGGCTGCTGAGACTGGTATTCTTTATTAGTTTTTTCCACAACAGTTACATCACCTTATCTTGTAATTAAAGCAATGCATATTTGAATAATCATTTGAAGCGTATTGTACAGCGAAAATAGCCTGCATTTGACCAGAATTCCAAGATGATCAGTAAGCTGACTATCTAGAAAGCGCAGTGAATGTTTATATTGTTGTCAGAGAATGGGACGCTCAATATCATTTTGGCCTTAATAAGACTTTTCCCCAAAATAGGCAAGAATAAACCTGGTGTTCTCCATAATTCCAGTTCTTTCCGACAAGCTCGTAATCCCGACTTCAGAACTGGGAAGTCAGCATACCTCAACAATGGCAGCATAAGTCACAATATTTAATACATTTAAACACCAAATTTGTCCTTGTCCTGGCATTTTTTAGTTCACCCATGTTTTGCTGTAACATCCCCCTTTAAAAATGCTAATTTTTCTGACATCATTTAGGGAAGTTACACTATAAAAAACGTACTGTAGTTCGAACAGAGGAATTTTTTTTGACGTTTTTTTGCACTGATCTTAAACTCCAACTATCAAAACTAAAAAATAAATTAAAAGGGCTTGATATCAAACTATGAAAGATGAATATCATGGGTTATTTAACTTTTGAACATTTGACTTTGTACTAGGTACAGTATGATGATAGATATGTTATTTTACCCAGTTATTTATTAGAATTGTAAATTTGAAACTTAGTGTTATGAGGTTGAAATAACGCAACACTGAATCAGTGCATATATTTACTATTAGACCTCATCATTTTTATTTCAAAATATGGTAACTCGTGTTTTCAGCGAAACGGCAGACGTCTCTCTTGTGACATGCTAGACTTCTCCAATCCTTCATTCCTCTTAAACCCTTTCCCTTTCTTACAAACTGACTGCAAGCTCCCATTCAGTTCTGCCTTGCTCAGCTCAAAATTCAGCCCACAACCGATGTATACAGACAAGTCATTTCACTCGGATACGCATCCCAATGAAGAAACAAGACCTGTCTCTAACTTCCGTTATGAAACTTTCAAAAAGTAATATTTGTTAACCACTAATCTAAATATTTGGAAGAATCAATCTCCTTATTGTATATTTATCGTTGGTCAGGGCAATGATAGTTGGCCCCCACAGTGGGAAAAAAATATTTCTTGACATTTTAACAGTAACAGCAAAGCCACAAATGCCACGGTCTCCTGATAATTATTCATATATTAGCGCAAAAGTCATTCTTTCGACAAAATTCAGATGTATTTGTCATTATAACAGGTTGTCTGTGAATGAAAGTTGTGCAATACAAAACAAGCACGTCAGTTGTAGGAATTTCTTAGGAATATATTGTACAAAAATAACCAGATATTTTTAATATAGAAACCAAGCTTTACAAACAAGTTAAAGTCGGCATGAAACAGAAGTTGTGATAGTGTTTTCTTCCATATTTTGACGTGTATCAGAGTGGAACGGTTTCTCAAACAAGAAAAAATGTAGGACGGGACATTTTGGACTTGATTTTGTCCTGTGGGAATTTATTGGATTGTTTCTTGCTATTGATAACATATGCATGTGTTTTAATGGCATAGTTCCACATCGACCCCTATAATGACATTAGTGCATCATCCTATACATTGCCACCAAGTGTCAAGCAATTGTAAGGCCAGTCTGAAATGCCAAGTTGCTTCAACAGATCAATCCATACCTTTGTTTCTTAGGAGACAATTGCAGGTAAAAACAATGGTGTAGCATCAAGTTAGATCTGAGGGGTCATATCATTGTTACATTTTCCAAATATTGATTTAAGATTGGGAGCAAATTTTGATTTAACATCCGTCCACTAAATTGGGCAATATGCATCACTTAAAATCCATACTATTACTGTGACTGTTCTTGCAAATACTTTATCTGCAGCAACTTTTTGTAAATAAATGTATTTGTGTTATTTGAATGTAATTTGCAGTTACATCAAATAAGTAATGATTACATAATGCATTACTTGTTACATCAAAAAGTAATCTGATCTGAATTATGCAAGTTACCAGATCACTAGATTTTCCACAGTCTGAAAACGTCAGTAGATCAATGTAGATTTCAGTCTGAGGTTTTCTCAGAATGGACAGCTACAGAAGAAATGTGTCCATTTTGAACATAATCAAAATTTATTGGCTAATATGGGTACATTTCTGGTAGGCTGGAGGGTGCCCCCGTAAGCGTTTTCTACACTGAGTTGGGTTTTTCCACAGAGTTGTAACTTCATCGGTTATAAAGATCTTTAAAGCTACACTGTGTAACTTTTTTTAGTTTATTCTTAGCTAAAAACACTTAGTTCTTTCAAAAATATATGTGCTCATTAATGTATATTTACTTCTTTCAAGTTTTTATAATATGCCATTGAAAATACATACGGGTGAGGGGTTCGAATGCCTGTCGCCATGTTGCCCCTCCATCTTGAAAGTACATTAGCCAAAGAGGGACATACCATAAATTCAAGCTTCGCCTTTCGCATTTTAACACTCGATGGCACCGTGTCGAATGTGAAGAGGGGGATTGCCATGTTAATCTTGGACTAAATCGGCCACCGTAGGAGTTCAAACGAAATCAGAATTGAGAGGAACAGAAACTATTATTCACTGGATGGTCATATACCTTTACACCGCTAGATGGGGGAAAATATCGCACAGTGTAGCTTTAATGGAATCACGTCCTCATGTTCTGATATCAAAGAGACACGCAAAGTTTAACTTGTATGAAGTTGAACAAACACAATCAGGTTTGCAATAATTGAAGATGTATTAGTTTTTTTATATATTCTATAGTTTTCTATTGATTTTATATAATTTTATTCATTATTTTGTTAAATACACACAGTATGTTTTATTATTGTATCGTGTTTAATTAAAACCCTAAATGCATACTGTCCATACAGCACATCATAAAATATATTGTGCAAAAGAAAAAAAATCTTGTTTTCATTGTCTATTTTGATTACATGGCGACTTTAACAAAAGAACCCACTTGTTCTCTGAATATGGCCACACCTTGAAGATTTATGGTCACACACAGTCAAGTCTATTTGGTTAACAGGTACATTTATCTGTAATGAACATTTTGAGTACATTTTTGTGGGAATCTGTTACCTACTGTGTGTCCCAGGTGCCTTCAACCATCTAAAAGAAACACGTTTTCCCAGGTAACTGCACACCCATTATAGGAACAGTCTTTCAGTCTCTTGAGATACAATTACCTCAATTTGTATCGATACTCAGCTCACAAACAAAGCTTTAACCTATGTTTTTCAAGGTGTTAACAATGTTTACCTGTGTAAAGAGCTGTCTCAGCAGATCACCCTGATTGTTGAGGTATCTGATATCTATTCCGTGCCCTCTCCTTGATATAAATATGAAAAGGAAGTTAATGGCGGGGTTGCCCAGGGAAACATTCTTTCTTGATACATAATATTTCCCTCCAGTTCAGTTTCCCACAGAACAGATATGGGAGTATTTGTGCCAATAATATTGGACTGAGTTGTTTTTCTTTCGGTGTATCAGGTCTATTATCTGCACCCTTGAAGACTTGTATTTTTATAATTTTATTTTCTTGAAAAGGTTCTGAAGTCGTGTTTACGAGCTCATCGCATTAAAGTATGACTTGAAAAGGCATTCAGATCCAATTTTCTTAAACTATTATTTCCGACATTTCCGATTATTAATTTAAATCAGAGCAGTTGCCAGTCACGTCTGACGTCTCGCACACAATGCATTACAATACTCAGTGCTGCTCCCTGAAGGTCAGGTGGAGTATTATTGCATTATTATTGTATTATTGCAATAATAATGTGCATGCGCTTCCGTTCATTAAATGTTTGAATCACGTTGTCTTCGTTCGACTAAAATGTTTTTCAAAAAGCAGATGGTGATTTAATGATTGCTACGCTCAGCACATGAGTTGTACACGAAATGAGATTTTTTTAAATAGGCTACACGTTATCTTGTAGGTAATGCATTTTTGGAATATTGCAGTATTTATTATAAATTATTTGTCCGTGCACATCCTTATTTTATAAATGAATGTGCCCTCATAAATTTTAAAAACTCCCTTTTGGGTTTTTAATGTCGTTAGGGCGTTACCTGTTACTCACATGAGATCACAGCAATAGCCAATCACAATGATCCAATCAATGCCCAATTTGACAAATCCCGCCTTAACTTTTCTTGTTTGAGAAGCTTTGAGAAGCTCAAACAAGGGGAATGGGGAAGGGGAACAAGTTTAAAAACCGAAAATATTTTGGCCGCTCATTTACACGACAACCTTATTTTGGGAGTGGGGGGTAACTTGTGCTTGATGTAGGTAATTCCTTAGGTTTTACAATAATTTGAGCATGAAGAACCCAAGTGAGCAATATCTTGTTTACAATACACAATGAAATACACCACACACACACACACACACACACACACACACACACACACACACACACACACACACACACACACACACACACACACACACACACACACACACACACACACACACACACACAAACACACACACACACACACACACACACACACACACTGATAGAATCAGACTGAAATGATCAGATTAAAATAAACTGAAGTTATTAGTTTCTCTTAATATTATTCTCTTTTACCATGACTGGTTAGACCTAACTCCAAAATAGTCATTATTATGTCTAAACAATGACAAAAGCTACTCATCGGTGACTATCTGAAGAGAGAATTTGCAGAGATACAAAAAAATCAATTTTTTGCAGTTTAGCTTAAATGTGACCTATATTATATGAACTTTTATTTTAGATAAATTCCTTCTGATGTGATCCTTTTAACAAAATGTACATATGCAACAGAGACATATGCTTTGTTCTGCTAAACTTTAATGAAAATGTGTGCTCATAGGTGATCTGCACCCCTCCCCCCTGAATAAACACACAAGCACACACACCAGCTCTCCTCCATTTTTTGCGAGGTTTCATCTGGTAGTGTTTAGGCTTTCGGAGGTGCTGTATCCCAGGCAAAGAAATTGGATCATCCCGTTGGGGTTCGGCTATAGCAGAGGCCCCCACAGCAACACTTTGTGCCTAACAACCAGCATACACATTATTCATGTTAATTATACACATTATGTTTGAACACTGTAGTGGGACGCAATGCCTTAGTGTGATACTTTTATACACCGACACATAAACCACAAACACAGCACGCCTCCTCAAGTCCTCAAGGTAACAATGATGAATGAATCTGAAGGTCTTTGATCTGAAGGTGAAACTTTGAGAAAACACTTAATCTCAAAGGGTAAAACACAACCTTGTTTTAAAAGTACCCCTAAGGCATTTGTAATGCTCATGGAGCATCAAATGGACACTATTTCTTAGTGTTCCCTTTCTTTCCAAGAACCTCATTCCATCCCTCTCTCTTTTGTATCTCATCTCTCTCATTCTCATCACTCTATCCACTCTTTGCTGTTTTTCCAACACCATGTTTCACTCCCACACACACACACACACACTTTTCCTCCTGCCTTAATATCTGGCCCTTCCTGGAATCAGACACTTAAAATAAACAATCTCTCTGTACAGCACAGGCTCTCTCTTCCTCACACTGTCATTCAGCAGAGCAGGATCACATGAAATATTGTAACATTTCAAACATTATGTAAAATGAACATTAAAATGATCACACAATATTAGCCTACAGTTATTTTTTCAATTGCTTTCACATTTTTTTCCACAGAAGTGTTTCATTAAGCCTACTCAGTGAAACCATTCACTTAGCAAAACTGCAAGCACATTACTGCTTTACATTCAGTTTCCAATTGTGAAACAAAACATTTTTTACTATCTGTCATTCTTTACCTGACAAACGCCTTATGTTTTTTTTTTTTTTTTTTTTTTCTCTTTCATAAAACAGGCTTCAACTTTTTAGCAGAGCTTATCAAAATTTCATTGCCACAAATGTCGATTCCAATCTTGATTCAGTATGTATACATAAGAAAAATAAGTTGCCTATTCTTTGTAGTGGTCATAAGTAATATTCTAATTTTTTTATTTGGGATTTGTCTTAGTTGTCAGTTATAGTCATCAAAATTTTAATAAATAAACATTTGAAATATATTAGTCTGTGTGTAATGAATGAATATAATATACACGTTTCACTTTTGAATGGAATTAGGGAAATAAATCAACTTTTTGGTGATATGACCAGCACCTGTATTTTAAAAATGTAAATTGTGATTCAAAGCCAAATTTACAGCAACATTCCTCCAGGTTTCAGTGTCATGTACAACTTCTGTGATAAGAAGATGGACAAAAGATTTAATTAAAAAAAAATGAATACATAGGCCTATATTTTTATATTGTACGGTAACTCTGTAGTAATACCAACCTGACTGTAAGTACTGTAAGTTCATTTACATTTCTATATGACATTCCTTTTTATATATTATCTGTATATTGTTATATGCTGTATTTTCCAACTGATAGTTATTCATTTCAAATAAGTAGTCCAAGTAAGACATGAAATATGTTGCTGCCATCTAGCGTTCATAAATGAAACATTCCCAAGTCAATTTCCTATCAGATTTGAACTGCGTTCGCACAAAGTCCACATCTGAACACAAACTGTTTTTATGACACATTTTATTTATTTAAAAAAAAACAAGACAAAAGCAAAGTCATAATTCTTCTATAGCCACAAAACCATCTGGACCAAACTCCCTCCCCTCTCGCATAGAATTAAAAATATAAACGTGTAGGAAAAGAAACACAAGCACAGTGACACTGTGGCTGTATTTTTGAGTGTGTATGTGAATGATGCCCCTGAGTACTAATAAAACAACATGGTTACCCATTATTTACAGGCTTTTAGATCAATTATTGAGGCTAAAAGGGAGCCAAATATCCAAGACCAGGCAAAATGGAAGGTGACAACACAATTCAAACAGGGGCAGCACAAATTTTTATACATTAGACAAAACCATGCAAAACAAAACCCTACTTGTCATTTACAACAATACAGTGACCTCCCTCTTGCAATATACCGTACAACTGTACGCAGTTGTTGCAAGAAACATGGAGGAAACATGTTACACTTTTCTAACATCAGACAACAATTGCACAAATAAACCAGCTCTGAAGTTTTCTTATGGCATTATGGCAGGTGTGTTCACCGGCATAAAACGAGACAAGTTTGAGATGTTCAAAACAAGTACTTCATGAACGCTAATGATCCTGACAAGTCTTACCGAGGGCCAAATACATGTACAGAAGTGATCAACAGGAACACCAAAGCTGCCATCAAAAATGTCTTGATTTGTTGATTGGATTTAACAGCACAATCGAAAGGTTTTCACCATTGCCGTATGGATAAACAAGACTTTTTTCAATCAGCTCAGGGCATAACAGAACTTGTTATACGTGTCAATGCAGAACGTGACCAGAATCCTTTAAAAGAGGCGTATGAAGGCAGGGATTGGTTAGCACGAACACAGCAGTCCTAACATTATCTATTTGATCCAGATGGTTTTTTCTGCTCCCCTTTGTGGTGACAACAAAAGGAAACAGATGAAATACGTCATACATACAAAATTATGATAAAAATAAAGAGAATGAAAAATAAAGGTCTAGTCATTCCGACAGCCACCAGTCTGTTCCTGATACACCTCGATCACATCCTCATCTTCCATTCCCAGCTGAAAGACAGACAGACAGACAGACAAACAAACATGGTGAGCAGGAGCCTGACTGATTAACTTTTTATGCTCTTTTGTAGCCGAACGTCATTTTTCAGTAGTTGTGGTTACGGCTAGCTGACTGTTGTAATGGATCATGTGTTTTCATTCAGTCACAAAACAGAAATTAGCTACTTTTATTGTGCTTTTCCTGATATTACCTTACATCCAGTATGTAATATAGCGGTTTGTGAATGTAAAATTCTGCAAAGTTTTAAAGATCAAAGTGCACATGAAAAACTTATTGTCTCCCAAAAGAAAGAACCAAATCTGAACTGAAATGAGTCGTCAGTAATTCTAGTCTTACTTCCTGCACAACATTTGCATAATGCCAGCCTAAGGTTTTTATTGACTGCCTGCGAACAACGTCTACTTTGACCTGCACTCAAATACTGGAGCTGCAGCTGAGACTGGAAGAGTTTGGTTTGTGTTGCTGACATGTCGAGAAGACGCCAATTTCTGCACAGCAAATACAAATCTACTTTGCACAAGCACTTCCAAACTCAAGCTCAAATTAATATGGCAAAACCGGCACCATGACTGTGTATTAAGTGCTGAGGAAGCCTGCATAGCTGAAATTTTGATTTGGTAATGGGCTTTTTGTTTCTGACACATGCTGTAAAACGTTAGACCAATCACAACAGACTGGGCAATCTGACCAATGAGAGTAGAGAAGGCTCTCAGAAAGGCGGGGTTTAAAGACTGAATCCTAGATTGAAGCGTTTCAGACACTGTGAGAAAAGTATGGAAGCCCGTTTCTTTTTATCTCAGATTTCTGACTTTTTTTCTCAAAATTGCCAGTTATAAAGTCGGAATTCTGACCGAGAACTAAAGTCAGAATTGTGACTTTATAAACTCAGCAAAAAAAGAAACGTCCTCTGACTTTCAACTGTTTTTACTTTCAGTAAACTTAATGTGTAAATATTTGTATGAATACTAAGAGTCAACACCAAAAGACATAAACTAAAAATGTTTCACAGACATGTGACTAACAGAAATAGAATAATGTGTCCATGAATGAAGGGAGGCTCAAAATCAAAAGTCCAGTCAGTATCTGGTGTGGCCCACCAGCTGCTTGATGTACTGCAGTGCATCTCCTCTTCATGGACTGGACCAGATTTGTCAGTTCTTGCTGTGAGATGTTACCCCACTCTTCCACCAAGGCACTTGTAAGTTCCTGGACATTTCTGGGGGGAATGGCCCTAGCCTTCACCCTGTGATCCAACAGGTCCCAGACATGCTCAATGGGATTGAGATCCGGGCTCTTCGCTGGCCATGGCAGAACACTGACATAGCTGTCATGCAGAAACTCACGCACAGAACGAGCAGTATGGCTGGTGGTATTGTCCTGGTGGAGGATCATGTCCGGATGAGCATGCATAAAAGGTACCACATGGGGGAGGAGGAGGTCTTCCCTGTACCGCAAGGCATTGAGATTGCCTGCAATGACAACAAGCTCAGTCCAATGTGATATACCGCCCCAGACCATGACGGACCCCCCACCTCCAAATCGATCCCGCTCCGGGTACAGGCCTCGGTGTAACGCTCATTCCTTCGACGATGTACACGAATCAGTGAAGAGCACTTTTTGCCACTCCTGTCAGGTCCAGCGAATTTGGGTTTGTGCCCATAGGCAGGTTGTTGCTGGTGATGTTTGGTAAGGACCTGCCTTACAACAGGCCTACAATCCCTCAGTCCAGCCTCTTTCCGCCTATTGCAGACAGTCTGAGCGCTGATGGAGGGATTGTGTGTTCCTGGTGTGACTCGGGCAGTTGTTGGCCATCCTGTACCTGTCACGCAGGTGTGATATTCGGATGTACCGATCCTGTGCAGGTGTTGTTACACGTGGTCTTCCACTGCGAGGATGATCAGCGGTCCTTCCTGTCTCCCTGTAGTGCTGTCTTAGGCGTCTCAGTGCGGACATGGCAATTTATTGCCCTAGCCACATCAGCAGTCCTCATGCCTCCCTGCAGCATGCCTAATGCACGTTCACACAGATGAACAGGGACCCTGGGCATCTTTCTTTGGACGTTTTTCACAGTCGGTAGACAAGTCTCTTTAGTGTCCTGCGTTTTTAGAACTGTGACCTTCAATGCCTACTCTCTGTATGTTAATTAATGTATTATGGTTAATTGAACATGCATGTAAAACATTGTTTAAACCCTTTACAATGAAAATCTGTAAAATTATTTGGATTTTTACAACATTATTGTTGAACTACACAGTCCTGAAAAAGGAACGTTTCTTTTTTTGCTGAGTTTATATAACGCAATTGCGAGTTTATATCTCAGAATTCTGACTTTATAACTCGCAATTGTGAGAAAAAAAGTCTGAATTCTGAGATTAAAAGTTGCAATTACTCTTTTTATTTTTTTATTGTTTAAGTGGCGGAAATGGGCTTCCATAGAAAAGAGTTGATGCTGCAATGTATATTTTGAGACAATTAATATGTTTTTGACCTTGGATACATGTAAACCTAGGAAACCTGCTAAACAAAATTAGGAACCTTTAAAATAGCATAAGGGGGCACTTTAAATAATTAGCTCAATCAGAAAAGGCTTTATGTAAACATGAGGGAAAAAAACAATGTTTCAAGACTTATTTTTAATATTTTATATAGGACACAATGTGGCGACCTAAAACAGCATACCGAGTTTATATCCTCATGTCAAATAAACCCTTATTTATTAAACCATTATATATCATGAACCCTGTCCATGTTGGCAATTGCATAATTTGGCTAGCTTCTACTAAGTGATGGATGATTTATGCCAAAAAGAGTTTGACTGGATGCATGGACTCAAAAAACACAAGGGATTTGTTCTCTTCTCTTTAACTCGTTGCAGTTTTACTCATAGAACTGTATATTGTACCTCTTTGGGAGTCTGGTTGTCTGCAATTCTCTGTCCCTCAAAAAGAAACCTTAGAGAGTTCATGGGTACACCCTGCAAAAAATGCAAAACAAAACATATCAAAACAGGAAACGACACCTGCAAAAAGGCTGAAAATATTTTCCCCCTTTTCCTTTTTAACGGCATTTCAGCTTGTATTGCTATTTCATCGCATGAGCCAGATTTATTTATTCAAAAATAAAACTAAATAAGATGTTTAAGATTAATACAAAACAAAAAAACACTTAAGACTACATTTGGATTTACTTGGATTAAAACCTTTTCAAAACAGAATAAAATATGTTTCTCAATGGAGTAGAAATACTACAGAATGTTTAAAAAACAACTGTACTCTGACAAGATGAACAAGATTTTTCTCCTGATAGTAAAAATATGTATGGGTTTTGAGTGTCCCATCATGTGTAAATGACTTGATCCCGGCAATTATTTAAATGAAATATAGGTTTTTCCCCAATAACAAGATTTATTTAAAGGTGCACTATGCAGCTTTCCGTCCACTGGAGGGCGCCTATTCAAAACAAATGCGTAGTTTAATGAAGCAAAGTGGGAGCGCAGCATCTTCGGAGATGTGGTCTTCTCATCACAGCCGGTGGAAAATAGGACTCGGGCAGAAATCACGTTCATGCATGCGGTTATTAACGTTACTGTAGTCTAAAGCAGAGCAGCACCGAGTGTTATGGACCTGAGCACAGCTGCTGGAGCGATTGTTAAACAAATACCCGCCTCGCGAATACCGGGACTTTTATTATGACGGGACGGGACACAGTCGCCGTTCGCCTGCACAGATCCGCTCTTCCGGTTATGATTATGAGGTGATGCAGCTCTGTTTATCATATTATATACATTTAAGTGTGTTTAAAACGATGTTATGACGTTACTCCGTGCGTTCACACTGCTAAGAGTAAAGCGCTCCTGCCAAATAAAAGCCGAAACCGAGGGTAACGCAGATATGACGCAATTGACAGGCGACTCCCTCAAATGCAATACTGAAACGTCCCTGTCCTTAGTTAAAATAGCAATTTTCTCACAATTTACAAATAGTTGGAAACATCTGGGATATTGTAGGTACTCAACTGAACGAAATATATAACACTGGCCTAGTGGTTTTTGGATATTTTACTGCAAAAATACTACATAGTGCACCTTTAAAGGTGGGGTGAGTGTTATTTCAAAACTTGAGTCCAACAACAAACTTTTAGTCAATCAGCAGGTAAGGGGCGTGTTTATTAATGACGGTGAGAAGAGCATTCTCAGTGCACGTCATTATTCAAAACACATGACAGACATTAGCCGACAACTAATATATACTGGCTTTTGCTTGAATACACTCGTGTTTCATGTTCACTTGTTTGTCCAATTGCGATCGCTCAAGTATTGTTGCTCACTTCAGTGATGATAAAAACCCATTCATTTCCACACCATATGGAGCATCTAAATCTCCTCACAGTCTGTCTCAAGGGTCAGGTTACAAATTGTGTCCGACAAGTAAGATATTATATTCCTAATATATCTTAGTTTCCTCTTTTCACGATCTATATAACCCTAATCCGGTCATAATTGTAACATGACGTTATCTGGATTGTCATGCTCGTGTTCTATCGAGTTGTCATGAGAAGGATTTGTGTTTTTGTGATCGCTATAACTCTTTGGTCATAATTGTAATATGTTTTTAGTTGGACTGTCGTGCCCGAACGGAGTTGTTCATGAGAATTATTTGTGTTTTGTGATCACTAAAACTCTAATCTGGTCATAACTGTAATATGTTTATTAGTTAGACTGTCATGCTTGTGTTCTATTGAGTTGTCACGAGAACGGTTTGTTTTTGTGATCACTATAACTCTAATCTGGTCATAATTGTAATATTCATGATTCGGATCATTAAAGTCACATGATTTCAGCAGTTTGACACGCGATCCGAATCATGAATCGATACACTTGTTCATAACGGTTCAAAGCTTTGTTTTGAAATAGGCCCATCACTATACAAGTCGTTATTTAGTTTTTTTGCGCACAAAATTCTCTGCGCTTCATAAAATTATTGCAGAGCCACTGTAGTGAGATGGGCTTTGTAACGACGTCTTTAGTGCCTTTTATGGGTCTTGAGAGAGAAAATTACATTGGTGTCAATGAAGGCCTTTCTGAGCCATCGGATTTCAACAAAAATATCTTCATTTGTATTCTGAAGATGAACGGAGGTCTTATGGGTGTCAAACGTCATTAATGAGAGAATTTTCATGTTTGGGTGAACTAATCCTTTAAAGTAATTTGTTGTGCAAGCTCTGATCCCATTCTGATTGCATTCACTTTTGGTGGATGCATTTAATGTTGCATTTTCATGTCTATTGCAGTGCAACTTTTAAAGAAATTGATACTTTTATTCAGCAAGGATGCATTAAATTGATCAAAAGAAACACTAACAGTGTTAAAAAAAAATTCTATTTCAAATAAATGTTATTCTTTTGAACGTTCTATTCATCAAATAGTCCTTAATTACAGCTTTCTCAAAAATATTACGCAGCACAACTGTTTTCAACATTGATAATAATAAGAAATGTTTTTGAGCACCATATTAGATGGTGACATTAAAGAAAGTTCAGCTTTGCCATCATAAAAATTACATTTTAAAATATATTCTAATAGAAACAATTATTTTAAAATGTAATAATATTTCACAATATTTATGATAAAAATGTAAAGTCTCAAAAGAGACTTCTTTTAAACCCCCAAACTTTGGAAACGTAGTGGAGATAGAATTTATAAATCCCTTATCTGGAAAAGAATTTGAGCAAAAGTGTGCTAGCGATCACTCACCTGTCTCTGGCTGTAGGATTCCTTCAGCTTCTTTAAATGTGTCGTCATCTTCACTTTGAAGTGAATTTCACTGTTGTCCTGCAAAATTAAATGACATTTGCTTTGTTTTTTTTAGAGGAGTGAAATTAAATCATAGGAGAACTGTATTGGCAGCTTATGTCAGCTTGGACAGTACTGAGTTGAGATGACTTAATATTTCCAAATGATCTGATAATTGTCGGGTGAACTAGAAAGCGCCTCTACTTACCTGACCGATCACTTTCAGTTTAATATATTCTCCATCCTTCTTCTCGCCTCCATCACTTGAGGGCTTGGTCTCCTATGACGAGAGTAATTAGTTAGATTTAGCATTACATGTTTTTTGTATCCTATTAATGTGAGAATTATTCAGGGAGTGGGTTCAGTAAAACTTTCCTTTTATGCATTATATTTTTAATATATACAGTATTGTTCAAAATAATAGCAGTACAATGTGACTAACCAGAATAATCAAGGTTTTTAGTATATATTTGCTTATATTGTTTTTATTGCTACGTGGCAAACAAGTTACCAGTAGGTTCAGTAGATTGTCAGAAAACAAACAAGACCCAGCATTCATGATATGCACGCTCTTAAGGCTGTGCAATTGGGCAATTAGTTGAAAGGGGTGTGTTCAAAAAAATAGCAGTGTCTACCTTTGACTGTACAAACTCAAAACTATTTTGTACAAACATTTTTTTTCCTGGGATTTAGCAATCCTCTGAATCACTAAACTAATATTTAGTTGTATGACCACAGTTTTTTAAAACTGCTTGACATCTGTGTGGCATGGAGTCAACCAACTTGTGGCACCACTCAGCTGTTATTCCACTCCATGATTCTTTAACAACATTCCACAATTCATTCACATTTCTTGGTTTTGCTTCAGAAACAGCATTTTTGATATCACCCCACAAGTTCTCAATTGGATTAAGGTCTGGAGATTGGGCTGGCCACTCCATTACATTAATTTTGTTGGTTTGGAACCAAGACTTTGCCCGTTTACTAGTGTGTTTTGGGTCATTGTCTTGTTGAAACAACCGTTTCAAGGGCATGTCCTCTTCAGCATAGGGCAACATGACCTCTTCAAGTATTTTAACATATGCAAACTGATCCATGATCCCTGGTATGCGATAAATAGGCCCAACACCATAGTAGGAGAAACATGCCCATATCATGATGCTTGCACCTCCATGCTTCACTGTCTTCACTGTGTACTGTGGCTTGAATTCAGAGTTTGGGGGTCGTCTCACAAACTGCCTGTGGCCCTTGGACCCAAAAAGAACAATTTTACTCTCATCAGTCCACAAAATGTTCCTCCATTTCTCTTTAGGCCAGTTGATGTGTTCTTTGGCAAATTGTAACCTCTTCTGCACATGCCTTTTTTTTAACAGAGGGACTTTGCGGGGGATTCTTGAAAATAGATTAGCTTCACACAAACGTCTTCTAACTGTCACAGTACTTACAGGTAACTCCAGACTGTCTTTGATCATCCTGGAGGTGATCATTGGCTGAGCCTTTGCCATTCTGGTTATTCTTCTATCCATTTTGATGGTTGTCTTCCGTTTTCTTCCACGTGTCTCTGGTTTTGCTCTCCATTTTAAGGCATTGGAGATCATTTTAGCTGAACAGCTTATCATTTTTTGCACCTCTTTATAGGTTTTCCCCTCTCTAATCAACTTTTTAATCAAAGTACGCTGTTCTTCTGAACAATGTCTTGAACGACCCATTTTCCTCAGCTATCAAATGCATGTTCAACAAGTGTTGGCTTCATCCTTAAATAGGGGCCACCTGATTCACACCTGTTTCTTCACAAAATTGATGACCTCAGTGATTGAATGCCACACTGCTATTTTTTTGAACACACCCCTTTCAACTAATTCAACTAATTGCCCAATTGCACAGCCTTAAGAGCGTGCATATCATGAATGCTGGGTCTCATTTGTTTTCTGAGAATCTACTGAACCTACTGGTAACTTGTTTGCCACGTAGCAATAAAAAAATATACGAAAAACCTTGATTATTCTGGTTAGTCACATTGTACTGCTATTATTTTGAACAATACTGTAGTTCTAAAGGGTTATATTAGAGCAGAAGAACATTGTCAGACTGATGCAGTTTTTTTGCTCAATAATTCATCGATATCTGCAACAAACAAACTGTAAAGAGCTGCTTTAACAGTAAACACACAACCAGCTGTACTACAGTAAAGCATCACGGACTGATAACGCGCCCACTAAACAAAAGGCAACATGTGCAAATGTTACACAACTTTTCCTAACTAACATATCATAAAATGAATTAATAAACAGTTGTTCAAATGTTCAGCATTATCCCTCAGCTCAAGCCTGTATGAACTTTGCTTTCAAGGCCCAGGACAGCTAACTACTAGCACCCAGGCTAAGTAAAAGATTTAAGAGAGAAATTCGCCTTTTTATGAAGTTTAGAAACAGAGTAAACTGTACTAATGTACGAAATCCCGGAGCCAAAGACTATATAAGGGTAAAAACACCTTAGCTGTTTATTCAGAAAGACTTTCCCAACCATCCAGTGGGTAAGCTAGCTATAGAAACACAGGCTAAAAGATGGGCCCTCTTATTTTCATTTTCTACAAGTCCGTCTTTCTTCTCTTCTCTCACAGGCAAGTTCGATTGCATAGCACGTTTTGACTCACCGTATCTGACATGATATTCCGCTATGTGCAGCCCTTCTTTGTATCAACACTGCTTGATTTAAATAATGCAGTAAAATGTGCAGTAATGTGAGGTTTTGCTAACAGTAGACTCACAACACACACAGCGCCGTTTACGTCATTGGAAAGAGGCGGGACTTCCAATGGGCCGTTGACCCAACCAGTGATGTTTTTCTCATCACGCTTGTTCTGATTGGTTCAAGTTGATACTAAGATGAAACGTGAGGAGGCATGTACTGTGCCAAAGCAGAGATTTTATGTAATTTTACTTTTTTACAAAAATATTCACAAGATTTTCGAAAGATTAAAATAATTCCTAAACGATGCAATTCACGGAACAACCAATTTTTGGTTAGAATATGTATATTCAACATGAACCAAAATAATAAATACATAGAATAAAAGCACACGGAGCTGAAAATATAAATCTAAACAGTCAGGAGTTAGTTTTAAGTGCATAATATGTACACACGTGGTCCTGTAAATTACAATGAAAAGAACATGAGATTCCTCCAGTTCAGTAATGCACATGCGCACATTTGGATGGTAGAGCTGCGCATGCTCACACAGTCCCCATGTGCACCTCGTGGTGGAGAGAGCGACTCTGTACTGTAGCGGAAGGCTCTCAATGTGGGGAGCGCAGCCTTAAACTTAATTTAGACCAAGATAAATAATTTCACAATGTTAGTGTTATTTGAAACTGCCGCCGGCTATGCCATTTTCAAGGTAAGCATATTTATTATGTGGATAAAATGAATATCCTGACTTTTTTGCGTTAGTAGTAGTCATATGTCTTGAGATTACTGTTAGCTAGCCGGCGAAGTTAGCACTGCCATCAGACCAAAGAGTATAGGAATTTTTTAACTGAAATGTTGTAACTATTTCTGTGAATGCATGTGATATGTTTCTTTGTATCTCTGTACATAACAGTTTTTCAAGTGAGGTCAGGTGAGAAAGTTACGGTTCAGTCAGTGTGTGGCATGTGGCCTGCACTGCAGAACAGCCACGTTGTGTCTTCAGAACTGCTAACTAGAAAGCTGTTCGTCGGTTAGACGATTTTCAAATCAACAAGTAACGTTAGTGCAAAACGTTAACCTACTGCACAACATACGTCGCCGAAGAATGTTGTTGTAATCAGATAAACGACTATTGAGAAGCTTTTTAGACTTTAACGTTAGCTGCGGCTTGTCACTACTAGGGCAAGTGTCCACATGGTCGGGAACTTTAGGGTTTGAGTCATTTTAGGCATCTCAATCGTGATAGAGAGATGGTGTTATCAATACATTTTAATAATCAGAATATAACACTTCTGTTGTGCAGGTCCTGGATGAACAGAAACTCCAGCAGGTGGACAGCCTGTGGAAGGAGTTTGAGACGCCAGAAAAAGCTAACAAAGTGTGAGTACTTTTGTGAATGTAAATTTCCCCCTTTTTTGGTCTCTCAAATGCCTGATAAAGTATTTTTTGTGTGTGTGGGAGAACTGCATATCTTAACCATTCCAACTTTCACGGGAAGCCTGAAAATAGCAGGAAACTTTAAAATGGTAGAGTACTGGTATTAAAGGGATAGTTACCCCAAAAATTATCCCACAATTTTCTCTCAAGCCATCCTAGGTGTTTATGACTTTGTTCCTTTATACGAATACAATTGGAGAGTTCTAATAGAGTCCTGGCTAATCCAAGCTTTATAATGGCTGTGAATTGTAGCCCCCAAAAATTTATCCATCCATTAAAAAGTAATCCAAAAATATTTTTTCCAAAAATCGCTTCACTATATACATTGTTAAATATGGATATTTCAGAAGGCCTTTATTAACCCCCTGTAGCCGTGTGGATTACTTTTACAATGGATGGATGCACTCCTTTTTGGGCTGCCATAATAATGCTGGATTAACCAGGAGTTTTTTTTTAGTAGTTAAGATTGTTTTCATCTGAAAGAAGAAAGTCATACACCTAGGATGACTTGAAGGTGAGAGAATCATGGGGTTGGATGAACTATCCCTTTAATAAAATTATTGGCCACATTTTTGTAGTGAATATGTAGTTGTTTAGATTAATATTTTACAGAACATTTTAAATGTATTAAATCCTTAAACACAAATTGGGAATCTCATTGCATTTCCTTGGTTGAAAGGTGTGAGAAACCTTAACTTTTTTCTAATTTATGTAATCTGTCTTTGTATCCCAGCCTTTGAATATTTTACACATGTCTTCATTGTGCATTCATAACAACCTTTTTGTTTGTTTTTCAGTGTAAAGCTGAAGCACTTTGAGAAGTTCCAGGATACAACAGAAGCTCTTGCAGGTAACTATGCTGAACTGAATCATTGACACCTAGGGGGTATTCCAGAAAGCAAGGTTAAATTACTGCCACTTATACCCTGAAACTCCTGGTTGATTAACCCAAACCTTGCTTACTCGAGGTATGCTGCTTCCAAAAACGAGTCCCAAAGTAGGTTCAGACACCTAGAGTATGTCTTCTGTTAACCAGGAACATTCTCAACAGCGATGATTCACCATGGAAACAGATGCTAGAAAAAGCACACATTCTACTTTTACATATTTAATTTATATAACCTACTTGGTGCACATTCCCACCTTTTTGGTGGTTGCGCAATAAAATTGTTCAAATAAGTAATCTTTATTCACTGAAAATAAGGATTATATTGTTTGTTTGATGCTAATTAATTGAATGCAGCTCTGTGTGTGTTGACATTGAAAAAATATATTAAAATTGAATTAACAATTAAACATCACCATGTTATAAGTGCTTTAGAATTAATGTATAATATTATATAACTGTAAATATATAATACATTTGGTTACATTAATATAGCTGTTAATTATATATTACGTATCTGAATATGACCCACCTCTGGCTACTTGCATAGCCTGAAAGTTACCTCTGTTTTTGGAACTGAAAGTTGAGGTTATCCGCTTATTTGCCCTTAAACATAGACTACTCAGGTTTCTCACAATCTGCTTTCGGGATTACCCCCCTGTAGTCCTCAATCAGCTTTTTGTATATGCAAAGCTGTTTAGATGTCCATCAGCTGTGTGTCTATGATGTATCTGTATATCTGACTCAAGAATGAGGTCAACAAACAGTATTCGTCACTACCACTGAGACCACACATTTCCTTTTATTTATCCAAATATATGATTGAAAATTAGAGGCAACAAATATAGAAAAACTCTCATTCAAAATTCTTCTTTTCTCATCTTTTGTCACTATCAGCGGCCACGGCAATGGTGGAGGGGAAATTGGGCAAAAGTCTGAAAAAAGTTCTCAAGAAAATTGTGGCCAAAGAGGCTCATGAGCAGCTGGCAATCACTGACGCTAAACTAGGAGGAGTCATTAAGGTAAATGGCTGGTTTTCCAAAGTTTGTGGGGGGGTGTCAATAGATTTTTATGGCATTGTTAAAACCACTTAAAGCTCTGCTATTTGCATTCCAAATGAAATGTTACTGATATTTGCACTATGAAACACTGCAAGCTATGATGATGATGACCGTTGTGTCATGATGCTGAAAAATCATGAGGCTTTTTTCACTACCTCATCTGAGCTTGTTTAAACATGGAAAAATCATTTGGTGGTGCTAGATATCAGGGCTGGTAATTCAAATATTGTAGGTTTGGTTCCAGGTAGGTCATTGTTGTGGTGTACTCTCAATAAGCGTTCTGAATCGTGCACGTTTGACCGCCAAAAGTCTGGTTCGTTTGACTAGTGTGATTGCTCTGTACCATGCTCGCTTCAGAGCGCGGTCCGGTTGGGCGCTGTATGCATGTAGTGTAATCGCTAACCGTGCTGGGGCATGGAATCTCATTATCATTACTACAACAAACATCTTCTATTAATACTTGGATGCTACACTTAATTAATTTGATTAAATAGAGTATATTTAGGTTTATAACGGGTCCGGTTCTTACCTCACAATCGCGCCAGGAAGCGGTAAACCATGCTTTGTGAGTACACCCTAAGCTTAATTAGAACAAAATAGCTGCTTTAACTGACACTGTGTCCCCCTGCAGGAAAAGCTGAACCTGAGCTGTGTGCACAGCCCTGCTGTGGCTGAGCTCATGAGGGGCATCAGAAACCAGATGGAGGGGCTTATCACAGGTCTTCCTGCCAGAGAGATCAGTGCCATGTCTCTTGGTTTGGCCCACAGGTTAGTTTATAGTTTAAAATCAACAATAAATCTCAAGATTGAAACTATTCATTGTTCATGTCAATGATTATTTCTTGCTGACCGACTTCTGTGAGGATATTAATCAGCAATCGTCACTACCACTGAGACATTCTGAGCAGATTCACATCAGTCTCAACATGCATGCCTTTGCACAGCAATTAATTTGATTTTTTTTCCCTCATAGTCTTTCACGTTACAAGCTAAAGTTCAGCCCAGACAAGGTGGACACCATGATTGTTCAAGCCATTTGTAAGGGATACTTTCTTTTATATATTATAATTACTTAAGTTTTTATATAATGAAGTGCCTTAAACGGCTGTACCCCTGGTTCACTCTCTTACCCTGACATATTCTGTCACCTGTCCGCAGCTCTGCTGGATGATCTGGATAAGGAGCTCAATAACTACATCATGCGCTGCAGGGAATGGTACGGCTGGCACTTCCCAGAGATTGGCAAAATCATCACAGATAACCTGGCATACTGCAAGACTGTCCGCACAATTGGTTAGTACATACTCTTAAGCCTATTTTGAGGATGTCTAGATTAGATCTTATAGATGCTTTTCCCTTTGTTGGAAAGACTTCCGTTCAGTTTTTCTTATTAACAGTGATTTACACTGGATCTAAAGGGCTAAGGTCTAAAAGATTAAATGCAAAACAAACCTGGAAATAAACAACTTGTATAAGCTTAAAACAATACGTTTAAATTGAAATGTTTTAGGATTTTATTATAATGAAATGTATAAATAAAATAAATATTTAAAATTAAGATTTCAAATGTTTAAAGTCCGCATGAAATTGAAGTTGACTTATATCTGAGTAAAATGGCTTCTCGATCAACAAATCTATGGATTTTGTCCGTCAGGAATTGATTGGGTGGTTGTGGTTTGCTATTGGTTAATCTCATCTAAGTGATGTGTTAACCCACCATCAAGTCAGGAAATGTATCAATGAAGAGATGTTACTGCAGGAGGAAGAAGTTATTTTAAATAAAGCTTGAGCACACATGAATTAATGCTGATAATGCATGATAAATCCTTCGTAATAAATACTGCACTATTCCATAGACAAGAATTGTTTTGATTTTGTGGTGTCTTTAACTGTATTTTTCGTATTTCCACTATGTAGGTGATCGCACAAATGTGGCAACAACAGACTTGTCTGCGACTATTCCAGAGGAGATCGAGGCCGAGGTTAAACTAGCTGCAGAGATCTCCATGGGAACAGAGGTGTCCGAGGAGGACATTGCCAACATAATGCACCTGTGTGACCAGGTTTGTTGAACATAAAAACATTTTTAGTTTAAATAGTTCATCACATTGTTTGCTTTTATTTAGTATACAGGATTTTGTAGTAAACTGGAAAGGAGTTCTCATGCTTTAAGGAAACTCGTCACCTCTTGTGCATTTATGCATTTTCCCCTCAACTTCCAGGTGATAGAAATATCAGAGTATCGCACGCAACTATATGATTATCTGAAGAATCGTATGATGGCAATTGCACCCAATCTGACTATCATGGTGGGAGAATTAGTGGGAGCCCGTCTCATATCCCATGCAGGTGAGCACGAATTGGTCTGTAACGTGATGTGACCGGTCAGACAAAATGACACAGATCACACAAATTTGACTGGTATGGTTGAGCTACTAACAGATAGATTTTATTTAAAAAATGTTTTGTAACAAATGTTACAAAAGTTTATTCAAGGCAAGGCAAGTTTATTTCAAGGCAAGCACACTTCACACAATGGCAATTCAAAGTGCTTTACATATGAATGAATTAAAATAGTGATAACGTATGCATAAGAAAAATAATACCATGTGTAAAAATAGAAACAGTTGTAAAGAGTAAAAAAAAAAAGATAAAATGGTAATAAACAGATCCGTATCTGCCTGATTCTAAATTCGGGTACCCCTATCTGAGATGGAGCAGGTTCGCCATGTCTCCTGGACCTTACAAGTGGGTCCAAGACGGGCTCCTGCCACGCAGGGCCTCCCCTTCCATTTTTTTAATTATTAAAGCTGCTGTCCGCAACTTTTTTTGGTGTTCAAGATTTTTAAAAATGTGTTGTGTTAAACGTGTTATCTTACCCTGAATCATTATAGTACACTATAGTAATAAGTGCTTATTTTGGGAATATTTCAGACAATTCTGCTAGGAACCGCTGTGGAGGAGCCCAGTCCCTGCGTGACTCACCATGGACTTAAACATTCGCCATAGAGAAGTAGCTCCGGCTGTAATGTTCTGCAAGATGCATGCAGTTTGGTTTTTTAACCACTAGAGCGCAAAAAGTTACGGACTGTAGCTTTAAAGGTGCACTTTGCAACTTTCCATCCACTGGAGGGCGCCTATTTTAAACAAAGGTGTAGTTTGATGATGCCAAGTGTGAGCGCGGTATCATTGGACGTGGTCTTCACCTCACAGCCGGTGGAAAATAGGACTCGGGCAGAAATCATGTTCATGAACAAGGTTATTAACATTACTGTAGGTGGGACTGTAGGTCCCTGTCCTTAGTTAAAATAGCAATTTTCTCACAATTTACAAATAGTTGGAAACATTTGGGATATTGTAAGTACTCAACTAAACAAAATATATAATATTGGCCTAGTGGTTTTTGGATATTTTACTGCAAAAATACTACATAGTGCACCTTTAAAGTTATTTCTCATCCTGCCCAATCCTGTCCTCAAAACAATGCAATATAATGGCTATGAAAAAAAATATAGTGAATGTATAGTCTATGTAGGCTGTGCTTTACATTGTAATGTTCATATTTTTGCACTTTCGTAACCAAAAAACAACAACAGATTTCTTATTTTAAAGTTAAAAATTACTTAATCAGTACAACTGTTAACTTGTGTGATAACAGAAATATTAAGCTACTCCAACAGTAGTCCCTTTTCTGTTGCTACTCAACTAAAAATGATTACTTGTTTCATGTAAAATTTTAAACCCTACATTTTTCTAACAAGCAAAATGCGGCCCTACTGTTTCAGCAGGTGCTTTTCATTATAGTATATGGTTTGGAAACAACAGGATTGTGATTGGTAACTGTTGGTCAGTTGTGGTGTGCTTTATTATTGCCTTTTTCTTCATTGGAAAGCTTAAATGCATTTTTAACAATTGAACATCGCATTACCATTGAAACTGTAATTTAAAACCTTTTATCGAGCTACATTTTTCACTACAAATTTGCAACTAGCAATTAAGAGTCCAAATTATTTTGTAATTTTATTTTGCATAAGAGTTTAGTTTAATACATTTGCTTTTACATTAGTTTACATTAGGCTTTATTTTGAGTACACTTCTGCAAATAATCTGCAGTGTGTCCTTAAAAAGAGATCAACAGTAGCTTTTTATTCCAAAGCATTCATGAATTAACACCATTACTAGCAGTAGTCTGTAACTTTTTGTGCTTAAGTGTTTAATGAACAAAACTGCATGCGTCTCGTGGAAGAACATTGTGTCCGGAGCTACTTCTCTTTGTTTACGTCTATGGTGAGTCACGAAGGGACTGTCCTCCTCCGCAGCGGGACCTGAGATAGTTCCAAACACTTATTATAAGCGTACCATAATTAAGATAAAAACATGGTTTGGAAAATGGATACATATTGTACATTCCCATTATATCATTTTTGTGAATCTTGAACAGTTACGGTCAGCAGTTTTAAGTTCAGATCTATGCTAAAAAAGGTGACAGTTAACAGGTTAAGTTACTTGTTATTAAACCTCATGTTGCATGTTGTTGTTTTTAACTTGATTTGTGTGACTCCTCAGGATCCCTGCTGAACTTGGCCAAGCACCCTGCGTCCACCGTACAGATTCTAGGGGCAGAGAAAGCTCTGTTCCGTGCTCTGAAAACCCGTCGGGATACACCCAAATACGGTCTCATCTACCACGCCTCTCTGGTGGGGCAGACCACAGCCAAGAATAAGGGTAAAATCTCCAGAATGCTGGCTGCTAAAACATCCCTTGCCATCCGCTACGATGCCCTGGGGGAAGACACCAGTTCAGAGATGGGAGTGGAAAACAGAGCCAAGCTGGAAGCCAGATTACGCTACTTGGAGGAGAAAGGGGTTAGTTGATATTGAATGCATTTTATCTTTGATCATTTTTCATAAGCAGTGATGAAGATGGCTTCATGTCACAGTCCTGAAAATACCATGTGGGTCATTAAGTCACTATCTCTTCTGAGCTTGGTTTTGTTTGCCCTTTATATGTAGTTATTTCATACAGCACTCTGCTTTTAGTGTGAGTGTTTGCATTTGCAGTCAAAATGATAAATCCTTGATAAATTGCCTTCTCTTTTCTGACCTAGATCAGACGCATCAGCGGGTCAGGCAAGGCTCTGGCAAGGGCTGATAAATATCAACACAAGAGGTGAGTTTTTGTTGTTTTTTTCATTCACATTGTTTTGGGGCAGTTTTTCCCCCCATTCAGCAAGAATGCAATAAATGGATAGTTGACTTCATATATAGTCATGATCATATTTAATTTTATATTCTAGTCACATCTAAATAGTTTGCTTTCAAATCACTGGCACAGGTTTGTGCCTTATGCACACTTTTTGACTGTTACAAAGTTAAGTACCTAATTTGATTCTGCTTTAGTGCACCATCTGTAACTGATACTTACAACAACAACAAAAATGCAATAATTTTTTTATTTATGACATTTAATGTCCAGCCAAACTTTAATTGTGATAGCCCTAGATTTACGTCTCCTCTTTTTACTTCCTGCCAGTGATGTAAAGGTATACGACCCATCTGGTGAGTCAACGCTCCCCACCACCTCGAAGAAGAGGAAGATTGAAGAGGTAGAGGAGGGTGATGAGGAGGAGAAGCCTGTAGTGGCTAAAGCCAAAAAAATAAAGCGGGAAGCCCCCGCAGAAGGTAAACATCCATACAGCAGAGAACTGCGTTGGCTGGTGTTGCAGACACTTGTTAAATGCAGATGAACATTAAATGATTATTAATTACAGGAGAAGCAGAAACGGAGACACCAAAGAAGAAGAAAAAGAAGAAAGCGGAGGAGGAGACCGTGGCTGGCCCAGCAGAGGAGGTGAGAGGGGTTGAATAATAAATTAATCTCTGGTTGACAGTGCATTTAATTCGAAGTCATTAATATTCTCACATTGGAACCTTTTTTTATATTCAAGTTCAGCTTATCTACGGACCGAATTTTACTTGTATGATGTGTGCTAAGTAGATCTTGCAGTGTGTTCATGTTGCTGCTTTTACTTTTATAGATCCCAAAAAAGAAAAAGGAAAAGAAACGAGCAGCTGAGGAGCCGAAGGAAGAGATGGAAGAAGCAGCAGTCAGTCCAGTAGAAGAGGTAAGTGCTGTGATGCCAAATACATTCAGGTTATCTTTTGTTTTCTAAGTCCTAAAACACAATTTTCTCCCTTTACAGACAACAGAAAAGAAGAAGAAAAAGAAGAAAAAGGTTAAAGAAGAGGATGAATAGATGAATGGAACTTATTTTCCACCATGAACTTTGTATATAAAATTACTTTTATAGTGTTTTGGCCATCATATGATGGTCACATGTGCCTGGCCCAGCTCACATTCAACCGTTAAAACATGTCTTTTTTTTTCTTCTTTTTTAAAGCAATAGATTTTTCTTAATTGGGACATGTTCTGTCCATATTGCTTGATTGAGAAAAGTCCATAAGATTTCTATGATGTAATGCTCCTTTGTGTTGAATAGTACTGGATCATACAGTTTAGTTTGTCTTTTTATAAGTGGGCGTTTTTATTTTAAAATGAAAATGGGTTCACATTATAAAAGAAATCTCTGTAAAGAGTCAGTTTTGTGATGTAAAACTGAGTCGTTTCTGTCTCGAGATTAAATGCTGTGTTTCTAGCATGTAGACTTTTTTTTTTTTTTTTTTGGTTTGAAAATGGTATGATCACCCATTTTCATTGAAAGCATATTATATATTGTGTAACATTGATTTGTAGTTTAAAAAGATATTGGCCATTGAACTTAAGCCAAAGGGCTGCTCTTCCAGAGCTGTAATACTGCACTTGACCTATTTTAATTAAAAATGTTTAGATTCAAATTCGTTCCGGGTGATCTGCTTCCCAAAGAGGAAATCAGATGTTGCTTACAAATTTAGTGGAGATGAAACTCTGGACAATGAGTACATTTAGCCAAATCTTAGGATGGAGTATTTCATGTTTTAGTGTGTTTTACATTCCACTGTGGTTCCTCCTCTTTCCTTGTTCCAGTAAGATCAGGCCAAGTCAAGAAACTTGGCCAAAATGCAGCATAAATTTCTCCAGCCATCAGCATGCTCTAGGTCTAATGAGCAGGAGATAGAGCAGCTATTTTGATTATCCGTCTTAACATTAGAGGAAGTGACAGAATCTGGATATTGCTGGGCCTCAGCCAAGATACAGTAAATCACAGCTCTTAAGGAGAAAGCAGCTCATTTTTAATATTCCTAGGTAAAAAGCTAAAGAACTTCATTATTAGGAATGGCTCTCAAGTCTGAAATGCAAAACTGTTATACCCCATTCAGTTTATAAAGAAACCTCTTGTTGTTTCTTAATCTAAGTCACTGATTCTCAACCTTTTTAAATTGACTTGTAATCTGTTATATCTGGTTTCACAGATGATGCTTAAGCTAGTACCAGACTAAAATGCATGTTTAAGCTGTGTAATGGCAAAACATTTTTTAACTTCGTCACTTCACTGAATAAGAGACAAACATTAGCCAATTATCTTTATAAAGGTTTATTTCGTGCAAGAAAGAGCCACAGTCATCAGTGCCTGCATTGAGTGTGAAATGAAGACATAACAGAAATCAAAATCTGTTATACCACCATTGTCAAAACAAACCCTCTCAGTAGTTTTCCACATATGGTAAGAGTGTTAAACACTGCACAGAAGTATCCTGCATGGCAGAGACACATATTAGCTCCTGTATGATTTCAAACACACTAAATAAATAATCAATATACTTCATCAGTGATTATAATTTTCCATAACAGCTGTTTTAACTGAAAGCTACTTGCACTGACGTATCTTAAAATATATCAGTGCTGTTTTAAGATGCACACCAGTCATTTTTCTAAAGCATGTTTATAAAAGCTACTTAAATGTCTAATTATCCTGAATTAAGTAGTTTAAGTACTGAACATACATGATAAATAAACCCAAACAATTATATAAACCTAATAAAGATCTGTAAAGCTTATTTGGATTTTACAAAATGTTATAGTTATTTGGATATTAAGATGTTCTTTGTTTCATTATAATCATGGGGTTTTGGGGAATGAGCACAGATAATTTTCTTGAACATCTGAGGAAAATAATATTTTTATGGAAATTTAAAGAGTTCTAATATTGTATCAGGATATAAAGTTCTTTTGGCTCTAATTGGAGCCTTTAAGTGTTCACATGTTTTTCTCACAGATCCCAGTATTTCCTTGATTACATCATTCATTATTATCATTAAAACCAGATCTATTCTTCTTCAACTCAATGTTTTTGCTGAGATCGCTCCTTAAATGGTCGCTCCTAAAATGAGTTGTGGCGGCAGAGATTCTAACGCAGCAAACGTTTGCCCTCGTTCTCTGGCTCCGTAACCTATGCCTTAGTAGCGAAGTTCTCTCTGGTCCATTTTGGCTATTAACATGAGAAAAATGTTTTATCAGGAACTTGGACAGATTTATAGAGTTAGCCTTGACCATTTCTTATGGATGGGAGCCCATGTCTTGCAAAGATCTGGAGCTCTGGATATGAATAATTGAGGATAGGCATGTATGTTTCACACCACAAAAATTCAACCCACGTTTATGGTGATTAACATGTTTTAACCACTGACATCCCAGGAAGGGCATTCATTTGGTAACTTTAATTTAAGGTGACATAGTTACATGATACTACATTACTAACAGTAAATTATGCATATTAACATATAACTAACCCTCAACCAAACCCTAACCCTTTAGCAAGTACGTGTAGTTACTTTTTATCACTCAGCACTTGAATGTATAATTACAGTGTAACAAAGACACCTTCAAATAAAAGGTTGCACTTTATTTTAATGTGCCGTTACTGTGTACTAATATATTTAAGTACTGAGTAATATTACTACATGTCCAAACCTGATTCCAAAAAAGTTGGGACACTGTACAAATTGAATAAAAACAGAATGCAATGATGTGGAAGTTTCAAATTTAATTTTATTCAGAATACAACAGATGACCGAAGTGTTTAAACTGAGAAAATGTATAATTTTGAGGGGAAAATACGTTTATTTTAAATTTCATGACAACACATCTCAAAAAAGTTGTGACAGGGCCATGTTTACCAATGTGTGGCATCCCCTTTTCTTTTTATAACAGCCTGCAAACATCTGGAGATTGAGGAGACAAGTTGCTCAGGTTTAGGAATAGGAATGTTGTCCTATTCTGTCTAATACAGGTTTATAGTTGAGTCTTGAGTCTATAGACAAGAGTCTTAGATCTTCTTTGTCGCATCTTCCTCTTTATGATGCCCCAAATGTTTTCTACTGGTGAAAGATCTTGACTGCAGGCTGGCTATTTCAGTACCCCAGATCCTTCTTCTACACAGTCATGATGCTGTAATCGATGCAGAATGTGGTCTGGCATTTTCATGTTGGAAAATGCAAGGTCTTCCCTGAAAGAGACGACATCTGGATGGGAGCATATGTTGTTCTAGAACTTATACCTTTCAGCATTGATGGTGCCTTTCCAGATGTGTAAGCTGTCCATGCCACACACACTCATGCAACCCCATACCATCAGAGCTGCAGGCTCCTGAACGGAGTACTGATAACAACTTGGGTTGTCCTTGTCCTCTTTAGTCCGGATGACATGGCGTCCCAGTTTTCCACAAAAAAAAAAAACTTAAAATATTGGTTCGTCTGACCCCAGAACAGTTTTCCACTTTGCCACAGTCCATTTTAAATTAGTCTTGGCCCAGAGAAAACGCCTGCGCTTCTGGATCATGAGCTATAGAGTTTTAGCCGCTAACGGTGAATGGCATGGTGGATTGTGTCTGTTCACCGACAATGTTTTTTCTGGAAGTATTCCTGATTCTATGTTGTGCTTTCCATTAAAGTAGAATTATACACACAGAAAAATAGGGTGTCAAAATTGAACCTTTAGGGGTACAACAGCTTGTCGCTGGGGCAGTACCCTTAAAAGGACATCTTTGTACCTTTTTTTACTCCTAAAAGGTGCATATTAGTACCTTTGAGTACAAATGCGTACCTTAAGGTACTACTATGAACCTTTTGTGTTAAAAATGGTACAAAGATGTAATTTTAAGGGTACTGCCCCAGCGACAAGCTGTTGTACCACTAAAGGTTCAATTTTGACACCCTATTTTTCTGTGTGATGCAGTTCCGTTTAAAGGACCCAATATGGTTTTCCGGCCTTGACCCTTACGCACAGAGATTGTTCCAGATTCTCTAAATCTTTGGATAATATTTTGCTTTGTAGCTGATGATAACTTCAAACTCTTTGCAATTTTTCTCTGAGAAACTCCGTTCTGATATTTCTCCACTATTTTTCGCCACAGCAAATTGGTCCTCAACTGTTCCTTATATTTACATTTAACTTTTCCGGCCTTTTATTGCTACCTGTCCCAAAACTCCCAACTTTTTTGGAATGTGTATCTCTCATGAAATCCAAAATGAGCCAATATTTGGCATGGCATTTCAAAATGTCTCACTTTCAACATTTGATATGTTATCTTTATTCTATTGTGAATAAGTTTATGAGATTTGTAAATTATTGCATTCCTTTTTCATTCACAATTTCTACATTGTCCCAACTTTTTTGGAATCGGGGTTGTACTTACTAAAGGGTTAGGGTAGGATTACGGTTTGGTTGAGGGTTAGTTATATGTAATTATGCATAATTTACTTTTATTACTATAGTAACACAACAATGACAAGTTTTACCAAATAAAGTGTAACCAATTACTTTATATGTGACTTAAATCAGGTTTTTTTGTAAGTGTAAAACTGCCTGTTTAATTTTTGAACATAGATACACATACAATTATACTTATAATGAATTTAATAACAGAATGAGTAGTTTATCACATTTCCATATTATTATTATTATTATTTTCCACATTATAATTATATTTTTCCACAATTTAGAATTATAGTACAATCATCACAACTATTAAATAACACAACTGTACAGGAGTCATGTAGTGACAATAATACAAATAAAAATCTCTTTTAATATTTCATTTTCCTCAGAGTGAACAGCCTTGGCCTAGATTCCAATATTCTCTGGACATTTTCTCAACCAGCTTCATGAGGTGCATCATGGGATGCTTTTAACCCTCTGATGCACAGTGTTGGGGAAAGACTTTTAAAAGAGATGCGTTACTCCCTAACCCATTTCTGTTACTTTTTAAAGAAAGCAATGGTATGTTACTTTTCCATTACTTTTTGTATTGGCTGGGCTTGAGTGTTTGTTTTTTTAATTATTAAAAAATGTTTCTGCCACAGAAACTGAAATGAATAATCTTCAGGCTGAAGGAAATGCAAACTCAGTCAATAAATAGTAAAACAAAGTAAACTGTGTTTGAACAAGTTTAAAACTTTAAAAAGTTTGTAAATATAAACAAAGTTGTAAATAAAAAAGTAATGCATTACTTTACTAAAATGTATTTAATGAAAGTGGTGAAATACATATTTTCTACTATCTTCTATTGCAACAAACTCCTCAAAATATTATTTTTATAAAAAATGAGAATAGTTTTATTCTTATTTATCCATACATGGGTTACACTGTATTGAAGAAGATCCTAAATTAATTTCAAGCCTTTAGACTAAGACCAAAATGTTTTTAAAATAACGAGAAACATAAATTCAGACAAGTGTATGCAAACATTTCACCGGAACTCATTTCCCTCATAAAGAATTTAGACCATGTTACTGATTTTCTTGTTAATCAAGAAAAGAGGGTAAAGCAGTAAACTCAGGGTTCAACTAAGTCAAAGTTAACAACCATAGAGTCTAATCAACCTCAATCACAATAGTGTTCACAATAGCGGTCAAACAGATCCGCGGCCCACCTGAACAGGATGACGTAATGATGACTATACCTGCAGGACGTATAGGTCCAAACCTGGATGAATCTGGGAAGACAGGCACACTTTATGGAATGCTGTAGTTGTACAATACCAAATATGGCAGTGCATCCTCATTACTGAGAGTAAGTGCTTAGAAAATGTTTTATTTTCCAAGCAAATACCCTTACAACACTTTTAGATTTGAGGGGAACAATATTTTAGAATGTTGTTTTACAGCCTATAATAATTTTAAACGATGTGCTGTGCTATCCATGATTAAGAGGACATGGGGGTTGTCCACTCATGTGTGGTTACTAAATGTTCCCTATAACAATCCTCCCTTCCCACTAATCAAGACATTCATTTTATTACTATCAAGTGCAAAACATGCATATTAAACCCAAACACTCGGATACGGAGCGGCAGAAGAGATAAAGTGACCTAAATTTTAGTTTGAATGGGTAAGAGCAAATTATTTAAAAGGATCTAATTTTTTTCAACACCAAGTTGATTAAATTAAATTAAAGTTGATAAAAAAAAATTATGGGATATTATCCCATGATCTAAATTATTTACTTTATCTTCTAAATGGTTAAATCATTTTAACCAAAAAATGTTACAAATTTTTGTGTTCTTGTGAAATTTGTTAATTTTGGTTTTTTTTATTCCTATTTTATTCCCCTTTTAATAAAGAAATTGGCAAAAAAGTGAACAAATATTATACATAATTAAAGACCCTAAATGAAATACAGTATATACGGTCAAACCAAAATGTATGCAGACACCTTCAACATTCTCACATTATCACAGTTTATTCACTATAGTTTAGAAGATGGTAATAAAATATGACAAGAACTAACAAACAAATTCCTTTGATAATGCCGTCAACTTTGATAGAAAGGTATGTAATGGATTACAATCAACCAATCAACTGTCAGCTGTTACATTTAAGTACACAATTAGATAATACCAATTTAGGTCAACCAAAGTTAAAAGGGGTTAAATTTACACAGGTCAAAGTGTGTGAATAATTTTGGTCCCAAATTTTTATCAACTTTATAGTCCACTGTATGAAGAATTTTTGGTTTTATTTTGCTATCCTCACTTACATTAATTAACTAGTCTCCTGCACTAGTTAATATATATATATATATATATATATATATATATGGGATATTCGGGTATATGGCCCATGTCTATTACTTGTCTATTTATATGTCTATTACTTTGTACAAATTAATACAAATTAGTTGACAGGTATGCACTTACTTTGGAAGACTTGGTCAAGTAAACAACCGACTACAATATATGTGTGTATGTGGGGTAATAAACAAATATATACCAGAGACTTATTAAAATAAAAGGTACAAAAGAATGTGGAAATATCAAATGTGTGGTCAAAACATAACTGATAAAAGAGATCCTACGTAAAAATAAAAAATAACAAAAAATATGTGCTCATATCTATTTTCCATTCTCAACAGCTTCAGTGTGGTCCAATAATTCTCAGATATTTTCTCAGTCCATTAGTCTGCTTTCACCTTAGGTGGGCCAGATGACTCCTGATTGACCTGTGCTCCTGTTAGTCGCTCTCCTATGTGCCCACAGTAGAGAAGAGAACGCATGGGCCATTTCTGTTGAAGAGGATTCAAGTCTATCACTGGCTTAGTTAATCAAAACTTCTTTTTTTTTAAATCCTTAAAAACCTGGGAAAATATTACAATGTGATACTTTAAGATAGATAGACAAGTTTTGCAAGAAGTGAATGTAGTGAAGAGTCCTTCACCTTCACAGGATGTAGGTACTCTGCTCTCTGCAGGATGGGGTGCTCCCCCAACATCCCACCCTGGTCCAGTTCCAGGGTTTCAGTTAAGTGGGCGATGTAGTTGGTGGCCAGGACCAGCACATCCAGCTTGGAGAGTTTTGTGTCAGGAGGGACGGAGGGTAAAGCTGCCTGCAGGCTGTGGAAGGCTTGTCTGAGGTTGCGAACACGACTCCTCTCTCTCGCTGCATTCTCAGGAGAGTTTTGGCTCTTATATGCCCTGGATGGAGTTGTCGGTCCAGGCTTTGCCTAAAACAATCAAAAGGAATGAGTGAAAAATGTTGTCATGTTTTGTGAATCTTCAGAGGTGGGTCCCACTTTATATTAGATGTCTTTAACTTCTATGTACTTACATTAAACAATTTTGTTATGTATAGGTCATTTAGTGTGTTCATGTTTTATTTAAAAATGCATTTGAGGTGGGATAGGGTTGAGGTCAGGAACTGGTTTTGTGATTAGGTTTAAGTGTGGGTTAAGCAAGGGAAGGGTCAACATTGTAATTATAGAAATAAATGAAAGCTTTAATTACATGAATGTATTTTTAAATATGATGCTAATGCATGCATGTACACAATAAGTGCATTGTATCGTATTATTAATTTAAACGTTAGTACATAGTAGTTGAAGATAATAAAGTGGGTCTGAAATGAAAATGCTTCCATTTCAACTGTCATTACAGATTATATTATAACTTGAAAAAAAACCTATAATATGCATTTTCTTAGTTTTGGAATTTATATTTATTATATTATTATTGTTGATTTCATTTATTTATTCATTCATTTGTATTTAAAATAATACTTTTTTTTATTTTTAAAATCCAATATTCTGCATTGAACTATTTTGGGACTAATTTGGAAAAAAGACACACTATGTAAGAAGTCATGATATTAACTGATGTGCATTAATACACAATAAAAACCATAGTGATGATTTCTCATTGCTCTTTATAACCAAACGATTTTAAATCCTTTTGAGCGCAAACCATCCGCTACTTCTTTTACTCACCCACTTCTTTGGCTCTCGATGTGTTGCCTGTTTTACGCATGGTTGTGTCCATCTCTGCGTCCGCATACTCTTTCCTCCCATCTCTCCCCGCTCCTGTGCCACATCCTCTTGGACCGCTCGCTCTGCCATGGGAATTACCGGCGAGGCCATCAAACCAGCCTCTAAATGACAGCACTTCAGCGTCTCCTTCGAGCTGCGTGAAGGGGCTCGGCCCTCTCTTCCACCCAAAGGCCCAATGTCCACTCTGCTCTGCTCCATCCCCTCCCTCTGCCTTATCTGGTGAGGTAATGTGGGGATCTTCAAGCGGTACGTTATCTCTCGCCCTGCCTCCCACGGGTGCTCACTGCCAAGGGAGCAGACTCAGGAGAGTTGCATGGTGTCCCCAGGCAGGTCGGCAACAGTGGAGGGTCTTGGGAAAAACATAGAGCCCTTTTGCAGCTGCAGACCCACAGCAGACGCAACCTTGACCCTTCAGTTTGCTGGGGCGACATGACCTAAAACAATGAAAAGTTACTGTGTAAGCTGTCAACGTGATGGGTGTTGATCAGACTGCATGGAACAAGTTTTTCAAGGATATCTGGATAAAGAGATGTGATGTTAGCATTAAAACATGAAATATTGTTATTACTCCAGACCAGTGATGTAGAAGGACATGGTTCTTAAAATACAAATCGCATCTGCTGTCTAACTGCTACTGGCTGACAAGACATCACATATTTGAAAAGAATGCAGGCAAATGGAACAAAGTTCCTTTCTACTTGCACAACTAGATTTAGAGTTTCCAGTTATAGAAGTAAAAAAAAAAAAACTAGATCCATACACTATATTCCCAAAAGTTTTGTGATGTCGGCCTTGATATCACATGAATTTTAATGACATCCCATTCTTAATCCGTAGGGTTTAATATGGAGATGGCCCACCCTTTGCAGCTATAACAGATTCAACTCTTCTGGGAAGGCTTTCCACAAGGTTTAAGAGTGTGTTTATGGGAATTTTGACCATTATTCTGGAAGCACATTTGTGAGATCAGACACTGATGTTGGACAAGAAGGCGGCTTGCAGTCAATCTAACTCATCCCAAAGGTGTTCTATTGGGTTGAAGTCAAAACTCATCCATGTCTTTATGGCCCTTACTTTGCGCTGGCATGTTGGAACAGGAAGGGGCCATCCCCAAACTGTTCCCACAAAGTTGGGAGCATGAAATTGTCCAAAATGTCTTGGTATTCTGAAGCATTAAGAGTTCCTTTCACTGGAACTAAGGGGCCAAGTCCAACTCCACCAAGCTTTACACTTGGCACAATGCAGTCAGGCAAGTACCGTTCTTCTGGCAACCACCAAACCAGATTCATCCATCGGATTGCCAGGCAGAGAAGCATGATTTGTCACTCAAGAGAACATGTCTCAACTGCTCTAGAGTACAGTGGCGGCGTGCTTTACACCACAGCATCTGATGCTTTGCCTTGCACCTGGTGATGTAATACTTGGATGCAGCTGCCCCGCCATGGAAACCCATTCCACGAAGTTCTCTGAGCACTGTTATTAATTGAGCTAATCTGAAGTCCACATAAAGTTTGAATATAGCTATTGACTCTGCAGAAAGTTGGCAACTTCTGCACACTGTGTGCCTCAGCATGCGCCGACCCACTCTGTGATTTTACGGTGCCTACCATTTTGTGGCTGAGTTGCTATTTTTCCCAAATGCTTCCACTTTGTTATAACAGTTGACCATCAAATATTTAGAATTCACTGAGCTCCTGAGAGCGACCCAAAATGTTTGTAGAAGCGTATGCATGCTGCTTTATTTTATAAACCCGTGGCCATAGAAGTGATTGGAACACCTGAATTCAACGGTACTTTTGGCAATATAGGGTATGTTAATATTTGAAACAGTATTTTCCAAAAGGAAATTCAAGATATAAACACATATTTATACATATTTACATTGTGATATTATTTTCTTCTTACGATAGAATGAAATAAGAAAAAAAGTGTCTACAGCATGAGGGAAATCATAAAACTTGGCCAGGAGACAAAAATAAAATAAAATAAAATAAAATAAAATAAAATAAAATAAATAAAATAAAATAAAATAAAATAAAATAAAATAAAATAAAATAAAATAAAATAAAATAAAATAAAATAAAATAAAATAAAATTAAATAAAATAAAATTAAATTAAATTAAATTAAATTCTGCTAACACATGAGTATATTAAATTGTTTAGGACCATTATATATACAATTAAATATAATGTGTATATTCTGGCCAGGGTTGCACTTAACTCATGATAAAAATGAGTAAAAAATGTTGGAAAGTGAAAGTGTTTCACCCATATAATTTGGTTTAGGAAGAATTAAATTCAGATTTTTGATCGCAGACTTTAGTATTTTGGTAAATCAGAGTGCAATGTGAGGCACTGTTGAGATTACTACGGTAACTTGTGGGATTATTGGTGGGGTTTTTTTTTTGGAAAAAGGTCTGAGAACCAAGCGAGAGCAGGGACATGTTTGATTGTAGGTGAATTAACTGAGATATTAAAAATATCTACTGAAAATGTGGTTTAAATGGATTTGTATTTTAACACATACTTTGCAAACCCTTTTCCGTCTTTTCCTCACTGGAAATCCAAAGAAACATTTGGAGGTCAACTCAGACGTAAACAGTTGCGAGCACATTTGTCGATCATCGATTGCTCTGCGAACGACTGCCATGTCTTCCATTCGCACGCATCAGGAACCACATGGTGGCAAAGTGTCTCTCCACACAGAGGGAAGTTCGACTGTAATCAGATGTGTTTTCTATATTATTGTCGTTTAATAAGATAAAATGTCGCAGGTACAGGCCCGGTTCTTCACCGAAAACAAAAAGTGAGTAACTTATATCTGGTGTGCATAACACAAAACGGAAACGTTTAGCTGTAACAGTTAGCTAGATAATAGATATTCAGCTGACATTTGCTGAGACATTATGTAACGTGTTCATATGATGAAAATGGTAGATGTAGGCTGTGTTTGTATCAGATATAATATGCTTTTCTCTGTAGGTATCTGATAGATGATGTCCCATTCTCCATTCCTGCCGCCTCTGAGGTGGCGGATCTCAGTGGTGTCATCAACAAGCTGCTGGAAGCTAAGAATGGTGAGTTTGTTACCTCCAATACATTTATTTTGACCGGTTTTTAACTTGTTATGGTGCAGCAAACATACCAACTACAAGACATCTTAAAAATCACTTTCCAAAAAATTGTGTGGAATCTAACAATACGATTATTTCTGTTGATTTAATGATTGAAGCTGTCTTCAGTCTTTTGAAGCTGCAGTGCTTGGTTATATATATATTTTTTTATTCACATTGTTTATGTTTCTTTTTACAGCTGGACACAAACAAGTTGAGTTTGATTTCTTGGTACGGGGACAGTTTCTCCGCACTTCACTGGCCAGTCACATGGAGACAGAGAACATCTCAACGGTATGCAATGCATTTAATGTAGTCTCACCAACACATCTGTAGAAAGATCTTTCTTGAGAATGAAACCGCTAATCTGTTCAACGTGCCAAAACATTCTTATGTGATCTGTTTTTGTATGTGTTTACAGGAAGAAGTGGTGGAAATAGAATATGTAGAGAGGTTCACAGCCCCACAGCCAGAGGAGTGCATAATGCATGATGACTGGATCAGCTCGGTGGAGGCCGATTCTGAATGGTGCGCTTCAAGAAGTTAAAAATCTTTTTGTTTGGATGGTTTTGATGTGGCTGATCTATTAAAGTCAGTTCTCTGCTTTGTGCCCAGGATCCTCACAGGCTCGTATGATAAGACTGCACGGATTTGGTCTATGGAAGGGAAGGCTGTGATGACTGTGGCTGGACACACTGATGTTGTGAAGGATGTAGCCTGGGTGAAGAGAGGTTGGAAATGTCCAAATATAGATGCCTAATATGTTTTTATGTATGAAAGTTTGAGAACTGATGATGCATGAGGTTTCTGAATTTGTCCATTTGATGGTTCTGTGGCTTTTAGATGGTCTGAGCTCTTTGCTCCTGACGGCATCTCTTGATCAAACAATCATGTTGTGGGAGTGGAATTCCGAACGGAACAAAGTGAAGGCTCGGCACTGTTGCCGTGGACATGCAGGAAGTGTAGACACAGTTGCAGTTGACCCCACTAGGACAAAGGTTTGTGTGTGTTGTTTACAATGTGTCATGGCACTAAAACATAATACTACTTACCTTTAAATTGCTAAATTAGTATAGCAAGTTGGCCTCTTTTCCTTAGCCATGACCGCATCCATATTTTATTCTCTTTTGCTTCCTCCTCTTTTTTCAGTGCACATAAAAACCACAATGGCCAGAGTTCTGCTCTGATTGGCTGTTTCACTCCATTGCTGCTCAATGACAGCTAACACATCTATAGCATCCGTCATGGCAATGATTTTACAATGATAGCTTCTCAAATTTGAATCACAAACTGAACTGGGTAGCGCGTAAATATGTTGCTTGTACAGTAACGTTATAGTTTGACAGTAGAATACTGATTTAAAAGTCGATTTATGTAGTAAAACAAAGTAAAGTAGAAGCCACTCAAAATAGTCAGTGTCATGTTTACTACTCACCCGCTGAAAAATAACGGCCAGATTTCAGTAATTAAATCCCCCAAACAGAGCTTTTCTGTGAAAAAAAAACCCTGTATGATATCCAGTGTTATACCTAAACATGTCCAATCTGGCAACCATATGCACGCAAGCTCTCTTGTGCGCCAGTGAACTGAAAACACCAATAAACAAGTAAGCTGCATTTTATCAATCTCCATTTGAGATGTTCTGCTTCAAGTATATCATTCAGCCTACATTTTAGACTTGTCTTTTTTCGTCAACGATATTGCATGTTTATATAACGCTTATCACACTGTAGGCTAACGTTACGCAGTGACTGTGATGTAGCCTAATCTGAAATACAAATAGGCAGAAACACCATACTTCAGTTCTCAAAAATATAAATATATAACTTACATTTTTTACAAAATGAATAGCCTTGTCAAATGACTATCGTTTTAACTTATATGGTGGAAAAGGTGACGTTTGCTAGAAGGATCGAGTGAACGATCTAAGCAAAGTATCTACGGTTGTATTTTGTAATACAAAATAATATTACCCTTTGTCATTAGACACTATTTATTTTGGTATGGTACTTGGTGTTTCCTATTGTTACTGTACTAGCATCTTGAGTTATCTAGACAATGCTATCTCTCTAAGAAACTTTCAATTTATCAGAAACTGTTTAAACAGCCAATAAGTGGATAAATCGCTACTTACTGCTTGCAGGTATACTGTTGTAATTGCCACTTTCTTCAGTTTAAGACTCGTTGAAATGGGCCGAACAAACGCACGATCTTGAATTTAATTGTTGTGGTATCGGATTATAAACATCAACCATGACTGTTGACATTTTTTTTATCTGTGGGAAGGGTAGAAAAAGTCTCATGCACAGCCTGGAACATGAAGTGTGTCCATGCGCAGCTTGTTTTGATGATTCGCTCCCATTTCCGCCTGACAATGCACATGTTTGAACAGATGCAAATGTTGGGGACGTGCATATAAATGATCCCCAATGCTTGTGTCACTGTTGGGTTTATGTTGAGAAGAACTTTTATGGATTCACAAGATTTACATAAGAAGTAGGAGGCAATGACATTTGAGACTCAGAATCAGTATGTTATGTCAATGTACTGAAATCTCATTATTACACCATGGCAAGGTTAATTCAATTTTTCATTCAATGGCACCTTTAATGATGAAATATAGGCTAATTTAGATTTCAATCCATCAAAAGGGATCGACATGCGTATTTACTGTTGTATTTTTTGTTGTTGACAAAACTAGCAGGAAATAATATTAACCTTTACCATTTGACAAACTGTTATGTGAGCTACTTGGAGTTTTTTTTTACTTTAGCCAATTGTTAACCAGTTGTTACTTTAGCATCTTGCATTAGCTCTAGACAACTCAGGGGATATTATCGTAATGTTGTCTTACTAAGAAACTTTCAATTTAATACGAAATGGGTTCGACAGTCAAGAAGTGGATAAAATCACTACTTCCTGCTTCCAGGAATACGGTTGAAATCGGCCCTTTCTTCAGTTTTAGACGCTGAGCGAATCCTGCTATATTGCCCCAGGTTAGATAAACTTTCTGTGGTGAAATGGGCCGAGCAAACGAACAACTTTGAATTACTTTGTTGCGGTATCCGATTGTAAATAAACATCAACCATGACTGTTGACATTGTTGATCTGTGGGAAGGCTAAGAAAAGTCCTCACATCCCCTGCACAGCCTGGAACATGACATTTATTTCCATGATCTGCCGTTTTCGCTATCCTCGCGTGACGCTTGTTTATCTGCTGAACTGATAATTCAGATGTGCAGTTCCGCCTGAAAATGAGCATGTGCTGACATGCAAATGTTAGGGGCGTACATATAAAGGATCTCAGCGATTGCGTCACAGTTGGGGTTATGTTAAAAATAGCCTGTTTTTCAGTAGTGTTTTTACAAACAAGATTTACATATGAAGGAGGAGGCAATAATGTTTGAGACTCACAGTATGTGATGTCCATGGACTGAACTCTTGTTATTTCACTATGGCAAGGTTAATTCAATTTTTCATTCTAGGGCACCTTTAATTATAATTATAATTACACCAAAAATAACATCATTTGTTTCGTTTGCTAGTAATGTGTCTTTCTCATGTTTTTTTCTTCTTCAGTTTTGCAGTGGCTCATGGGACAAAATGCTTAAGATATGGTCAGCAGGTATGTTTTTAGTGTTTAGTCTTCTTTCTGTGAAATTAGTAATTAAAAAGGACGAGGAAAAACACCCACCATTAAAAAAGGAAAACAAATACAGGATGTCTAGTAAAACATTCATAAAACATGGCTTGTATTGTTGTTGTTGTCAGTGCCAACAGAGGAAGAGGATGAAATAGAGGAACCCAACAGGCCACGCAAAAAACAGAAAACGGAGCAGATGGGGCTCACACGGGTATCTATACATGTTCTTGACTCAAAGACTTGTTCTCAGTTGATGGTTTGTAGTTTCACTAATTCTTGTTGTGCTCTAGACTCCCCTCATGACTCTTTCTGGACATAATGAGGCAGTGTCTTCAGTGCTTTGGATGGATGCAGAGGAACTGTGCAGTGCGTCATGGGATCACACTATCCGTCTATGGGATGCAGAAACGGGCGGGCAGAAGAGTACGCTAGTAAGTAACACCAGTTCTCCATCAAAGAGTAGTAGGGAGTCAAGAATTTTGCACCATTAGTGTCATCCATAAAACAACTGTTTTCTGGCATGTTCACAAAACACTGCTTGTTCTGCAATTGGTTGAACAAATGGAAAGTCCCATCTTAAATGTATAGAATTGGTTGAGCCACTGTTGGATGTTTTGGGCAGAACATAAGGATTCTCCATCGCTTTTTCATATTAAACTATGTTATTCCCTTAACTAAAAATGAGTTAATACATACCTCTCTCGTCGATTAAGTGCGTTCACTTAATCTCTCTGACGCACGGTGACGATCTGATAGCATTTAGCTTAGCTCCACGTTTTCCCTAAATACAGTTACACGAATAGTTGAACGTCCAAGTATGGTGACACAAAATAAAACGTGGCGCTTTTCTTAGCGGATTAAAAAGGAGAACTATAATGTATGGCGGAATAGCACTTCTGAGAGTACTTCAGACTCTGCGCAGTAAAAAGTCACGCCTGAAAAATCCTCTCCCCCATTGACGGAAATGAGAGGGTGAGGGGGAGATTTGAGGGAGGATTTTTTAGCCGGGACTTTTTACTGTGCGAGTTGAAGAACTCTCAGAAGTGCTGTTCTGCCATACATTATAATTCTCCTTATTAATCCGGTTAGAAAAGCGCCACGTTTTATTTTGTGTCACCATACTTGGTCGTTCAACTGTTCGTGTAGCTGTATTTAAAAGGGAAAACGTGGAGGTGTTTGGTCGCTTCTAACTTGATTTCTGTTTGGTACCATAGTGAATGAACTAGGCTTTGTGGGCTAAGCTAAGTGCTATCAAAATGTCACCACGCGTCAGAGCGATTAAGTGCACTCACTGAGACGAGAGAGGTATGTATCAACTAAGCGGCAACCTCCCGCGATCTCTTTTAAAGCCAATACGGAAGTAATGTAAACTGCAATTCCTCAACTGGCCACTAGGGACAGGCTCCAGAAGGGAGCAGGATCTTATTGAGCCCCATGTTAAAATTCCCAACTTTACAGCAGAAAAAAACATGTTTACAGCCTGGTACAAATTGTGGTTTTGGTCCATACGGCTAATTTTGACCTTCATGACAACTGTGAGGGGGGTGAATTTTTTTCTAACTCATTCGTTTACGTTACATAAAGCCTTAAAGTTCTGCATAATTAAGGCCTTGGTTACTTTGAGTGACAGGTGGATAGCCATTTATCCGCCGTCTATAGTCATTGCGTCACCTAAGCTCCGCCCACATCCCACCTTTTTGCCCATTTTCTGTTATCCGGGAATGACAGGCGATGACTCGCTCGCATGATGGCAACGCCCAGCTCGCCCCTACTTTAAGCTTCAGAACGGCTTATTGGAATCCTATGGGTGACGTCACGGACACTAGGTCCATATTTTTAATAGTCTATGGTATGAACTCGTTTTAGTTAAGGGAATAACATAATTTAATGTGAAAAAGCAGTGGAGTATCCCTTTAAACAAACATGATATGATGGGACCACAGTGTCTTCTATTTATCACTACTGGTCTCTGCGTATTCTAAGAAATGAAAAGTAAACGCATCATCTTTAAGGGCTGCTGGATTTACAAACTAATGTTCTTGCATTGCAGATGGGCAGTAAGGTTTTTAACTGTATCTCATACTCTCCACTGTGTCGCCGCCTGGCCTCGGGCAGCACCGATAGACACGTACGACTATGGGACCCAAGGTCTAAAGGTGATTATCAGAGATTACAAACTAACAGCTCAAACTAACAGCTATTTAAAAGCTTTTATTATTCATTGCTCATCTCACTTTTATTTCCAGATGGCTCTCTAGTTCTCGTCTCACTTACGTCCCATAATGGTTGGGTGACAACGGTCAGGTGGTCTCCATCTCATGAGCATCAGCTGGTGTCTGGATCTCTTGATAATGTGGTCAAACTGTGGGATAGCAGGAGGTGTGTGACTCAGAGATATTTCATACCTAGTCAACGTCTTGTTCCTGCATGTCTGTCCCTAACAGTCTTGGTTTTTTCTTTACAGCTGTAAAGCTCCACTGTATGATCTTGCTGCCCATGAAGACAAAGTACTGTGTGCTGACTGGACAGAGAATGGGGTATATCAAACCATTCAAATATTTAAACTCTAAAAATCAAAATCAAAATCTCCAGATCAGATTAAGAGCGATGATCAAACACAGATGGAGTAGACTGAGTCCATCAACACCCCTAATGCTTCACAGTCCTGTAGCTCGTCCTGGGTCCACATTTCATTCAGTAACATTAGATAGTTTTGATTCATATGCTGTTTAATGTTGATAATTTTAATATTTTACATATGCATCTGCTTCCATTCGATCGCTTGTTTTACTGCATCTTCCTCAGGTGTGTTTTGATTAGGAGATTCTGTACTAAAATAAACTAAAATTATTTTACGCATACAGATTATGCGTAAAATAAACTTTTTTTAAAAGAAACGTTCCCACATTCAAGTGCTGATAGCATGAAGCTAGAATAAACATTTTTTAAAAAGAGCAGATGCTCTGTTCTTTCTTTTAATATATTGCATGTCCTGATAATCCTTGAACTGCTGACGGTGAAAGAGTTAACAGTAATGAAACTTGAAGCATATTGCTGTGGATGTATCTCAAATTCTTTTCTCTGTCTGCTTTTCTCTCTAGTTGATTTTGAGTGGAGGGGCAGATAACAAACTCTACACATACAGATACTCCGCCTGCGTCACGGATGCAGGGGCATAGAACTATCTTCAACTTTATCGCCATGGGAACATAAGCAGCATCTCCTTACAAATTTATGAAAATTGTATTTTAGAAATCAGCTACAAACAGACTAGAAGACCTTACAGCCTTACAAGAGACACATCTGAGTAAATTGTGTGTGAAACCATTCTTATGCATGGTGCCGCATCTGATTCAGTGAGACAGTTTATGTATGAATAGGTTGAAGATTTGTTTGCACATTTGTTCTGTTTTATGAGTAAGGCCTATTGTCTCATTCAGTTTGAGTACATTCAATTCAGTGCAACAATTTACATAAGAATGGGGTTACCAGTGATTTGCACATAAGTGCTGCTCATGAGTGTAAGGCATAGTCTTATGTTTTAGTTTGCTTTAATATTCAGTGTTTAATCCTATGATTTTCAATACAGTGTCTGAAACCAGTCATGTGTCTGTTTTTACTTTGCCTTCTCATATATATCAAATTGTGTGAGATTGGTAAATTGGGAAGTGTTCTGTAGTTTTGTTAACTTTAAATTAGATGTTATACGTTTTGAATGTGAGTTCTTTTACGCATAACGTCCTATCATTAAGTAATATTATATTGTTCCATACGCTTGTTGTTCTTTGGATTGTATTATAGTGAAATAAATTCTAAAATACTGGTAAAACGCCGACGGTGTTTTATTTCACTGCAGTCAGAATGTTATTGTTTGATAGTTTGCGCGCTTACACGTCCAGCCGGCAGGTGGCGGTAAATGTCCAGGGTTGGTTTACGTTTTCTCAGTCGTTTTTTCCGTAGAGAAAGAGCGTACTAGCAGTGACGTCTCAATGAATCCTCGCAGTGTTAGTAATAAAATGTGTTAAATCAACACTAATTTCACTATAGTGGAGTGTTTTCTAGGGCTGACACTATGGGAAAGAAAGATAAGAGTGATCGAGGTAAGATCTATCCTTTAAGAAATCAACGCATACGTTTAATATCAGTTTGATGAACCAATGCTAACGTTAGATGTGCTGTTGTTGATAACTAACGTTACCGTTTTTGACTAATGTAGCAGAGAACATGTGGTGACGTGATGGTTTAAAGATAAATATGACATTCATATTTGACCGTGAAAGCAATAACGTTACACTTGAACCGTATTTCAAAGACTGTCAGGTAATAATTAAATTACATATAAAGATGTACTTAAGTGAGTCAAAAACACTAATTATATTTTATATAAACTATAATGGGGAGAGTGGGGTAAAGTGAGACATGATATATCAGTAAAATTGGCACATTTCCCATTAATTCAGGAGGTTTCCTAGCAATGTCAATTTTCAGAATGTATTCAGGACGAAGGTCAGTGAAAATATGATTGTTTTAAAAAAAAAGTGGTCTTGTGTCTCAGTTTACCCCAGCTTAGGGGTAAACTGAGATAGACCTGAGAAATCAAGGGGTAAAGTGAACCACTTACTTTTTCTTCTCGGAAACTACCATAACAACACACGTTGTAAATCCTGTAAACTAGCTTGACAACCACACATTCCAGAACTAATGTTGGACTAGTAACAGAATCATGGGGATTGGTCAATTAAGAAAAAAAACAAAAACAATTTTTTTATATATATATATGCTAAACACTTGAAAGTAACTCAACAAAATGAAATACAACATAATATAATTCAAAATGTTTTAATTAACATTCAAATTACAGATAGAACCAGTTAGATTAGAACACTAACACAGGGTCAGAACACAGGACCCTTATTGCCAACTTGTGTCTGGGGGTCAGAGCAAAGGACAATCAGAACCAGCTAGAACAGCCTGGGACTCAGAACACAGGACCAGACCCACCTGGATTAGAACATCAGCCTTCTCTACGACTAGGCCTATTTTACATCCCAGCCTTGAAGGTTACAGGGAAAGATGAGGAGTTGCTCTCTCCATGTAGTTCCTCCAGGCCTTTGAGGGGTTGAGGAAGCATCACTTATAGGATGTGCCCCAGGTTGTCTTCCTGGTGTATTCCCTAGGCATGATGGCTTTTCTACAATGTTTATGACATTAAAAATAAAACACATGTAAGGTAATATTACATTAAAATATGTTTAAGACTAAACTTAACTTGTGCCTCATGTCTCACTTTAATCCACAACATTTGTCTCACTTTACCCCACCACCACATTTTTAGAAAAATCTCTCTTATCAACTCAGGCTAATCTTCAGCTAGCAGCATCACATGGTTTAAAATGTTGGTAGTTCATCAACATGTATGATATAAGTTTTTTCTACTTGAATCTATTTGCTTTGGCACAACAGTTGATTAAGTTGGCAGCAAGAAAATTTACTTTTATGCAAAAAATATATTTTTGTGAAAAACATGCTGGCCACAGCACAATGAGGTCCTCTCCTTCATGCTCAAGGGGAAATTGGAGGGGCTTGAAAACAAAATGACCACAAATGTGTTCTGTTGACCAGATACAGGGTGTGTCTCACATTGCCCCACTCTCCCGTACATTTTAATATAATCATAGATAACGTGCAATTAATTAAGTTATTTTAAAGTATATTATTTCCTTTATAAATGCTTTTCTTAAACGTGTGATAAAATGTACTTTTCCCACAAAGGTTACAGTGCAGATATTGTTTCTAAATACTATTAACTTAAACTATTATTAAGCGAGGTTTACATTGCTGAAGTCATTGTTATTATCCACTTTAGATAAGAAGTCCAAGAAACGTTATTATGATGATGAGGAGGAGGATGAAGAGTTGGTTGGCAGTGAGTCACAGGAGGCCATTCCAGCAGCTGCTGGGAAGCAGGTGGAGGAATCCAGCACTAAACTGGATGAATATGGAGCCAAAGACTACAGGCTACAGATGCTTCTCAAGAACGACCATTCTTCTCGGCCCCTATGGGTGGTAAGACTTAAGACTCTTGATCGATTAGCCATTCACAACAGATGCCACCACCATTAAGAGTGTCCCTATCCCATTATCTGTGTCTGAATCTTGCAGGCTCCTGATGGTCACATCTTCCTAGAGGCGTTCTCTCCCGTGTATAAATACGCTCAGGATTTCCTGGTGGCCATATCAGAGCCAGTGTGCAGACCCATTCACGTACACGAGTACAAGCTGACGGCCTATTCTCTATACGCCGCTGTGAGCGTCGGCCTGCAGACCTCTGACATCATTGAGTACCTGCAAAAACTCAGCAAGACCTCCGTTCCTGATGGCATAGTGCAGTTTATTAAGGTGTGTGTACGTGTGCTGGTGTGATGTCTGTCTGAATTTTACAATTTCTATATTAAAGCTTCTAAATTCCTCTCCCTCTCCCTCCCTCTCCTTCTGCAGTTGTGCACAGTGAGCTACGGTAAAGTCAAACTGGTCCTGAAACACAACAGGTCAGTTTTTCTTTTTTTACACATGGTTCATTATTTAATTCTCTCTAATGTTAGGTATGCTGTTGAAGACTGTTAATTAAATATATAGTATTTTGAATGATTTAGCTGCCAATTCATTATTGGATAATAGGTGACTTTTTGAGCAGCAGGTTGTATTTAGTTAAGGAGAAGTCATGTTGTGAACCATTTTTTGACTCTTGGGATTTACTTAATCTTGAATGTAAAGTGTTAGTTTTGAGTCTTGAGATTGGATGTACTTTATTCTGAACCTTGATTGCGACTTTAAAGTCTTAGTAAATAGGGTCAATTCAAACAAAATTGACCCTATTTACTTTGTTAGCACATATTACAGGTCTTAGGGTGAACAATTAATCCGTGCAGGTTAATACACAGAAGAAAAATAGTTTGCTGTGGTAATCTTGAATCAAAATCTGAAAAGTTACTTCCAGTCTGGAAAAGACATGAGCCCCTTTCACACTGCGATTCCGGCAAAAACACGGATAATGCGACCCGGCATTTGTTCCCGGGCCGCTAGATTTGGTCCATTCACACTGCCAGCGAAATGCCGCAATATGTGCGCTTTCACACACAACGCTTAACGGTCCCGGGTCGAGTTGACACGTGACATCCTGATGTGACGTATAATGGCGAGCGATCTCAGCTTCAGCGCGGATAGTAAGGAGCTCCGTGGTCTCGACTTGTGTCCAGTTTGCGCACATTTCTGCTTGTTTAATTTTAGTTTCTTTTGTATACGAACACTCTCTGCGTTTAAAACACCGACGAGCTCTTCTGGCACTGCAGGGTTGTGTTATTGAAAAAACAAGCTCTAGGAGTCGCACAATAACTACGTACACGTTGCGGCGTTAGTTTCGCCTTTTGTTCACACAGCGCTCGTTGCGGGTCGAATCCCGCAATGTTACTAGGTCCCTGACCCGGGTCGAATTCGGTAATCAATCCCGGGACATGGTTGCTTTCACACAGAAGGCGACCCGGGAATGTTCCGGGAATATTGCGGGTCCGACGTGCAGTGTGAAAGGGGCTTAAGAGTGATGGGAGATGGAGAGGAGGAGCAATGAAGTCAATCCCTGCCCTTTATTCAATATTCCGTTTCACTTGGAAATACGTCACAGCACTAAAGAAAAATCACTTGTTGCTACTTCCGCTTCACTGGGACTTTAATGGTGAAAGATAACGTTATTTTGGACGATTGTTCAAAAAAGCTTTGAGTTTGTATGTTTAAAATTACTGGGAATTTTTTTTTTTGTATATGTAAAAAAATGTAAAGAAGTGTCTTATGCTTACCAAGGTTTTACAATATAAAATAACAACTTTCTATTTTAATATATCTTAAAATGCAATTTATTCCTGTTATAACAAGGCTAAATGTCAGTCTCATGATCTTCTGAAATCATTTTAATATGCTGATTTTTTGCTCCTATAACACCTATTATCATTAATGTTGAAATAGGTTTCTCTGTTTAACATTTTTATCAAAACCTTTTTCAGTATTCCTTGATGAATGGAAAAGTTTAAAACCAGCATTTACTTAAAATAGAAATCATCAATAACTTTGACTGTCATTACTGTCACTGTTGATCAATTTAATGCATCTTTGCTGAATAAAAGTATTAATTTCTAGTAATGAAAAACCTTTTGATTGGTAGTGTTGTATGTAATTATTTGCCACATGTGAGTCCTTTCTTATAAACTAGACTATGCAACAACCACAGGGCATTGATAGTTTAGATGAGTAAGTTAAAACATTGAGTCTCATTTGTTCTAAAACTTTAGTTTTTTTACACAGATTTCACGCACAGTTAGTGAATAAGAACCTATGTTTGTGTGTGTGATGGGCACAGGTACTTTGTGGAGAGTGCGTTCCCTGATGTCATTCAGAGGCTGTTACAGGACCCTGTGATTCGGGACTGTCGTCTTCGGTCTGCCGAGGGTGAGGAGACTGAGCTCATCACTGAGATCATCTCTAGCAAATCAGCAGTGAGTTTCAGTGCATATAGTGCATATGCCATATACAATCTCAATTTTGCATACAGTCCAAAAACATGTTGACATAAAGACCCTTTTGGCGAAGCAGAAGGCTCATTTCTAGTACCAAAAACTTGTGTTGTGTTGTCCTGTCCAGATTTCAAAGTCTCAGCAGGACAATGGTGGTCCATCCACCTCCCAGCCTGCAGATGGGCAGCGCTCAGGAACTCAGGTGCCGGAGGACATCTACAGTTACTACGAACAGATGGATAAAGAGGAGGAGGAGGAGGAAGAGACGCAAACAGTGTCATTTGAGATCCGTCAGGTGTGTGTTTGTGCTTGAATGAGATGTTACTTCACTGTGAATTTATGAGAGTGCAATGCACAATATGGCAAAATAAGTCCTGCCTTCACCCCTGAGTTTAAAAGATTGGTGTTAGCTGTCCAATCTTTAGATTAGAGCATTAGAGCATAGAGATTTTTATTATAATCTAATTTCTTCCTGTAATTCCTTCCTGTTTCTGCTGGACCTTGGTAGGAAATGATTGAGGAGCTTCAGAAGCGCTGCATTCAGTTGGAGTATCCCCTCCTAGCGGAATACGACTTCCGTAACGACACAGTGAACCCTGACATTAACATGGACCTGAAGCCCACCGCTGTGCTGAGACCATATCAGGAAAAGAGTCTGAGGAAGATGTTTGGGAATGGTAGAGCTCGATCTGGAGTCATCGTCCTGCCTTGTGGTAAACTATCTCTGAACATCTACACAGTGTTTGAATAATGTCTTCCCTGAAGCAGTTGATGCCTAGTCGTGTACTATTGCAAAGCTTGGCTCTGTGTTCAGAGCTAACTAAACAGACTAAGCTTTGGAATATGCAATTGTAAAATTCAACAATACTATTTGGCCAAATTAAATATGATATTAACAAATTCAGACTATTTGCTATCAATTTCTTCTCTTCAGCATTTATTATATAGACTTTATGGAAATTCAGGATTTCTGTGACAGCCTGGATGATATTTGTGATACAATGGAATATTGATTTTTCCAGGTCAATTTTACTTCAATACAGTATTTCTTTGTCATTAGTAAAAAAAAAAAAAAAAATTATTATATATATATTATACATTATAGATTTATTTTCAACTTAGTGTTGTTACGGTACCAAAATTTCAATAGTCGTTACCAATACCAGTGAAATTGTATGGTTCTCTACCAATTATGGTACTAGGACAAAAACTGTTGAATTAAGTACTTCAAAAATGTTTGTCCTATTTTGTCTCGTGGTTATCACTGTCAATCATCACAGTTTGTGATTCAATCACGCGTTTAAATACGGTTGTCAATCCAGAAACTTTACAGTGTTCTTAAGGGTTAGTTCCAGAGCTGATCCTGACCTCCCTGGGGCCCTAAGCAAAATTCTGACCCTACCTGACCCGTGAGCAATAAACCATTTGCCATTGCCATGCAGTTACACCTGACAGCTTAGTGCTCCCAATACAATCCTTCCTCCTTTGAACAAAACAGTCAAAGAATGAGGTTCAAACTAACAATTGAAGAGTATTTTCTATTGAATCTTAAGACAGTACTTGTTGTAGACAGCTTGACTGTTGGTGAATCTGGCTGTACTGGGTCTGTGCTAGTACTGGCTGAGGCTGGATGTGGATCATCTGGGTCTGTGCTAGTTCTGGCTGAGGCTGGATATAGATCATCTGGGTCTGTGCTAGTTCTGGCTGAGGCTGGATGTAGATCATCTGGGTCTGTGCTAGTACTGGCAGATGATCCAGCATCTCCTCTACTTACAAATTTAAGCATAGCACCTGCAAATTATAGATCCCAAATTTTATAAGCTGCATTAGACCCATTCAAACTGGATCCCTCAGATTTCCTTTTATACATTTTCAAATATAAAATACTATTTATACTATGGCTTTGCTCCTTTAATGTTTGACTAGTGAACTAGTGATTCCGATATTAAGAACCTCTGAGTGATGACATCATTGTTGATATCAAGAATTCACTTTTGTACAAATATTATAAATTATAATAGTCAATCAATGTATAAATTAATAGTCAATCAATGTCAAATTGTCAATACATTGCTTTCCATATTGCATCATTTGTGCAGTAGTTTAGAGATGTAACTAAACATTGACTAAGACTAGATATGCTTTCACTGCCTATGTGTACTTATGTTGAGGAGGAGGACCATCACGGCCATATATTGTTCTGTCGGTCTGGTATCCACACAGATATTTCTGCTGGAAAATGCACGTTTCATTTTGTGCACGCGAAAATGAACGCATGTTCATGCGCGACGCAGATCTTTTCCGAGCTGCAGTAAACAAACACCGTTGACCTTTGTCGTTTATCACAAAAAAACATACATATTTTTATTTCTCAGGCACAAAGACACAGAACACAGCCCTGAAAGCGGCTGGCATTAGCTAGCTAGACAGACCAAGAGATGCATAGCCTACCTGTCCATCTTAACAAGACAACAGAAGAGACATGCAGATCATCTTAACTTTACTGTTATATGCTGACATCAAACTTGGAGAGGAGAACACAAGTTTACCTGATTATTGTTCCCGCAATTCACTCTCATGGTGTTTTTCCTTCTTTTCATGGCCAGAAGGATAATTCCGCTTTATTTTATCATCATTGTTTACAACATTGATTGACGCGCTTTGACACGAGGGGGAGGCGGGGCCTTGAGTATATTGCGGGGCCCTATGCAGCTTGCGTAGTGAGTGTATAGGGCTGTTCGGCTCTGGTTAGTTCACCCCAAAATTTTAATTATCCCATAATTTACTCACACTCAAGCCATCCTAGGTGTTTAGCACTTTCTTGTTTCAGCCAAATATCAGATTTATATTTTTAAAAAATCCTGGCTCTTGTAAGCTTTATAATGGGAGTGAATGGTACCCTAGATTTTGAAGCCCAAAAAAGTGCATCCATCCATCATAAAAGTAAACCATACGTCTGCATGGTGTAAATAAAGGCCTTCTAAAGTGAAGCGATGCGTTTTTGTAAGAGAAATATCCATGTTTATAACTACAATCACTGACTTCTGGTGATGACCATAGCCGTACGTGAGTCGAGTTCTGGTGGAAGAGTGACCTCTGACCCAACATATGACAGGATGTAGGAGTAGACACCTCTCGTGGTTCAAACAAATAGGGCTCGGCAACAGACTCAAGCTCCTTTGACATTTCTTTAAAAAAAGATCATTTTAGACTAATTTGTGACTGGTGTCCTCTGGCGTCCTCTGCGCTTCCGCATTGGTCAATATGCAAAAAATGCATTGCCTTGCTTCAGAAGGCCATTATTAACCACTGGAGTAATATGGATTACTTTTATAATGGATGAATGTGCTTTATAAATCTTTGAAGAGTTTTTTTATTTATTTAATATCTTATTTACATTGTGTTTACAATGAGTGTTGGTTAAAAATCCATGTACATGGTCAGAGAATTTAAGATACGGGAGCAATTTGGGGTTAAAAGCTATATGAATGGTTTTATTGAGTTAAAATGAACTGAATCTACATTGAAGTCTTTTGTTATTTTATACTTCTTTCCCACAGGTGCTGGTAAGTCACTGGTAGGAGTCACTGCTGCCTGCACAGTGCGTAAGCGCTGCCTGGTGCTGGGAAACTCCTCTGTGTCAGTGGAACAGTGGAAGGCTCAGTTTAAGATGTGGTCCACCATTGATGACTCCCAGATCTGCCGTTTCACTTCGGATGCAAAGGACAAGCCCATCGGCTGCTCTGTGGCCATCAGCACCTACTCTATGCTGGGCCACACCACCAAACGCTCATGGGAAGCTGAGAGGGTCATGGAGTGGATGAAAAGTCAGGAGTGGGGGCTCATTATACTGGATGAGGTGCACACAATCCCAGGTGGGTTGTGTTTGTGAATCACATCTTCATTGCTAAAGCACATCTTCTATGCAGTTTTTTTGGTCGCTTTGATTTTGTTTTCTTCACTTTACGGTAGTAAGCTCCACCCATACAGTGAAATATCAAGACAGGTAACCCATAATTTAGGCATGACTGCTGTTGGTTAGATTTTGAACAGCAGATACTAATATATTGACAATAGAACATTTTCAATGGGTAGTCTTAAATGGATAGTTCACCCAACAATTCTGTCATTATTGATTGACTCACCCTCATGTTGTTCCAAACCCATAAAGTTTTTGTTCATCTTTGCATAAAAATTAAGATATTTTTAATCTAATAATCATTTTTGTCCATCCATTGAAAGTTTAGGTAACCATTTACATTTATGCATTTGGCAGATGGTTTTATCCAAAGTAACTTACACATACGCATTTGTGTATGTAAGATGCATATTTTAGTTCTTTCTATCCCTGGGAATGAAAAATAAAATTAAATATTTGAGCAATATCTTCTGATTAGCTGGAATTTTATCGTTTCACTCAGCGTTTCACTTTCAATGAGGACAGGGAAATTATTTGAAACAAATGGGATTTTATACAGATTCCTGACTCTTTTGTTTTTCTTTTACAGCAAAAATGTTCCGACGTGTTCTGACGATAGTCCAGGCACATTGTAAACTGGGTCTTACTGCCACATTAGTGAGAGAGGACGATAAGATTGTTGATCTTAACTTCCTGATTGGGCCGAAACTCTTTGAAGCAAACTGGATGGAGCTACAGAACAATGGTTATATTGCTAAAGTCCAATGTGCTGAGGTATGCTGGCGAAAATATAAATATCTTAATGAAACCACTATAATACAGGAAATGAATCAAACTTTTCTCCCCATAATACAAAAAAATACAACAAATGTTCTTTTCATGTGCATTTTTCATAATATCAATTGTTATGGGGTCAACAGGGTGTATGGGCTTGTGAAACATTGTGTTTAGAAGCTTTGGACCCAGGTGCAAAAAGATACAGTACTGTTATACAATATCGCCTCAAATTTTTGATCTCGCTAAACAAAGCCCAGCACACTCTTTAGTCACATGAGCAGAAAACCCCATGCACTGTTCTCTGTGTGCTGACCACAGTCTTCACAAAGAGCTTCTATAAATTCTATAAGTGTTTTTTTTTTTTTGGAAAAACCTTTTAGCAAGTTTTTTTTATGTTAGAGATATAGCCTAAACATTTGGAAAACCTAATCATTTCATGGACTTTTATAAAGGTATTTTTATGGAAATTTCTATTTTCATTGTAAATGTTTTTAGTTATGTTTTTTATTCTATTGAAGTACTAATATGCAGTTCAATGCTATGTGAAATAAGTGTATGGATAATCTTACCCTCTTATAAATCTTAGCAGAGAAAGTGTTAAGAAACTTGATTCTAATATTTCATTATTTATTTACTTTTTGTAAAATAATATATATATTGATTGTGTTTAATGTAGTAAATACTATGTATATAGATTAGTGACAGTGAGAGTTTGTTGGATAAACCTTGTGAAGATCTAATCCATGTAGCTAATCCACTTTATTTTATTGCTATGCATTCTGAAAAGACACTGCTACTGTATACTATGAACAGGTTTAATTTAGGCTTTTATTCACATACATTTGCACATCAAATATTGTAAACAGCAGCTCAAATTTGTGTGAACAAAACAAAGAGGTTTGTTCTCATCCACAACTTGAGCTTCCATTATTTGTACATGTGCTCTATGTATGTGTAATTGTTGTCCTTTCAGAAGACATTTGATTATTTGTATGATGTCTTTATAAACTTTTTGGGGTGGGGTCAAGTTTTTGAATGGGGTTTTCTTGTGTGTGCTTTAAGCCTACATTTCCCTTGAGTGTTCACAGTCCTTGTGTCTTTAGGTATGGTGTCCCATGTCTCCTGAGTTTTATCGTGAATATGTGGCCATAAAGACGAAGAAGAGAATTCTTTTCTACACCATGAATCCCAACAAGTTCCGTGCATGTCAGTTCCTGATCCGCTTCCACGAGCGAAGAAACGACAAGATCATCGTCTTTGCCGATAACGTGTTCGCTCTGAAAGAATACGCCATCCGTCTGAACAAGTAATGCCTCATTTTATTTATGCACAGTCACACACTCATGCATACACCAGTGCTTTTACATTTACATTGTGCTTGCCAATTCATTTATTTATTTATTTTACAAAGTTTGTTGTTGTAGAGCTTTATTTTTCAGTGGCCTTTTATATTTAAGACATATTTACCCCATTAATTTGCTTCATAGGCATGAAATATTTTGAGTTCCAAGTGGGGATGAACAGATATGAACATTTTGGCTGATGCTGATAACCGATAACTAGGGATGTACCGATACCAGTACTTGGGTGTTGGTCCGATACTGTGCTCATGTACTCGTCTAACTACCCCAATACAACTGCATCCGATACAGCTTTAAAAAAGTTACTAAATTCGCCTTGCACACCGCTAAGCGAAAAGGGGTCTCGTACTCTCAATGTGCAAAAACGCAAGAAAAGTTTGCCATGTACTGACAACTATAAATTATTTAACAGTATTTTCATATTTAGGATGTTGATATAGCAACTGTTCAAGTGCAAAGTAAATTTAATTCAAAATGTTTCACCTTTAATCCGATATTAATTTCATACTGTATTGGCCCTCATAAAATACATATTTTGGCCATATCACCCAACCCTAGATTCAGTGCAAAAATGTATTTGAAAATCAAGACAAAAATATTAACTTCATGCACTTCAATTCATTAATGCACAAAAAATAACGTCTCATTATAGGTTTTCACGCATAATGCTAGGTACATTTCCTTAAAATTGTCTGCGCATCCACCTGAGACTTGTTTACAAACGATTCCGCAAAATGAAGCAAACATTGTCTTTCCCATGTGAGCTGGAACTTCATTAAATATAAATGAAGTACCACACATTCCTAATATTAGGATCTGAAGGAAGCTTATGCAGTGACTGTTATTCCACAATATCTTGCTATCTTCTTTGGCATGTTTATTGCTGCTGGCTAGCGCGATCCAAACAGCTCCATGAGTCGTGGGTGGGGCTACTGAATTAGATGTGCCTATTATTCTGTAGAGGCGTGTTTCTCCACTAGCTGTCAAGATGCGGCACACAATCATTTTCTGGGCCTGATGTCTTAATCTATTTGTTAAACTGACAAAACTTCCTTGTCAGTTTTCTTTGACTGACAAGGAAGTTTTCAGCTCTAAAACTTAGAGGATATTCTTATATTAACATGACCTTTTATATATCAAGCTCAAGAGAAAGTTTATTTTTCAATTCATCACCCCTTTAAATATCATCAGCCTCTATTAAAAATAATAAACTTAATTTTTTTTCTTTTTTTCAGGAAGATACATAGATGGCATAAAATTTGAAAGCATAATAACTGAACATCTTTGACATTTCAGCCAATAATATATTTTTTTTAAATCAATGGCACTTTAAATTTTAAACTAAATGTTGCTGCAACTATGTATGAATAAATGAAAATGCATATTTTTCAATTCAAGAGGACTTGGAGGATTAGCATGGTCTGCTTTGGTGCTTGAGACATTGTAGGTTATTTTGTGTTTACATTGCCTAATGAGTTTAAGAGTACGCTACAAGTTACTTAAATTTAAAATGTTTTTTTTTTTTCTCTATTGAACAACATTAACTTACAATAGTGAAAGACAACTTCCCTTTTTGACCACGTATTCCCTCAGGGAGAGTGCAGTTGGACTTATGAACAAAAATCGTGTTGTTTCTTTGCATCAAAATACAAACAGTGAAAGGGATTTGCCAAACCACTAGCTGTGAATCGGGAGTGACCAACAGGAACCTGCATAGGATTCTGCTGGGGCTTTGAGTTCTCTCAAAGGAATGATTAGTTCTCAATTTAGTATGCCTGAATATATGGGGCAAACTTTATTGATGCCTTAAATACGGGACAATTCCATTTTATATGGAATGGTAACTTGGCAACCCTACCAACCAACCCTGAAAAAAAGATTTACAGTAAGACCAAACCTCTGTGTTTGTGTGCTCTAGAAAGCAGTGAAAGTTCAATTGGACTTTTCCTGGCGCGACATGTAATCAGCTTTACTTTCCTGTTAAGCACCTTTAACTTTGCACAATTTTCAATGAAATCTCATTCATTTGGCAAAATAATCTTTCAAAGAAATTAAAAGGCTACACTCTAAAATCTCTTACTCTATCAAGAGGTTGTTCGGCACTCTGCCGGAGCTTGAAGGGTTGTGAGGTGAAACTTGGAAACTTTAGTTTGTTTTTGTTTTATAATTTTTATACTACAGCTGTGGAAACAATTAAGAGACCACTTAACATTGATTTCTCAATGTTAAGTGGTCTCTTATTTTTTTTACAGAGCTGTATATAAACTCATATACAATGTGATTCTGCTAGAAAAATGCTTTGAATTTGCATTGCATAGGCCACTTATCAAATTTGAGCATATTTCTAAGGATGTGAACAGTCTTAACATTAAAGATTCCAAAAGGTTTTCAAAGTGATGCCATAGAAGAACAATTTTTAGTTTCCTAAAGAACCTTTCGGTAAACTGTTCTTAAAAGAACCATTTTTATCTTAGCGTGAAGAACATGTAAAAAATCAGAAGAGCCATTTTACTCTAATGCCACAATAAAAAGGTTCCCTGAATTTTAAAGGCTCTTCATTGACCCATCGATGTCAACAAAGAGCCTTTATTTTTTAAGAGTGTGTGAAGGGTTAAAGTGTCCTTCGATGAACAAAAAGATGTTATGTATGATTTTTTTTTTCATTCTCTCTTACACTTTCTTTTCAGACCGTATATTTATGGACCCACATCTCAAGGAGAACGTATGCAGATCCTTCAAAACTTTAAACACAATCCCAAAATCAATACCATCTTTATCTCCAAGGTAAACTTGCTTTTCTCTGTTCACTTCCTTGTGAAACTGTGAATTTGTATTTTTCATTTTTTCATTTTTGAAGTGTTATTCTTAGCCTCTTTTACAAAAGTATAAAAGTATCAAATCAAAGTATCAAGAATCTATTCAATTTAAATATCATCTAATGAAATATCAACAGCCCTTTTACACAGTCAGAAGTTGCTGTAAATGCAGAGTTCAGCAGAGGTGACCGGTACACTGATGTGACCTTTTAATTCCTTTCAGAACTTGATATTCCACCCACTGTACAAGAAAAACACATTTCTGCAGTTTAGGGGCTCTAGAAACGCTAATAACATTCTTGTGTTTAAGATCTCTCAAGTACTTGGACAAGCTCTTTTTTTTAATTACAATGTGCTTCATTTACAAAATCAGCCAACTAAACAAACTCTCTAAGCATATGTCCAAAACATCATGAATCTAAAGGTCTTTAAACTTTAATTTCATTGCCAAATGTTGTCCACAAGTCGTGGTAAAGTTAATCAAGTCATTATTTTTGGGGATGCTAATCTAGCTGAAATGACACACTTCAGCTTTAATTTATATGGAAAATGCATTATTAATTCGAGCAAATGCCAAGAGACCAATCATCCAACAAAATGATGGGCATTAACAAAAAGCATTGTCGGAAACATGCATTAGGGTTAATTGAGACACTGATTTTGGGAATGCAGGGATGGTGTTCCTTCCCCTTATGAGGGCATTCATATCAGCACAATGTCATCCCTTTTCCCACAAAACCATTTCCAATCATTTGCATTAAGGTAATGAATTAAAGGGTTTATAAGTCCTTTTCTCATATTTGTTCCCTTTATCTGGCTTCATGTTAACAATTGAGCCATTTTGGCTTGTACATATATTTTTAGTAGCTTTGATTGATGATTACTGGGAGCATCAAAATGTCCTTTAATACTTTGTGGCCATAGACACAGTACGCGATTTTGCGGTTAAGCTTGAGATTTCATTGCCAGTGGATTGGGGAAAAAAATGCAAGGTTTAGAGACACGTTTTTTAAAAAAAGTTGGAGAACTTTGCATTTTTATAAGGCCATGTCGTGTGTGAGGTGCAACGGTCAAACACGTCTGTCTAGTGTGTTTACATAGCCTAGAAATCTAGACGCACCCTAGCGGCAGCAAATCTAATTTGCCGCGAGTGTTGTCTAGCAACTCTAAATACACTTCTGAGCTGTAAAAACCAAACTCTGGTCAGGCCAATCATATCGTGTATAGAGTCAGTGGGCGGGGCTTAACATGGTGATGGTAGAGTTGCGCTTGTGTGCGACTAGTAAACACAGAAGCTGGCGAACGGCGGTCTTTTGAATCAGCTTTGACCGGAAGACTTGGAGTTAAGCTTTTCTCTTAGAAAAGAACAAAGAACTGCACTGAAGTCATTCTTAAAGGTCCCATGGCATGATATTTTTATTTTATGAGGTTTTTCAACATTAATATGAGTTCTCCTAGCCTGAATGTTGTCCCCAAGTCGCTAGAAATTTTGATCAGTATAAAACGAGTTCAGGCTGTCTTTCTCTGCCTTTGAGAAAATGAGAGCCCAGATGAGCTGATCTTGAATTCTCCTGTTATTACGTCATACCAGGAAAGGTTACCGCCCCTTTCTCGGCTTTGCCCGTCCAGAGAATTAGTAGAGAAAGGATTCAGTTTATCAGTCGCGACGTCAGCACAGGCTTTACCATACGGATTCGACAGCACCGCCACAAACAGTGAGTAACAGTGTTCATTAAAGGGGGGGTGAAACACTCAGTTTCAGTCAATCTCATGTCAATCTTGAGTACCTATAGAGTAGTATTGCATCCTTCATATCTCCAAAAAGTCTTTAGTTTTATTATATTTATAAAAGAAATATAGGCTGTACCGAGTCTTTCCGGAAAAAAACGAGCGGCTGGAGGCGTATCGTGTGGGCGGAGCTAAAGAATGCTATCAATCAGATTCAGCTAATACATATATGATCCAGATTCAGATCCGGAGGCTGAAATAAATTGAACAGGAGAAGCAACAACAGCAGGACGCCCGTCTCTGTGGTATGTACTGTATTTAGTGGCCTGTCAACATCTGTGTGTGTTTACTCGCAGTTTATAAGGACATGATTCGGTTTATGGACTATTGTATGCGACTAAACCTTAGCAGTAGCAAGCAAAACGGTTTTGTACGTCAGACTAGTGTAACGTTATACATAGAACAACAATGGAGTAACCGTTAGTGCATTTGAATGACGAAGCACGCTTTGTGAGAATGCTAGGTTTATGTTTGGGTGGTTTTACAATAAACAAACTGACACCTATAGTGGTCAGCTAAACAAATGTATTTAAACACACACCATAGATTGCATGCTCCATTGATAAATTAACTAACGTTATACACGATCGTGTTGTTTACTGATGTTTACTTACGCGACGATAGCCAACAACAGACATTTGAAGGAGTTTTACTCACCGCCTGCTTCTAAAGCACGACCGCGAACCTTTATCGTCACCGCTCCGTCAAAAACACACTTCTTTGGTAACTGTTGATTTCATGAAGTCCTGTGACAGCAGTGACTATGGAGATCCATCATCGCGATTTTTGCGACGCGACTGAAGCGATGTTGTGAAGCTTCCCGTCATTTCTGTGTTCAAATCGGTTCAAATGCAGCGCTGCCTTCCCGGAATGCTGTGCTGAAGCGTTGAAGTTGCTTGACATCACCCATAGGAATAAAGTGGACCATAGGGCGTGACAGAAGTGTTGCACGGACAAGTGGATCTGCAGCTGAGAGCAGTGTTTATGGGCGTGCATTTGCTCTTTAGCTCTAGTCACGCGCACCCTTCCGGGAGAAGAGCCCGTACGGCCCATACAAGGACCTTCTGCTCTATCAAGGTCAAGCCGACCCATACTCGAAAAGAACTCTCCAAAACTTGTGAGAAACCGGAAGGAGTATTTTTAAAACAGAAATACTCCATCAAACATCCAACTTAGTTTTTGAAACTTTGTCTATGTTTAGGATGGGAATCCAAGTCTTTAACAGTGTAAAAAGCTCAGTATGCATGAAACAGCATTTCACCCACCCTTTAATGCCTGATCTGGTATCAGTGAGTTCTGATGTGTAGCTAATCATTCAAGTTCAGAGAGACTTTCGTTCTAAATCGTTTAATACTGTCAGTCCCCCCGCTGGCCGTCTTGATCCATCAATGAATCAAGCCATTGACTAAATCCATCAACTTCATGTTGTTTCTGATAACAGCATGAAACACATCTGTTATTTAAATGATTAAACTACAGAGAGCAATCAAAGAACACTCTTTATAATGTTCAGATCGGTCAATCACACGTTTGAATGACGCTGCTCATTATGCTCAACAGGAGCTCTTACAAGACATTTCATGTGTTTTTCATGATGTCGTGTTTGTTGTTAGCTGTGGTGAAAGCATTTTGTGAGAGAAGTTGCAAAGTTAACTTGTGTTTATTCAAAGCTCTCAGATACAAACAAAATGAACTCGCAGTCTCAAAAACTCGGTACAATAACACTTCCTCAGCAATCTTTCGCCAGCTCCATCTCTCTCTGTCTCTCTCTTGACTGGCAGCGCTGCAGCTGCTCCAGCTCGTACCTGACTAAACCATGCCCTTCCGCACGTAATTTCATTTCTAATGCAAAGATGTCAGCCAATCACAACAGTGGGTGTTTTCACTGAAGACTCACAGCAGACACGCCTCTTGAAACAGAGCATTCTAAACAGAGGGCTAATATCAGTATAGAAAAATGCCTTTTATTTCTAAATTATGACATTTTTTGATGTAAAAAAAACCATACTAACAATATAAGTACACCCCAGGAAACATTATAAAACAACCCATGCCATGGGACCTTTAAAAAGGGAAGATGTGTTCAGAGTTTTGCCGACCGGATACAGCAAATGTTTAATCTATCAACGAGCTCCGCTTCACGTTGCGCTGGTTTGTTGGGGTTTTGTCCGAGGGTCTGGAAACTCACCTGCCAATGGTGAGTTTCCAGACTTTCCATCTTGATGTGGGTCTGGCTTGTCAGGCTAGTGTTTACCTTGAAAACAAAGGAAAATTAGCGCAGTGGAATGGAAAACCACGTTCTGTGTGAATGGACCCTTATTCTGTCTTCTCTTGTTCTTTTCTTTTGTCAGGTAGGAGATACTTCATTTGACCTGCCGGAGGCCAACGTGCTCATCCAGATCTCCTCTCACGGCGGTTCTCGTCGTCAGGAAGCTCAGAGACTGGGGAGAGTGTTGCGAGCCAAGAAAGGTAGCGTGCCACAGGAAGTCGATACTTCGAGCGTCATTTATGGAATATCTGGATAGACCTTTTTGACCAGTGTTTCTCAACCACTGTGCAACCAGGTGTTGTCAGGTGTGCCAGGAAAAATGATCAAATTTCAAAAATAAGTCAAAATAAATGCTACAAATTAGAATACATTATTGGTTAGCCGAAACCTCATATTTGAACTTTTTTGTTTTATAAAATTAATGCTTTTGGTCATCATTTTACATCTGTATGTTTTTAAAAAAAACAAATATTTAACCAATTTATCATCATTTAAAAAAGGTTATGACTAAACCTCATAACCCCATTGGCTCCTTCAACTGTCGGTCAACACTTTTTATATTTGAAGAACGTGTAATAATTCTTAGTCTTTGCCGTTTAGTTGAAGCAAATATAGCTACTGTTTTAAATATCATGTCAATAGCATTTCATCGTTTGTCTTCATGACATTTCAACAACAAGAAAACTGAGCGCCCATATAGCGACAATAAACATAATGCTGAACTGACCTCAGATGCGACCGTTTCAGTGACAGACAAAATATATTTGTCATTTGCTGGTCAAAAACCCCATAACTCCATTTGATCTTGATTTTCCTAAAATGCTAATATTATAATGACGCATACAAGTGTGCATATCTATATAAAGCCACAATGCCAACTTCAATGACAGTTTAATTAAATACAAGGTTTCCACCTGACAACGACGATATGTACATTTTGTTTTATCATCATCATATAGCTACATATATTTAACCTCATTGTGTTCCTAGCTGACTTAAGCTCAAGTTTCACATTAAATGTGAGTACTACTTTTAATATAACATCTAGTTTCGGTTTTACTATGCCATTACAAGAAATGTATGTTTGCCAATTTTTATATAGCGGTGCCATGGAAAAAAAAGGTTGGGAAACACTGATTTAGACTGTCGAATTAAATTTTTTTAGATGTTCTAAGACAGGGGTGTCCAATCCTGCTCCTGGATGGCCACCGTCCTGTAGGGTTTAGCTCCAACCCCAATCAAACACACCCGAACCAACGAATCAATGTCTTACTAGGCATTCTAGAAAGCTCCAGACAGGTGTGTTGAGGCAAGTTGGAGCTAAACTCTCCAGGACAGTGGCCCTCCAGGATCGACTTTGGACACCTCTGTTCTAAGATCTTCTACAATTTGCAGTGAAATATTTTGGATGAACTATTCCTGTAAACATTTAACCAATAGTACCACAACATTTCAAACAAAAGCTGCATACAAAACTGTTAAGTAACTTTTTTTTTTTAAAGGTATGGTTGCAGAGGAATACAACGCTTACTTCTACTCACTCGTCTCTCAGGACACACAGGAAATGGCTTATTCCACCAAGAGACAGCGCTTCCTGGTGGACCAGGGATACAGTTTCAAGGTTTGAAGGCTATATGTGAACTGCAAAGACCTCAATTTGATTATTCTGACTGGAAATGCTGGATGTTAAATTGGGTTTTGGTCTGTTACACATCATCGTTTCCATCTCTTTTAAGGTGATCACAAAGTTGGCTGGGATGGAGGAGGAAGACTTGATGTTTTCCTCTCGTGATGAACAGCAGCAGCTCTTGCAGAAGGTTCTGGCAGCATCAGATATAGACGCAGAAGAGGAAGTGGTGATTGGAGAAGTGGGAGGAAAGCTGCAGGTATCTCTTCTAGGGATGGGAATTTTTGTCAATTTCTCATATCGATCATCGATGGGTCTCAAAAACTCGATTAACTGTGGGCGGGTCTTGTGCGGTGGCGGGCCTCTCCGTCATGGAGATAAGAAACTATTTTAAGACTGTTATGAAAATGTATGTTGACACAATCATGAAATGTCTATGGAAATATGAACACATCACTATAAAAAAAAACTGCTAGATTATGATGCATTAATGTCTTGGGGCAGTAACAAAATAACCGTCTCAAATAACCTAGTCAATAATATTGTGCATTGTATTTGAGCTGAACACACCACCTGCAGAGATTTGCTAGAAAATTAATAAACTCAACCAAACATCCTATATGAGATTATTCAGATATATGCCTATTACAATTTACATCTGCCCGAAGGACGCAATTGCGCACGTGAACTTGGCCATGCTAATATTTTACAGGCTTGAAAGGGAAACTCATTTTGAATGCGCTCTTTCCTTAAAAGCAACGCTAATACACGGGCAACGAAACCACATATCATTTACAACACTATAATCGTGTTATAGTTCAATGTACATGACAGATTGGTGCTGCACATTATTTTATTTTTCATGATCAAAGTGATTACAGGTGAGTTTTTGAATCCATGAGAAACAACTTTAAAGCATATTTTCCTGTTTAAAAAATGAGAACAAATAACACTGCTGCATTATTAATATCATCAAAGAAAAAGCCTATCTAAAAAGAATATGACTGTCTCAAATAACCCAATGTCGATAATAGGCATGTGCCGATATCAATTTTTCATGCTGCGATTAATTGATGACGTTTTATCACGATATACGATATTATCACGGTATTTAAATAAGTTGCAAAAAAAAAGTGTTGCCATAGCACAACAGCTTTAAGAACTATTTTTGTAAGAACAAAAATAACTGAATACAAACTTTTGCAGAGCTTGCTCTTTCTTTTCTCATTACATATCACATTGGAAAGGCGTTTACTTTACTAAAAAATAAGAACATTTTCTAAATATGGAAATAAAGTTCCCTAACAAAATGTTAAATAAGAATAAATGCATTTATTGGGTAGGGTTAGGGGTAGGTGTGGGGAAGGCTTTGTTGTCCCTTTTATCATTTACACTGTTATTGGATCATGTTAATGTACAACAATACTGTGGTGTAAATAGTATGTATCTGCCAAAATAAAGTATAAATTACATGTAATCATTTATATTGAAAAGAACTGCTACTTTTATATGGTGTAAATTAGGTCTAGGCAATATTGAATATTAGCAATAATATCGTAATAATTTTGACGTCAAGGTCAAATTTGAAAATACCGTGAATATCGAATATTTCAAATTCCAGTATATTCCAGTGTGTATATATGTAATATATCCACACGATATACATCCACGCGAGTGCTGGAATTTTAAATTATATATATATATATATAATATAAAATCTATGCGCTGCATATATTTGGTCCAAAAATAGCAAAAATGACGACTTTATTCAGCATTGTCTTCTCTTCAGCGTTCCTCAAATAAAGATTCAAACGACCATGAATCAGGGAATCAATCAATGATTCAGATCGCCAATGTCACGTGATTTCAGCAGTTAAGCACTTTGACACGCGATCCAAACTGCAAAAAACATATGACATTGGCGATCCAAATCATTGATCAAGTAAAGTCGTAGTTTTTGTTATTTTTGGACCAAAATGTATTTTCGATGCTTCAAGAGATTCTAATTAACTAACTGATGTCACATATGGACTACTTTGATGATGTTTTTATTAGCTTTCTGGACATGGACAGTATAGTGTGCATAGACTGCATATGCTCTGGGACTAAAATATAAAATACTTTAACTGTGTTCCGATGATAAACGGAGGTCTTAAAGGTTGCGTAACGACATTAGGGTGAGTCATTAATGACATCAATTTCATTTTTGGGTGAACTAACCCTTTAAGAGTGTATAAATTAAATCAACTGAGAACAGGCCGACCACTTTTCGCTCTTTGTCCACATTGCCTTCGTCAGGTTTATAACTCTGACATACATTCAATCATCATAAGGATTGTTAATCTGTAAATGCGTTAAGATGCTTAACATGTACCAGTAAAGATTATTTTAATTATTGACTTGTTTTCTGTAGTTTTCACGGCGTATGGGAACTATGAGCTCCATGTCTGGTGCAGACGATACAGTCTACATGGAATACCAGGCGTCCCGTGGTAGCAAGGGTTTGGCCTGCAAGAATGTCCATCCTCTGTTTAAACGCTTCCGCAAGTGAACATGTTCACAGACTGACTGAAGCTTTGACTACAGGACTTCCAGCAGCAGGATGGTCAACATATTCATAAAAGACACTTTATGGCTGTATGTCTCAGGCAGAGCCATTTAAAGACTGAGAAAAAAGAAAAACTGCCGTTTCAGAAAGATTCAAAAATATGATGTCTATAGTATTACAAACACGATGTTTGTACAATAATTTGTTTGAATTTGTTTTGAGAAATTGAATTTTGTACAGTATGTAAATGCAATACAGAACCTGTTGTTGAAATTTACTTTTATCAATAAAACATACTTTGATAGCACTCATTTTATGCATTTACATTATTGCATTTGGTATCTTCAATGAACAATATTTACAGCATGTATTAATCTATATCTTTTTTATTGTTCACAATGCATGAATTAATATGTATACAATGAGACAAATGATGAGAATTTGTATTTTTAGGTAAACCATTAATTTCACATTAATGAATATTAATATGCTAACTTAAATGCTTAAAATTTAGGCTGCTGTTTATTGTTGGCTCACAAATGTTAAAGAATATTTATGAATAAGTGTTTCTCGCACCATGTTGATCGAGTGAATATTCTCACAGTACGACTAGTGAATGCCGTGTTATTTCACAATGAACTTTAGTTGATCTCTCCTTTCTCCAGTGTAATCTCCTTCACACTGCGTTGTTGAAGGTAATCCACTCAAGTTAGCACACATTTGTCCCAATGTGGCTGAATCATAATCCTCATCCCGTCTCCCACACCAGGAGGACTACGGAATCCTCATTCATCATTCATACCCGAGTTTGTAATCTTATTATGGTTGGATATTAAACAAACAAGCCCTTTTATTCTTCACTGTACAAAGTAGCACATACATTTTATTAGTCGGCCTATGTGTGTTCTTTGGGAATTAAACCTATTATGTTGTTGTTTTTAACACCATTTGTACAGGAACAGATTCTGAGGTGATTTGTCCTAGAATATTGCACATTACATACCAATGCCATCCTGCCAGATGTTTCTAGCTCAGTTCTTGTGATTTGTTCTCAAAGCAGTTATTTATTCAACAATACCTCAACACATTCCTTTAGAAACTAATGTACACTAATGTAATGTAGGCTGTTACCTACCGGCAGAGGGCATCATTGATTTGCAGCCAAAACATGGACTCACTCACATGCAAGTTTATTATATAGATTAATTGTTCAGACACTATCTTTAGTGTTTATGGTATTTTTGGATAAGTCATATAATGAAATCATTGATATAAGTTAGGTGTCTGCTGCACACTTTTGACACAGGTTCCCCTAACACATGTATGTAAGCAATTTAGTTGCAGAAAACTATTAAAATAAAGCGCAGATACAATACATATTAATACAAACCTCCCCAGCCAGCAATGACATGTGGGGCCCAGATGAGGGCTTCATATGCAGCAAATGTGGGCCCCATTGGGCTTGCACCCAGGATCCCCATTGGGGCAAGCCGTGGAAGCCCAGAAATACTAAAAGTGGGAGCTGTAAGGGTCTAAGAGTTTGTTAAATTGAACAACAATAATTATGTTTAAAAAAAAATGTTACAACAGACTGGTAAACAAATAAAATATTTAAAAAAACTTTTTTTAAAAAAACATCAATACAAAATTGTTACATTGAACAACATTTTACATTTACATTTATGCATTTAGCAGATGCTTTTATCCAAAGCGACTTACAACTCAGGAGTACAGGAAGCGATCCGTCAAGAAGAGGCAAAGAAATGCCAAAAGTGCCCCAAATCCCAAGATTTGTATACTAATCAGAGTAGCAAAAACCAGAAAAGGGAAGAAGAAAAGAGAAATAGAGGGGAGATTTTTATTTTATGTAAGATTAAGTGCTCATGGAAGAGATGATTTTTTACCTGTCTTGAATAAAGCGAGTGATTCTGTCATGCGTATGGAGGACGGAAGATCATTCCACCAACCAGGAAAAATGAAAGAAAAAGTTCTGGAGAGGGATTTCATGCCTCTCTGTGATGGTACCACAAGTGGCTTCTGGTGGAGGTGTAGACTCGTAGGAGAGAGTCGAAGTATGCGGGTGCCGAGCTTGTGGAAGATCCATAAGCAAGAGTCAGAGCTTTGAATTTGATCCGGGCAGCGAGTGGTCGCCAATGCAGAGAGATGAATAGAGGTGTGACATGAGCCATTTTGGGCTCATTGAACACAAAACGTGCCGCAGCGTTCTGGATCATTTGCAGCGGTTTGATTGCACAAGATAGTTACATTGGTAAAATATTACTCTATTACAAGTAAAAGTACTGGTGTTAGAGAAATACTCAAGTAAAAGTAAAATGTATAAAACTTTAAAAAAACAAAACAACTACTCAACCACTGATGTCACTGTCACTTCTTCAGACTAGGGCTGTCGCAAACAAGTGTAGATAACCACTCACGAAGGAGAAGTAGAACTTGGAACAGGACTTTACAATAGGATACCGTGTAGCCTATCCAGCTCCTTTTATTAATTTAGCTACTTGATCATTAATTTACTTGTTTCACTTTTACACTTTATTTATATATTTACTATTATTTGCTATTAAATACAATAATACTATTAGATAAAACGCTGGATATATTCACTTCGCCTTTTCATTCATTGTGTCTGCAGGTCCTTTAAAAGCCTAAGATTCATTAAACAGTCCTGAATTTAATTTCAGCTTGTTTTAACTGAGATGTAAAGATTTTAATAAAATTTAAATTGTCACTTCCTTTTATAGTAGGCTACATTTGTAATATATAATTAATCACATTTCCAAATATTTACTAACTTCTTGTTGTTTTAGATGCCTTACAAGTGAATGCTGATAAAAAGGAGGCATCAGAGTTTATCTTTGCTGGTGCGGTGCAAAACCGGCTCTGTTACGCCCCTGAAAGGCTTGGGGCATTGCTCATGGGAAACCCCTGAGTTCAGAGTATTTCATTCTTTCTTCTACCTTCTTTCTTTCAGTCCCATATCTGTATTTATTGGTGAGTTTACATTTGTTTTACTTCCATTTTGCAGATGCAGGTTGTCATGTTTTTCCAGGCTCTTCTCCTGGCATTTGTGTTATAAATTCAGATGTATTTGTTTTAAGTCAATGTAAGATTTCCCGTTGTAACTGGGGGCTTAAATAAATACATATGTATGTAAACTGAAGGATGTTATTTACTTTGAGTGACGTTTTGATACAAAATCATATCAATTGCAGCCGCACATGGTCTCTGATTGAAAGGAATAAAATAAAGAGACAATTAACTGGCATAGAATCCTGCTGTACATAAAGCAAGATTAATCTATTTTTCTATGAAATTTTTTTCAATTTTTCTACAGAAAAATCTATGTTACATTTCAATATTGATTCAATTATATTTTGATTGATGCATTAACATTGATTCAATGTAGATTCAGTGTTAAATAAGTGATTTAATTTTAGTTGAAAAACTATTGATTTTAAGCCCATCTTGATCTATTTTTCATCATTGAAATAACATTATTTTTTCAGGGTGCAAACCTGTTGAAAAATCAGTGTTAAATCTCAACATTGATTCAATGATATTTTAGTTGACGCGTTAACACTGATTCAGCACTGATTCAGTGTTTGTCTGCCATCTGGGATGTTAGCTGGATCGAGTGAGCAATCTGCTAGCAACAAAACTAACATAGTTAGCTCCTGAGTTGTGTGTTGTTGAAAAAAGCCTATAGGCTAAATTATAATTCTATCCGACAAAAGGGATTGCCATATGTATCTACAGTTGTATTTTGTATAACAACACTGGCAGGAAATAATATTAACTTTGACATTTGTCATACTGATGTATACTACTTGGAGTTTCCTATTGTTACTGTACTAGCATCTTGCGTTGGATCTAGACAACATAAGGGATATTATTGTTAATGTTGTCTCACTAAGAAAATTCCAGTTTAATCAGAAATTGTTTAGACAGTCAATAAGTGGATAAAATCACTACTTACTGCTTGCGGGGATATAGTTTGAATTGCCGCTTCTCCAGTATCAGACACTGAGTGAATCCTGCTTGATATTGTCCAGGTTAGAAAAACTGTCCATGGTGAAATGGGCAGAGCAAAGGAACAACTTTTAATAAAATTGTTGAGGTTTCCGGTTATAGATAAACATGCCTGCAAGTTTTGTTATGTTGGAAGGCTATGAAAAGTCCCCACGTCCCCTACACAGCCTGGAACATAACATCTATTTCCACGATCTGCCATTTTCGATATCCTCGCGTGACACAGGCGCTGCCATATAGAAATATTGGGGGCATACATATAAATTATCCCAGCGAATGCATCACAGTTGGCGTTATGTCGAGAATCGACAGTTTTTTCATGGTGTTTTTCACAAACAAAATTTACATATGAAGTAGGAAATAATGGTGTTTGAGATTCCCTCTATGTGATGTCCATGCACTGAACTCTTGTTATTCAACTATGCCATGGTTAATTCAATTTTTCATTCTAGGGCACCTTTAAATACATTTTTCAGTAATATCTTCCAAAGATTTTTTTTCTCTAAATAATGTTGATATGGCAACTAGTAAATACACAAAGATTTGTCATCCTGGCATGTGTGGACAGTTTTAAACCATGTGTGTTACAACTAACTTTGCGTTAGGTTGTGCCCTGAGCTCCCCTAACTTGACCTGCTCACAAACATAATTTTACTGATGACTGAATTCAATGATTTGCAAAAGGAATGACCAGCTAATCAACTGACGGCACTCTGTTACACACAACAGTCAACAGTCTTTAGGAAAACACAAAAGAACAAACCTATCCTGGATTTCTACATCTGAATGTTTGCTATCTCTTGCCTGTAGACAGCTCTAGGGAGGAGCAGTCTGCTTTTGAAGGAGACTCTCCTTGTGGCTCTGAAGTGTCTCCCGCACTGACCAAACAGTAGCCGGTCCTGCATGATAGCGGTGCTGATGAAAACACTCTGGAAGGGCATATTCAGGAGTACCTGAGAGACCCAAGCCATTCTCCTCGTAGAAACTACACACATCTTGGCAGGGAATTGATGTAGTGAATGTGACGCTCTAGGCCTGAACAAAACAGATGAAACAGAACAACAGATTCACACTGGAACTTACAGATTTAGGCCTCTTTTCCAGTCTTGACATGCTTGATGGCAACCTGTACATGGTCCCAAAATGGGCATCTTGTCTGGAGCCCACTTGGGTCACCTAAGTAGGTCCCATATGGGAGAAAACAGATGGGCTATGTGGGTCCTAGCTGGGTCACTAATGGGAAATGAGTGCCTGGCTCAAAATGGGCAACGAAAATGGGTTTACCAAATGGGTTAGACATGGGAAAACACAAACAGTCCCATATAGGCTGCCTATGGCCCTAAGGTAGCACACACATAGGTAATCTCTATGTGGGCAATTGGAATGGGGCCATTATGGAACCTGTGAACAATCTCACATAGAGCCCATTTTTCAGGCCATTTCATACCCACATGGGGCTCACATATAAATGTTGTCTGGTTTAAAGCTGGGACTGAGATGTTACCCACTTGGGTCCCACCTTTTGGCAAGTGGATTCCTATATAAAAACTATGTGGGCAATTAACATGGGGTCATTTCACCAGAATTTCGTCTGAGGTAAAATTTGATCGCAGCGCTCATTAATCGGCTGCCGGTGAACATGTCAAACTAACGATCAAAGACATCCGATTTTAGCCTAGGATCAGAGGAATCTTTTAGGATTTGCTAAATTTGTCTCAGACGGCCAAATCGTGGCCAAAATCGCACAGTGTGCACCTGGCTAACTAATGCCCTATCTTAGCCCCGGTTTGGGCTCGCTAACAGGTTTTGCAAAATCACAGACAAATGACCAAAATAGGCAAATCGTTGCTCATTCATGCAAGTGACAATCGCGCATGACAAGACAGAGTTGTCAGGGATTCTTCCTCTTTTACAGTCATGCAATGTGAAACCCCCTGTTGCCGATCTATCGTGCAACTGAATGCTAACTTACATCGCGTTTGAACCGCGCAGTCTGAACTCGGCATACGTTTTCTCAGTCTGTTCTGCAACATTGGCTAAAGTGGGTCCTCCTTGGCTTTTTTTGGGGTCAATTTAACATATTGAATCTGTGTCAGAGCTTGTTGGTCAGTCAGGTCATCTGATCATTCTGATTTGGCTGTTCAGCTACTGCCACGGAACGGATGTGCATCAGCTTGATTCGTCTGTGTCATGCTTGGTGTGTTCTGGGCTTTACCTGCATCACTTCATTACTGTCCACATTTCCTTAGTCTCCATGTGTCCCCGAGTCCATTCTCCCCCATGAACGCGCACCTAACAATATAATCGCTATGTAATAAAGCAAAGAATGGAGATTAAAGGATTAGAGGATTATGATTATTAATATGATTATAGTTAAGTGTGGTCAGAAGCCTTCTAAACCTATGGTTACCAAACACTGGTATAAGAGGCAAAACAATCTTTTAGAGAACTTTGTGTTGGCAAAACTAAGTGCCTTTTAACTTTTGCTTTTTAAGTAACTATACACTTGACTCAGAATCATTGGTCTTCATCCAGAAACCATTTTCTAGAAATGATAAGCAGTGGACTTTCCTTCTGCATGTTTGCATGTCTAGATCATGCAATAGGCTAATATGAAGGATGCATTTAAAAAAATAAAAATAAAGGCAGGCAATGGAATTCTTATTAAAATGAGAAGCTGGTATAAAATATTTATTCACTTGAGCTAGATAAAGAGATTCTCTCTTTTCTTTCAGAGAGTCAAACAGAGGGTCTAAATAGAAGAGGCCTCAAATACAGCAGGACTCTCCAAGTCTTTCATGCAGTTTAAGTTGCATACTATAATGTACGCTGGGAACACATAATAAAAAATAGTGTATTTATATTATTGTGAAAGGAAAGGATCAATGTAACATGTCTTACAAGAGAGGGTGGATGAGGCGAATGGGAATCGATGGAGGCATGAGGAGGAACCTTTAGGGGGAATATTCTTTGGTATTCTGTTTTATTCCTCAGGACAACCCAAAGTAGTTCAAAGGGGATAAACCCATATTTATTCAAGGACTCCAAAAAACAAGCCTGTGGGAACATGGCCAATGGTGTAATGGCCAGAGCTGAGGAATGTTCACAAATATGCATTTGTGTAAAATAGAGGTTCTTACCTCCAGGTGGCCCCAAACAACACACTTGTTTCAACAACTCAAAAGCTAAAAAACACATTGCACATATACCACCAGCCCAGGGATTATGATACAATGTCCAAACAAAAACACACACATGCACACACACACACACACTTTGTAAGGTTTCTGAAATACAAGAGCTTATTTTACACCACAATGTAAAAAAAAAAAAAAAAAAATGTCACCAATTGAAAATGTTCTAGTGACTGATCACATCTCAGCTGGCCCAATTGAATTTCTGTGAATTAATGCAATTGAATTCACAGAAATTCAATTTGTCCAACTGAAAAATTTAGATGTGAGCAGTCACTAGAAAATTTTCAATTGGAGACCTGAATTTTTTTATAGTGCATATAGCACACACGTACGTCTCAAGACGTATTTTAAAGAGTCCTTTATCTGGAAAAAAATCTGTTGTGTACAAACATCCTAAATCATAAACATCATTGCAGACATTTTCTAGATGTCTATATAACATCTGAAGTCTTAAGAGATTGCAGATGAGCAATCACCCTGAAAAATACATCTTCCAGATGAAAACACACACATCAAAATAATGTCTCTGCATGTGATGTATTGCACACAATCAATTATAAAGTTCCCCTCATGAGGCGAATAAGTTTCGTGAAGAACATGTTCCTGGATCAACATCTTTAATAATAATTATAATTTGTTACATTGAATCGCTTTTCAATGCACTCAAAGTGCTTCACATGGAGGGGAGAAATCTCCTCAACCACCACCAATGTGCAGCATCCACCTGGATGATGCGATGGCAACCACATTGCGCCAGAACGTCCATTACACACCAGCTGATTGGTGGAGAGGAAACAGAGTGAAGAAGCCAATCAGTATATGGGGATGATTAGGAGGCCATAATGGGCTGGGTAAAATAGTGTGTATGATTACGATAATAATAATGCTCTAACGTTATTTATTTGCAAATGTTATCATTATCAGCAACTTTTCTAGCGTTAGTAGTTTCCAGTCTATATAAGTTATTTAGTCTTTTTTGCGCAAAAAAACTATTCTTGTCGCTTCATGAAATTCTTGTAGAACCTAGTGAGATGGGCTTTGTAACGACGTCTTTAGTACATTGTATGGGTCTTTAAGAGGAAATGACAATTGGTGTCAATGAAGGCCTGTCTGAGCCATCGGATTTCAACAAAAATATCTTCATTTGTGTTCCGAAGATGAACGGCAGGCTTACAGGTGTCGACATGAGGGTAAGTAATTAATGACAGAATTTTCATTTTTTTTGGGTCAGCTAACCCTTTAATGGAGCGGCGGCAGAAATAGTTTCAATTAGCGTGTTCATATAACATATGATTTCTCCTTTAATCAGAACACCACTTACCCGGTGAAGAAGGCCCAACAACGTTTACTTTCTGAGAAGGCTTAAACTATCTGCCATGATTAACTTTACATGTAGTGGACGTGGAGTGGAGAAAGCATCTTCACTAGGCTGGTTTGGCAGCTGTTCTGGCGCTGACAAGAGGGGCCTACAGAGGGCGGTAAAGTCTGCCCAGAAAAACATTGTGTCCAGAGTTTCATTTATGGTGGACATATACAAAGTCTGATGCATTAAGTGAGCCACCAGAATTGTGAAGGACATTACCCATCCATCTGCTGGATTGTTCTTCTGCCCACTGCCATCTGGAAGAAGATTCAGAAGTGAGCACTGAGTATGGACCACAAAACTGAAGAACAGCTCCTGCCCCAGGCGATCAGGTTACTAACAGCACTGGCTCAGACATTGTATTTTTATATTATTAGTTTTTGTCAGACGTCTTTGTTCACACATGCTATATGCTGTCCCCTACAGGGAGAGACATTTAAAAAAAAAAAAAAAGTTTGAACTTGAACTTGAACTTAAAATTATCTTGTACTTTAACACTTTACAACTTGTTCCACTAGTGTCACGTACACACAAAGGAAGTGGTGCGAGGACTCAAGTGCAAGAAGAATAATATATTTATTTATAACAAATAAAACATAAATGCAAAACAAAACCCACGAGGGGGAAAACGTAACTAGAAAACACATAAACTGAAACTGAACACATACCACAAGGAAGTCACAGGGGAACGGAAGACGTAGACAGTACAAGGATACGACTCAGACTGACAAACACAAGGAGCTTATAAAGGGAAGAAATCAAGAGGGAACAGGTGGGAGAAATCAACACTAATTAGATAACAAGGGGGGAGGAATCAGACAATTACATGAGCTCATGCTCAGAATGACAAAACCCACATGTGCACACAAGACAGGACAGGCATGTGACACTACCCCCTCCTTAAGGAGCGGCTACCAGACGCTCCACTAGGGATGGGCGGGACAGACCAGGGCGGGACAGAAGGGACAGACCAGGGCGGGGCGGGGCGGGAGGGACAGACCAGGGCGGGGCGGGAGGGACAGACCAGGGCGGCGCGGGAGGGACAGACCAGGGCGGCGCGGGAGGGACAGACCAGGGCGGCGCGGGAGGGACAGACCAGGGCGGGACGGGAGGGACAGACCAGGGCGGGACGGGAGGGACAGACCAGGGCGGGACGGGAGGGACAGACCAGGGCGGGACGGGAGGGACAGACCAGGGTGGGACGGGGGGAACAGGGGAAACAGACAAGGAAGGAACAGACAAGGGAGGGGTCAACAAGGGAAACATGAGGAAAACAAAAAGTTCAGGAGACCATGGTGGCCCACAAAGTTCAGGCGCCCAGGGGGGCACGGTCAGGGCAGGACGCCGAGTCGGTGCGGTCAGGGCAGGACGCCGAGTCGGTGCGGTCAGGGCAGGACGCCTCAGCGGCGCACGGAGTGCAGGACGCCTCAGCGGCGCACGGAGAGCAGGACGCCTCAGCGGCGCACGGAGAGCAGGACGCCTCAGCGGCGCACGGAGAGCAGGACGCCTCAGCGGCGCACGGAGAGCAGGACGCCTTAGCGGCGCACGGAGAGCAGGACGCCTCAGCGGCGCACGGAGAGCAGGACGCCTCAGCGGCGCACGGAGAGCAGGACGCCTCAGCGGCGCACGGAGAGCAGGACGCCTCAGCGGCGCACGGAGAGCAGGACGCCTCAGCGGCGCGGGCAGAGCAGGACGTCTCAGCGGCGCACGGAGAGCAGGACGCCTCAGCGGCGCACGGAGAGCAGGACGCCTCAGCGGCGCACGGAGAGCAGGACGCCTCAGCGGCGCAGGCAGAGCAGGGCGCCTGGAAGGCGCGGTGAGAGCTGGACGCCTGGGAGGCGCGGTGAGAGCTGGACGCCTGGGAGGCGCGGTGAGAGCTGGACGCCTGGGAGGCGCGGTGAGAGCTGTGCGTTTGGGAGGCGCGGTGAGAGCTGGACGCCTGGGAGGCGCGGTGAGAGCTGGACGCCTGGGAGGCGCGGTGAGAGCAGGACGCCTGGGAGGCATCTCCGGCCCAGCGGCGTCCACCGGAATACGATCCACTGGCACAGAGTCCACCGGAACTCTATCCACCGGCACGGGGACCACCGGTACAGGGACCTCTGGAACACGATCCATCGGAATAGAGACCACCGGAACATGATCCACCGGTACAGGGACCACCGGAACACAGTCCACCGGCATAGGGACCACCGGAACACGATCCACCGGTACAGGGACCACCGGAACACAGTCCACTGGCATAGGGACCACCGGAACCCAATCCACTGGTACAGAGACCTCCAGAACACGATCCACCGGAATAGGGACCACCGGAACACAGTCCACCGGCTCTCCGACCCCCAAAGCTGAATCCTCTCCAATGGAGTTATCTGACAAGGTAGGCCTGCTCCTCCTCCTCCTTCTCCGTTTCCGGGTCATCGGAGGGCTGGGGCCTCCACTGACAGTAGATGGAAGGGAACCGTCAGTGGGCTGGGATTCTGCTAGCCGAGGATGTTCAGGCTCTCCAAGATGGTAAATATGATGGACAAAGTCCCAGAATCCCAGATGCCCCAGCTTTTCCATCTCCCCCGGGCTGAGAGGCATGTCCAAACAGATGTTCAATACTTCCTTAATCTCTGCCTCAGTGTAAGTCATGTGATCAACCTTAATGAGGAGACTGCAGGCGAAGTCCCTCACGTCAGCCCCCTGCTGGCGGATGTAATTAAAGCTCACATATCTTGCAATTTGCAGGTAGTTGGAGGGAGATGGAAAAAGGAAGCTACCCATCTTCTGCTGAGTCCTCAAGGGTCGTATCCTTATGTCACGTACACACAAAGGAAGTGGTGCGAGGACTCAAGTGCAAGAAGAATAATATATTTATTTATAACAAATAAAACATAAATGCAAAACAAAACCCACGAGGGGGAAAACGTAACTAGAAAACACATAAACTGAAACTGAACACATACCACAAGGAAGTCACAGGGGAACGGAAGACGTAGACAGTACAAGGATACGACTCAGACTGACAAACACAAGGAGCTTATAAAGGGAAGAAATCAAGAGGGAACAGGTGGGAGAAATCAACACTAATTAGATAACAAGGGGGGAGGAATCAGACAATTACATGAGCTCATGCTCAGAATGACAAAACCCACATGTGCACACAAGACAGGACAGGCATGTGACAACTAGTCAGTGGAAACTTGCTCACATCAGCAGAAAAAACAAAAGGTTAACATAAGTCAACAATATTAATTAGCCTACCATTAATATCTGTATATAGAGTAACTAATTAAAAGAAACGTTACTAAGGTTTATGAATAGGCCTACAATATTAAATGATTTAGCCTATAGGCTATGTGATTGAAATATAATTGATTAAAACTAGTGCTGGGCAATTGATTAATCGCATCCAAAATAAGTTTGTGTTTACACATGTGTAGGCCTACTGTATATAATTATTATGTATATAACACATGCATGTATAGATTTAGATTTTTTTTAAAATATTTATAGGCATAGGCCTATAAAATATTTATATAAGATATAAAATACACATGCAAATATTTCTTAAATATATACATCAAACAAGTGTGTATTTATATATACATCATGCTTTTTTACGAGTAAAAATCGTATTTGACGAGTTGACTGCACATAAAACCCACTGCAAACAAAGTCGTAAATACGAGTGGGAAGCTCGGGATTTCTTTTAGAGCCGAGCTTACGAACTTGGGGGCGTGTCAGTGAGAAACGTGACATTGCCAGACTTTTTATTTACAAATAAACTCTGCACTGAATATAATAGCATTGTAATATAACAATACAATAACGATACATTTTACATAAATTGTGACTAATACAATTGTTTTTCTGAAAAAGTTCTTAAATTCTTACAGGTTTTAAAAAAGGCAAAATAATCTGGCTCCACGTGCATGCTTCCAAACCCCAATTTATTTAGCAACAATAGAAAAACCTCGCTTCAGCTTTTTATGGCAAAGGTCCACTGCTGTTCATCCCAGTGCCAAACTCCAGTGCCCCTGTCCAATCCCCTTCGCTGATCCCGCAGGTCTTTTAAAAGTCGCTGCGCATGCACGCATCGGTGCGCATTCACTCCCAAGTATGCGAGCACGTACACGCCTATAAGGAGCTCTTGAATTCAACTTGGTGGCACATTGTATAGTTTTACAGTCTTTGATATGGCTCTTCAAAACTCTATTATACACTTGACCCGCAAGAATCTGCTCCAGGAGTCATGCAAGCAGTTTGTCCTCCAAGCACGCGAGCTGCACAAGTCCACGGCGAGCGGCTCTCTGCAGGGGATCGCCGGGCACAATCAGACGGATCTGAAGGGCGAGAACGTGGTGCCCTCTTCCTCGGAGGTTCAGAAGGAGACGAGAGTGAAGACCCTCGAGGAGATGCCCGGACCCAGCACTTTCGCGAACCTCGTTGAGTTCTTCTACCGGGATGGATTCAGTCGCATCCATGAGATCCAGGTGAGTGGAGACGGATGATGTCAGATGGGACGCGTTAATTGTATCGTTTACATAGAAAACCGACACGTACTTGGTCTTGGATAACTTTTGGAGCTGCTTAAAACGGTGAATTAATTATCCACCCCACAATGAGGACAGTCGCAAACCTTATTTTAATTCAAGCGCAGTCATACAGGATTAACGTTAAATTCGAATTAGGCTAGCACACGCCTCAAGAATGCAACGATAAAAACGACTATATAGGCTAGTAATCTAATCTAGGTTTAGGTCTACATAAGGTATATCAGTTTTAATGTGCGAATTTGCACCTCAACCTTTAATTCAAGAATGCAGCGATAAAGATGACCAGCTGTCCGACACGGCTTTGTACCATTCATCGCAAGGATTCAATTCCTGAATGTGAAATAAATATGAGTATTAAACATGATACAGAACTGCATTTATAGCAGTGTAATTAAAATTGCGCACATGTGTACGCGCTTGTTTTAGTGACATATTAGGACACAAATGTGTATAATGACATAAATTAGCCTACAGGAGAGCATAACGAGGACTTTACCCCATGTCCCCATTTTTTTTTAAAGAATTATTTTTTATTTTTTATTTTATTTTTTAAATGAAGAATGTTTCCTGTGATGGGTAGGTTTAGGGGTGGTGGTGGTGGGTGGGGGGTATAAAATACGGTTTGTACGTATAAAAACCATTACGTCTATAGAATGTCCCCACAATTCACAAAACAAGCCACATGCCTAGTTCTAATCTACATGCACATTACACAAGGATCAGCTTATTGTGCAACAAAATGGTCTTTGGACAGGGAGTTCAGATCGCTGAACAGACACAGAGGTGACAGGAATGAAGGCTACAGACGACTTGAGAGAAGGGGGATGAAATTGGGCATGCTCACAGTAAAGGCCTTATTTGCAAAGTACTTCAAGTATTTGCAAATGGGCCATCTATACCGGGAAATGTCTTCCCATGCATACTGAACAGTTGGCTAATAGCCATATAATGTTTGTGGAAACAGATATATTGTCAGCCAGTGATATGGGCAAAGATATTTCATTGCTTTATCACAGTTTTGTTGTCTTCTGTTATCACTAAAGCAGTTACAGTTTAAAGGAAAGCCAGAATTACAGTACATAATATCAGTAAGTACTCAAACTGATCTAAACAAATTACCATTAGGGCCCAATTACTACTCTAGATAGTTCTGAAGGTGTATATCATGATGACTTTAGTCATCAATGTAGATTAGCTTGAACTCAGCTTTAAAATGAACATTTTAAGTGTAAGAAAACAAATCCAACAAAATTACATTTAGATAGAGATGTGAGATCCATGTTTATCAAGTAAACAAATCTTCTTGTAGATGGAGCATTCGCAGAAGTATGGGAAGATCTTTAAATCTCGATTTGGACCCCAGCTAGTGGTGTCCATCGCTGACAGAGACATGGTGGCACAGGTTCTCAGGACTGAAGGTGTGGCTCCTCAGAGAGGCAACATGGAGTCCTGGAAGGAGTACAGAGATATGAGGGGGAGATCCACTGGACTCATTTCAGCGTAAGTAGCTACTGCTATCTCAAGGGTAGTTAAGTAACTGTTATGTGGGGGTATTGTCTGTTATTAATGTTATAACTGTTATTGTCACTTCAGATTAAAATGTTACACCACCATTCAAAAGTTTGGGATCAATAAGATTAGTTATTCTTTTGTTCTGAAAGGACAGATTAAATTGATCAAAATTGGCTGTAAAACCTTTACATTGTTACATAAAATACTATTTCCAGGTGTTCTTTTGAGCTTTCTATTTATCAATAAACACTGAAACCATGGTTTCCACAAAAATATTAAGCTGCACAACTATAGCATATTAGAATGATTTCTGAAGGATCATGTGGGACTTTAGTAATGAGGCTGAAAATTACTCTTTCCCATCATAGGAATAAATTACCTAGCTAACAGAGAACGTTGTGGCAAGGCTCTCAAAATTATGAACAAATATTCTTCCAGTAACTTGGTCCCCTAGAATGAAAAATTGAATTAACCTTGCCATGGTGAAATAATAAGAGTTCAGTACATGGACATCACATAGTGAGTATGTTCGTTGCCTCCCACTTCTTATGTAAATCTTGTGAATCCAAAACACCACAGAAAAAAAAAGTGCTTCTCAACATAAACCCAACCGTGACGCAAGGGTTTGGGGATCATTTATATGCACGCCCCCAACATTTGCATCGAGCATGAGCGAATCATCAGAAAAACAAGCTGCTCGCATGGACACACTTTATGTTCCAGGCTGTGCAGAAGACGCGGAAGAGAAGACAATGCTGAATAAAGTCGTAGTTTTTGTTATTTTTGGACCAAAATGTTTTTTTCGATGAGATTCTAACTAACTAACTAACTGATGTCAGATATGGACTACTTTGATGATGTTTTTATTCCCTTTCTGGACATGGACAGTAAAGTGTGCCTATGCTTAGATACGCTGTCAGACTAAATATAAAATATCTTAAACTGTGTTCTGTAGATGAACGGAGGTCTTACGGGTGTGGAACAACATTAGGGAGAGTCATTAATGACATCAATTGGTGAACTAACCCTTTAATAAAGGGCTTCTGAAGTGATGCATTTTTGTGAGATAAATATGGATTAAGGGTTTTACATTTTTGGATGAACTAACCCTTTAATATGTGTTTTATACGTTTAAGTATTTTATATGTACATGTGATTAAATTATTATTTTTTTAATATACATTTGCAAAGATTTCAAACAAAATTCTTTAAAATTGTCATTATGGGCTATTGTTTGTATTCAAGGAATTTAATCAATTTTGGAATAAGGCTGTAACATAAAATGTGGAAAAAGTGAAGTGCTGTGAATACTTTCCAGATACACTGTATATAATTGTTTTAAAATTCTAATAATATTTTACAATAGTAAACATTTTACTGTATTTTAATCAAATAAATGCTGGAAATTTATTTTTAAAAATTACAGACCGCAAACTTTTGAATGGCAGTAAAAGTAAATGACAAATTAGTTACGTGAATGTGTGCAATATCCCACTTTTTATTTTTATTTTTTTATTCCTGTCTATGCTATCAAATTGATGATGATTTTTATCTCCAGCGAGGGTGATGAGTGGCTGAAGATGCGCAGTGTTCTGCGCCAGCTGATTATGCGGCCCAAAGATGTGACTGTTTTCTCCCCTGAGGTTAATGATGTGGTGGTTGACCTGGTGAAGAGAGTGAAGACCCTGCGCAGCCAGCAGGACGACGGCCAGACTGTCCTTAACATCAATGACCTGTTCTTCAAATATGCCATGGAAGGTGAGCTTGAGAGCATTGTGTGTCTCTGGGTCTCTCTGTGTGTTCTCTTTTTGTTGTTGTTGTTGGTGCTAAGTTGTTAATCTAATTGTTATGTATTAAAGGTGCACTGGTCTGATACATTATGTTTTACACTCATGATTTGATTAGAGGACAGGATTTGAATTTCAGTCAACATGACTCTGACTTATTTTTTTTTAATTAAATGGAGAGTCAAACAGCATATAGGCCTTTCTGGAAATGAATATAAGGGCTTTGTATACATTAAATTAGATTCAGCTACCTAAGGAGTCTGAGTCTTGGTGTCAAATGTTCTACAGACAGATACGTTTTTTGTATACATTATTTTCACATTTTTGTCACATTTATTTAAATAGTTATTTATACTATCTTCTTCTTTTTTTTCTTTCGGCTGTTCCCTTCAGGGGTCGCCACAGCGAATCGTCTGCCTTCATCTAGTCCTATCCTCTGTATCCTCTTCTCTCAGACCGACTATCTTCATGTTCTCCTTCACTACATCTATAAACCTCCAATTTGGTCTTCCTCTTGACCTCCTGTCTGGCAGCTCTAACCTCAGCATCCTTTTACCGATATATTCACTCTCCCTCCTCTGAACATGTCCAAACCATCTCAACCTGGCCTCTCTAACTTTGTCTCCAAAACATCTCACATGTGCTGTCCCTCTGATGTACTCATTCCTGATCCTATCCATCCTCTTCACTCCGAAAGAGAACCTCAACATCTTCAGCTCTGCTACCTCTAGCTCTTCCTCCTGTCTTTTCCTCAGTGCAACTGTCTCCAAACCATACAACATCGCTGGTCTCACTACTGTCCTGTACACATTTCCTTTCATTCTTGCTGGTACACTTTTATCACACAACAGACCTGACACTTTTCTCCACCCATTCCAACCTGCCTGCACACGCTTCTTCACCTCTTTTCCACACTCCCCATTGCTCTGGACTGTTGACCCTAAGTACTTAAAATCCTGCACCTTCTTTACCTCTTCTCCCTGTAACCTCACTGTTCCACTTGTTTCTCTCTCATTCACACAAGTGTATTCTGTCTTGCTGCGTCTAACCTTCATTCCTCTTCTCTCCAGAGCAAACCTCCACCTCTCTAGACTTTCCTCCACCTGCTCCCTGCTCTCACTACAGATCACAATGTCATCCGCAAACATCATAGTCCATGGAGATTCCTGTCTGACCTCATCTGTCAGCCTGTCCATCACACCGCAAACAAGAAGGGGCTCAGAGGCGATCCTTGATGCAGTCCCACCTTCACTGTGAAGTCCTCTGTCTCACCTACGGCACACCTTACCACTGTCCTACTGCTCTCTTACATATCCTGGACCACTCTAACATACTTCTCTGCCACTCCAGACCTCCTCATACAAAACCACAGCTCCTCTTTTGGCACTGTGTCATATGCTTTCTCTAAATCTACAAAGACACAGTGCAGCTCTTTCTGACCCTCTCTGTACTTCTCCATTAACATTCTCAAAGCAAATAATGCATCTGTAGTTCTTTGTCTTTCTTGGTATGAAACCATACTGCTGCTCACAAATGTCCACTTCTCCCCTTAGCCTTGCTTCCACTACTCTTTCCCACAACTTCATTGTATGGCTCATCAGCTTAATACCCCTGTAGTTTCCACAACTTTGCACATCTCCCTTGTTCTTAAAAATTGGCACCAAAACACTTCTCCTCCATTCCTCAGGCATCCTCTCACCCTCTAAAACCTTGTTGAACAACCTAGTTAAAAACTCTACCGCCATCTCTCCTAGACACATCCATACCTCCACTGGTATGTCAGCAGGACCAACTGCCTTTCCTCTCTTCATCCTCTTCAAAGCTCTCCTAACTTCACCCTTGCTAATACTTTCTAATTTCTGGTCAACAATATTTGCCTCTACAACTCTTCTCTCCCTGTCATTTTCCTCATTCATCAGTTCCTCAAAGTACTCCTTCCATCTTTCCCTCTCCCTCCTGTCACCTGTTAAAACATTTCCATCTCTATCTTTAATCACTCTAACCTGCTGCACATCCTTTCCATCTCTATCCCTCTGCCTCGCCAGCTGATACACATCCCTCTCACCTTCCTTACTATCTAACCTTGCCTACATGTCATCATACACTTTCTGTTTGGCCTTTGCCACCTCTATCTTAACCTCACGCTGCATCACCCTATATTCTTGTCTACTTTCCTCTGTCCTCTCAATGTCCCACTTCTTCCTAGCTAACCTCTTCCTCTGGATACTCTCCTGGACTTCCTCATTCCACCACCAAGTCTCCTTGTCTTCTTTCCTCCTTCCAGATGACACACCTAGTACCTTTCTACCCGTTTCTGATCCCTTTGGTTGTAGTAGTCCAGTCAGCTGGAAGCCCTTCTTGACCACTTAAAGCTTGCCTCAACTCCTCCCTAAAACCACACAGCACTCTTCCTTTTCCAACTTCTACCACTTTGTCTTCTGCTCTGCCTTTACTCTCTTCATCTTCCTCACCACCAGAGTCATCTTACACACCACCACCCTATGCTGTCTAGCTACACTCTCACCTACCACTACTTTACAATCGCTAATTTTCATCAGATTACAGCATCTACATAAGATATAGTCCACTTGTGTGCTCCTGCCACCACTCTGATATGTCACCCTGTGTTCCTGCCTCTTCTGAAAGTACGTGTTCACCACAGCCATCTCCATACTTTTAGCAAAGTCTACCAACCTCTGTCCTTCTGGGTTCCTTTCCTGAAGACCAAACCTGCCCATCACTTCCTCGTCCCCACTATTCCCTTCCCCAACAGTTCCATTAAAATCTGCCCCTATCACTACTTTCTCACCTCTGGGTCTGCATCACTTCCTCCAACTCGCTCCAGAATTTGTCTCTCATCTGGCTTACAACCTACTTGTGGAGCATAGGCACTAACAACATTTAACATCACATCTTCAATATCCAGCTTCAGACTCATCAACCTATCTGACACCCTCCTATGGTCTAACAACACTGGTCGAACAGAAAAGTGACTGACAGATGCATGTGGTCATTTCTGTGTTGTTGCTCCTCTTCATCTGGCAGAATGCCTCGCTCTCATAGCTCTGCTGTAGCCATGTTTCCAGCACCTGGCCCCACCTTGATGTGGTGACTAACAGGTGGGGGTGGAGATTGATCGGCTCGGATTGCATTTTCAATTCCACATTGAATTTTGCTACATTCATTTCGGGCCATATAATGAAAATGCAATCGCAAGTGTCTTAACTGGGAGTGTAAATGCAATTAAGATAAATAACATTTAAATGATTATTTTGCTACAATTTTTGCTTAAACGTTTTAAACAAATATAATAATTTCTCTAATACATTTTCATTTTGCAACTTATAAAGCATTAAAATATATGTTTAAATTATATGTTAAAACTACTGAAGGAAATTGCAAATGTAAATTGTATTATTCAATTTTAATTATCATTTTGCTCCAAATGTTGCATACATGGTATGGAAAATGTAAATTTAAATACTGAAATGCATTGCCATTTTGCATATTCCAATGCAAATTGAATATTGCTACACATAAGCTTCCATATTATACGTTCATCAAGAAATCTGTTAATGAACTAAATTGAGTCACATTGAATCAATGAATGAATTAACCCTGCAAAGTATATCAATGATGAAATTACTTTAAAATGACTATAAAGCAGCTCTACAGAAGACAATAATGTCATTAATCAGCTCAATTCAGATTTGTGTTCACATTCGACTGAATCAGTGCAATTAGATTGAGAATATTTTCTAAATATTAATGGCCTTTTAATTGTCTTTTGTTGCTGTTAGAAAAAAATGACCAACTAAATTCTTACATAGGAGTACAACTGGAAATATACGTTCTGATCAGCCCTCTTTAGTGTGTGTGTGTTTGTGGATTTCACCCTATTTTAAATAGAACAGTGGACTGAAGATTCAGGTGATATTATGATTAGCACATGAAGAAAGTACTTAAATGTGAAGCAATGTGATATATAAATCTAATTCTTTTTATATTTAACTCTTTCCTAGGTGTTGCAACTATTTTGTATGAGGCTCGTCTGGGCTGCTTGGAGAATGAAATTCCCAAGATGAGTCAAGAGTACATTGCTGCACTGCACCTCATGTTCAGCTCTTTTAAGACCACCATGTACGCTGGTGCCATTCCTAAATGGCTGCGTCCCATAATTCCCAAACCCTGGGAGGAATTCTGCAGCTCATGGGACGGCCTCTTTAAATTCAGTAAGAGCAGAGGGAACTGTAGTGGGATTCAGTGTCATAGTGACAAAGTTTGTGTTCACTACAATTTTTTTGTTAAACATTTATATAAATGTGTTTTAGGCCAGATTCACGTGGACAAGAGGCTTTCAGAGATCAAAAAGAAGATGAAAAAAGGCGAAGATATTAAAGGAGGTTTGCTGACTCACATGCTGGTCACCAGAGAGATGAATCTAGAGGAGATCTATGCAAACATGACTGAAATGCTTCTGGCTGGAGTGGACACGGTAAGAACTGGTCCATGGGCTGCTGGGAAGGGGATAAGATGTAAGGGCTTCTCAACTTGTGGTTCATGACTCATATTTAAAGAAACATGATGTCTTTTTGTGACTTTAGCTTATTCACCATATCCCCCAGAGTTAGATAAATCCATTCATACCATTTTTATCTCCGTGCGTGACATAACTCTGTCTGACGCATCCACCGCAAGCCTAGTTTAGCACAAAGACTGGAGGTAAACGGCTCAATCTAGCCTACTGCTCAATAAGAGACAAAATAACGCCAGCATTTTCCTATTTACATGTTGTGATGTGTATAGTCACATCGTGTACGAAGATTGACGGAAAATGAAAAGTTGAACGATTTTCTAGACCGATATGGTTAGGAACTATTCTCTGCGTCCCTGTGTAATGATCAATAGGCTAACTTCCGTCAACATAACCAACGTGACAACTGCTTGCACAGAGAGCGACTATTTTCTATTTTCAGGACTATTTCAGGCGCTGCGTAATATCATTGCGCTGCTGCACCTATGGCATGGCAGCAAAATTCCTGGATCATTACGAGAGAATAGTTCCTAGCCATATCGATCTAGATAATCACAAGATTTTATTTTCTGTTGGTCTTCATACACAATGTAACTATAAATATCACAACATGTAAATAAGAAAATGTTGGTGTTATTTTGTCACTTATTGAGCAGTAGGCCGTTTACCTTCAGTCTTTGTGCTATGCTAGGCTAGCTGTGGTTACGACAGAGTTATGGTATGCACGGAGATGAGAATGGTATGTATAGACTTATCTAACTCTGGGGGATACGGTAAATAAGCTAAAGTCTGTGTTCCTGAGCTTGATGTCGACTGGTCGCTGATCATGGCCTATAGAGGGCGCAACAGGATAAGAAATCTTCTTAGTCTACTTTTACACTCAGTTTCCAACAGTTTTTACAAAAGAAATGTATATATGCATATAAAATGCATACTCAGAGCCAGGGGCGGAGCGGGTGGCTAATTGGGCTTAAGCCCTGAATGTTTTGTCAAAAGCCCCGAATCTTTTAGGAAAAAAAATAAAATAAAAAATACTTAAATGTTGTTTCATTTCCTCTCAGTCTTTCGGACTGGAGCGGCAAAAAATGAAACAAAAGCTCTATTACCGTGTGTGGCGGTCGGCAATGCATCGCACATCACTCAGCTTGTTTGCCAATGCCAACCGCCAATAAAAACTAACAAAGAAGAATATACATCTTCTTCGTCATTGTCCTCAGGGATTGGCGGGCTTTTGTATTTCACCGGCGTCGTAGTTAACTATAGTTAACATGGACACTACACATTTTTTTAAAAGGAACACTAAACCTCACTGGCCAGAGAGAGATTCTGCATCAGACGAAAGTGTTACAGGTTTGTGAATCCGCTGTTGTAACACTTTAGTTACATGACTGAATTGCTGGCTAGCTAGCGAGTTAACGTTAGGTGTTACTTATTAAGGCCAGACACGACAGGTGAAAACATACCTGAATTTCCAGAAATTTCCAGAGATGAGAAAAGTGAGAAAAGTGACCAGTAGTCAAGCAAATAAAGTACCATAACATCATAATATATGGTCATGTTGTTTATCATACTGGGGTATTTTCCAAATATAATAATTTTAGTAAAAGTTCTTCTGTTGGCCTGATATTCGATTCAGATTAGTGAAGAGCACATTTACTTGACACTGCAGCATTTGCTAGTAGAGCAGCCTAGTGTAACGGATTCACAGAGGCAGGATTCAATTGCAAGTAACTCAGTTTATTGACAGAATAGTGTCACAGAAGTCAAAACTCAGAACACTGAAGAAGTCCGGATAAGACGGAGCAGTGAGAGAGGCTCTGTTTGGCGACATGGGCAGGCTGTGAGCAGCTGTGACTCGGGAGGTCGGTACAGGTATTCCGGGAAGGGATCCAGCGTTTCACGGAAGGGGGAAACGACAACCAACACGGAGACACAAGGGGAAACATCCAACAACGCTCTGACAAAGACAAGAGAGAAACAGAGAGACTAAATAGTGTGAAGGTGATGAGTTGCAGCTGGTGCAGGTGATCAGCCACAGGTGCGTGATGAGCCAATCCCAGGCTCCGCCCTCACCTACATTCAACACGCACCCAAGAGTGAGACAGGGAATCCATGAACCGTGACAGTACCCCTCCCCCTAGGAGCGTCCCCTGACGCTCCCAGCCGACCTTACCTGTTGATTGTAATCATCAATAAGGGAGTGATCCAGAATGTCCCTAGCAGGAACCCAACTTCTCTCCTCCGGACCGTAACCTTCCCAGTCCACCAAGTACTGGAAACCGCGTCCCCTCCGTCTAGAATCCAGAATGCGATTAACCGAATAAGTTGGTTCCCCATCTACGAGTCGCGGCGGTGGGGGAACCGGGACTGGCGGATTAAGGTGGGAGTGAAAAACAGGTTTGATTTTGGATACATGGAAGGCGGGATGAATCCTCCTGTACGCCGGAGGGAGTTTGAGGCGGACTGTCACCGGACTAATGATCTTGGTGACAGTGAACGGGCCGATAAATTTGGGAGCAAGTTTATTAGATACGGAGCGGAGAGGAATGTTCTTGGTAGAAAGCCACACTTTTTGACCGACGACGTAAACGGGAGGCTTAGACCGGTGGCGATCGGCTTTAGCCTTGGTGCGCGCTCCCACCTGGAGCAGAGTCTCACGGGCTCTGGTCCATGTGCGATGACACCTCTGGATAAAGGCGTGAACAGAGGGGACCGCGACCTCGGAATCCAGACTAGGAAAAATAGGTGGCTGGTAACCTACACTACACTCAAATGGCGAAAGGCCCGTAGATGACACTGGTAACGAGTTATGAGCGTACTCAACCATAGAGAGTTGCTGGCTCCAGGATGAAGGATTCTTGGATACCAAACATCGCAACACTCTTTCCAGATCCTGATTGGCTCTCTCGGTCTGACCGTTGCTTTGGGGGTGATAACCCGAAGACAGACTAACCGTGGCTCCTAGTAATTTACAAAACTCCTGCCAAAATTTGGACACAAATTGGGAACCTCTGTCGGAGACCACGTCCATCGGGAGGCCATGTAACCGAAAGACGTGGTCTACTACAGATACCGCTGTCTCCTTGGCTGAGGGTAATTTGGGCAAGGGAATGAAATGTGCTGCCTTCGAGAATCGGTCCACGACGGTCAAAACGACCGTCTTGCCCTGGGAGGGCGGGAGGGCGGTAACAAAATCTAGAGCGATGTGGGACCAGGGTCTCGAAGGAACAGACAACGGCTGAAGTAACCCATGGGGAGGTTGGTTAGATGTCTTACCAACCGCACAGACCGAGCAAGCCAAAACAAAACTGCGAATGTCGCGAGCCATAAGTGGCCACCAAAATCGTTGCTTTATTAAACTGCAAGTGCGGTTTACCCCTGGATGACAAGCAATGTTGGAGCAGTGACCCCATTTGAGGACCTCGGATCTTAACCCCTCCGGAACGAACAAACAACTCGGTGGGCCGCCGGGCGGGGGCGTTACCCCTTCTAAGGCCACTTTGACCTTCGATTCGATCTCCCATGTGAGTGTAGAGATAACTATCTTCTCTGGCAAAATACACTCGGGAGTAACCGGGCGTTCGGAAGCATCAAAAATACGAGATAAAGAGTCGGGTTTGATGTTTTTAGACCCGGGGTGGTACGAGAGAACAAAGTCAAAACGTCCGAAAAAAAGTGCCCACCGAGCCTGCCTGGAGTTGAGTCTTTTAGCAGATCTAATATATTCAAGGTTCTTATGATCCGTCCATACAATAAAAGGTACCCCCGACCCTTCAAGCCAATGACGCCACTCCTCCAACGCTAACTTGACGGCCAACAACTCTCTGTTACCAATGTCATAATTGCGTTCGGCAGGAGAAAGACGATGGGAGAAAAACGCGCACGGGTGCATCTTGTCATCTGAGGGAGAGCGCTGTGAAAGAACCGCTCCTACCCCCACCTCTGACGCGTCGACCTCTACCACGAACTGACGTGTGGAATCAGGGGCGACTAAGATGGGAGCCGAAACAAAGCGGCTTTTGAGTTTGGCGAATACAGCCTCGGCTGTATCGGACCACCTGAACGTCGTTCGGGGAGAGGTCAAGGCAGTCAGAGGTGCGGCTAGTTGGCTGAAATTGCGAATAAAACGCCGATAGAAATTGGCGAACCCCAGAAACCTCTGTAGGGCCTTACGGGAATCTGGACTTGGCCAATCCATCACAGCCTTAACCTTGTCGGGATCCATGCGCATTCCCTCCGATGACACGATGTACCCTAAAAAAGGAACAGACTGTGCATGAAAAGCACATTTCTCCACCTTGACAAAAAGCCCATTCTCTAGCAACCTCTGAAGCACTCGTCTGACGTGTCGAACATGTTCCTGGAGAGACGAAGAAAAAATCAAAATGTCATCCAGGTAGACATATATGAATTGGTCGACCATGTCTCTCAACACATCATTGACGAGTGCCTGGAAAACCGCTGGGGAGTTGGAAAGGCCGAAAGGCATGACCAAATATTCAAAATGCCCCCTGGGGGTGTTAAATGCGGTTTTCCATTCATCCCCCTGCCTGATGCGAACCAAATGATAAGCGTTACGTAAGTCCAACTTCGTGAAGACGGATGCTCCCTGTAACCTCTCGAAAGCTGAAGACATCAACGGCAAAGGATAGGTATTCTTTACCGTGATGTTATTCAGCCCTCGGTAATCAATGCAAGGTCGCAGAGAACCATCCTTCTTCCCCACGAAGAAGAACCCCGCCCCCGCTGGAGAAGAGGAAGGGCGGATGAATTTGGAGGCTAGAGAATCAGAAATATATTTCTCCATGGCCTCCCTCTCTGGAATAGAAAGAGAGTATAGTTTGCCCTTAGGCGGAGACTTACCTGGGAGTAAATCTATAGCACAGTCATAGGGACGATGCGGAGGAAGAGAAGCAGCTCGGGACTTACTGAACACTTCCTTCAGGTCGAGGTACTCCGGAGGCACGTTAGACAGATTCACCGTCTCACTCTGAAAAACAGAACGAGAAACAGACGAACAAGCAGACACCAAACAAGACTTATAACATTTATCACTCCACGCAGACACAGAGTTTTGTCCCCAGTCAACCCTTGGATTGTGTAACTCCAGCCAAGGGTGACCGAGGACAACGGGAGCCAAAGGGGAGTCCAGGATGAAAAATGAAATGCGTTCAGTGTGGTTGCCGGAAGTGATCAGTGTAAGTGGTTCAGTGGTGAATGAAATGTCAGGGAGAACTTGTCCGTTGAGTGCGTTGACAGAAATGGTGTTTTTGAGTGCAATGATGGGTATGTTGAGTTTATGAGCGAGGGCAGAGTCAATGAAGTTACCTTCCGCTCCCGAGTCGAGGAGGGCGAGGCTGGAATAATCCTGAGCTGCCCACAGCAATCTCACCGGGAGGAGAGTGGAGGATGAGGTCTTTTCCACGGAGATCCCGCCCGACAGTAGCCTTCCTCTTACCGCCGGGCGTGGTCTTTTACCGGGCAGGAGTCTAGCAGGTGTCCGTTCCCGCCGCAGTACAGGCAAAGACCACGGGATCTCCGTCTTGCCCTCTCCTCCCGGGAGAGCCGAGCTCGACCCACCTGCATGGGCTCCGGGTCGAAGGTGTAGCTGACCGCATCCTTAGCGCTGGCCTGAGGGCATTCGACACTCCCATGCTGAGGCTCCATCCTGGACCTCAGCCGACTCAGACGAGCGTCCACCCTCAACGCAAGGTCAATGAGACCGTCAATCTTCTCCGGATGGTCGATGGTGAATATCTCCTTCTGGATGCGGTCAGCCAGCCCATGCAGGAACATGTCCCACTGTGCCTCCTCGTTCCACTTGCACTCGGCGGCCAGGGTGCGGAACTCGATGGAATAGTCCGAGACCGAGCGGTTACCTTGACGGAGCTCTGCGAGTTGACGTGCCGCTTCTCTTCCGGTCACCGCTCGGTCAAACACCCTTCTCATCTCTGCCGCCAGCGTCTGGAACGAGGAGCAGCAAGGATGTTGATTCTCCCACACCGCCGTTCCCCAAAGTGCGGCTCGTCCGGAGAGCAGGGTGAGGATGAATGCCACCTTGGATCTTTCTGTGTTGAAAGTCTGCGGTTGAAGAGCGAAAAACAAGGAACACTTGGTAAGGAAGGCTCTGCAATAATTGCTCTCACCGGCATAACTCTCAGGGGTAGGCAGACGTGGTTCCGGTTGCTGCGATGTAGATGGTGTGTGGGGAATCGGCGGTGGGTCGGGCACAGTGGGACCGACGAGTTGTTGCATCTGTTGGGTCAGCTCGGCCACCCGTGCCACCAAGGTGTGTACTGCCTGTCCTGTGGCAGTTAAGTTCGCCTCCTGCTGGTCCAGTCTCTCGTTGCTGCTGGTCAGTAGGGCGTTGATACTTGCTGAATCCATGGTTGGTCAGAGCGTTCTGTAACGGATTCACAGAGGCAGGATTCAATTGCAAGTAACTCAGTTTATTGACAGAATAGTGTCACAGAAGTCAAAACTCAAAACACTGAAGAAGTCCGGATAAGACGGAGCAGTGAGAGAGGCTCTGTTTGGCGACACGGGCAGGCTGTGAGCAGCTGTGACTCGGGAGGTCGGTACAGGTATTCCGGGAAGGGATCCAGCGTTTCACGGAAGGGGGAAACGACAACCAACACGGAGACACAAGGGGAAACATCCAACAACGCTCTGACAAAGACAAGAGAGAAACAGAGAGACTAAATAGTGTGAAGGTGATGAGTTGCAGCTGGTGCAGGTGATCAGCCACAGGTGCGTGATGAGCCAATCCCAGGCTCCGCCCTCACCTACATTCAACACGCACCCAAGAGTGAGACAGGGAATCCATGAACCGTGACACCTAGATGATTATGGCATGGATTCTGATGTAGCAAAATTGTCAGCTAAGCATAAAGTAAACCACATTTACTGAGTAACTTATAATTTTCCCAGATAGTATATAGATTTTTAGGCGTTCTATTATATCAAACAGCCTGAAAAATAGTGCATTTAGCTGATGTAAATGGGAAAAAAATCTCCCCGGGGGAGCATGCCCTCGGACCCCCCCAGATTTGGGCTAAGCCCCGAATGTTTACATCATCTGGCTCCGCCCCTGCTCAGAGCACTCTTGTACTTGTTAATAATCATTCTAAACTAATGCACACACATACAGACAGTGGCACTCTTCCAGTAGTGCGGAAAAGTATTGTCAAGTTCAACACTGTGATGAGTTAATAAAATAGCTTAGAAACTGAAAAGTTCTAGCATATATTTCTTAGTAACTAAATCCCACAGCTTCATGATTAGTAGAGAGACCCTGCCAGATAGAATTAATTCACATGAAATCGCTCTTTTACTAATGCATTCATATAAATGTTATCTTTACTGTGCTACTTTATCTGTATCTGATATAGAACATCAGATCATAACGGGTGCCTATGAAAATGTCAGTGTCACCTGACTCCACGCTGACCTCTTCTCATATGTCTCACCCACAATAAACTAGACCCACCAATACTCTCCCGTTTCGTTGATGTATCTTTTGGCGTCCTCTTCCCTTTGATCCTGCCCTTTTTCTTTTAGCCATAGGATCACATTAGTAATCATTAACCAAAGCCTGTCATGTAATTGTTCCCTTTCTGCCTGTCTGTCTATCTGTCTTGCTTTTCCTTCACCTCTGAGGCAAGATGCCTCTTTTGGGTTAATGCTCCAAAAAAGGAATTAGTCACCCAAAAAGAAAAAGGTAAGCGTTATGATCAGTGGAGCTAAACGCACACGACAGAGTCAATATTTGAGTTAGTAATAGTAATAGTAGTAATAGTAATGGACAGGTGTTTTATTACAGAATGAAGGAGTGAAGAGAGGGAGCACCTACAGTAGACGGCAGTGCTATTGTAACGTAACTGCTCTGAGACAAAAGGTTGAGAATCCAAATGCAGCCTTAATGAAGGGTAATCCACAATTGTAATCAAAACGGGTAAAAGGTCATACACAGGCAAGCTGTCCAAACAGACAAACAATACAGGAGAGACAGGCAAAAGGGTAATCCGCGGAATGGGCAAGACATCCAAAAACAAGAGAACAAGAAACCAGGGAAAACGTTCAGAAATGCAGTATTATAACAAACTAGACTTTGCAGTGCATGACAGAGAGTATGGTTTATATAGGCTGAGGGAATCAGACGGGTGTAAACAGTTAGTGCTGATGGGTCCGGGCAAATGATTATGGGTGATGTAGTCTATGAAGAAATGACAGTCTGGGTTGGAGTGCCCTCTGGAAGTGATCAGAGGCACTCACACACTGGTGAATCGTAACAGTTATAGTACTCAAGACTAGACTGGGCAAACCCAGCCTGATCTGCCAACAATTTGATTTCACCCAGAAACTCAGTCTGGAAACCTGTACATGCATTTCTACTGCTTCTGTCACACTTTTGCGGGAACCAAACACAGACTGGCTTATCCACCTGGCACGCTAATGGCGGGTTTAACACAATGACGGATAGAGAAACGATGGGTTGTTGTCCGTTAATTACGCCTCTTGTGGTCTTATTGGTTGAAGGACTATCCAATTGCGTACATAGTCATTTGAATAATGTTCGTTGATCACGCCTCTTGTGCAGTAGAAAATACAGAGCAGACTCCCCAGACCAATGTTCAATCTTAAATTGAGCTTGGTCTGGTGATAGCCAGACAAACTCAAGACCATATTTAAATGGTCTTGGTCTTGTCATGGACTGCATTTAGACTTGGTATTGACTCATAATGGAACCAATTCCTCGATATTAGGAGTTGGACTTATTCCCGAGTCCTATTCAAAATATTTCACGATGTTTGATTGACAAGTCCACTGATTGGTGATTTTCTTGTGCGCAACTGCGCATGATCTGAGACTAACGTTTCAGACAAACTGAATCTTCAAAGACTCCCATCAGCTTCTCTCCCACACCTGAGTGAGCTGCCTGCTCTAGCTTCTATTTTACGCTATCTCAACTATTTGTCGTTTTAACATATTAACTGTTTACAAAGAAAGACAAAAATGTCACAGAAGAATGAAGAATTGTTTAATTAATTAAACAATAAAATTAAGTTGTAATGTTTTTGTGGATTTTCTCTGGTCTCGATCTCAAACCCTCTCTGAACTCAATCTTGACTCAGACTCGAATAAGCTGGTCTTGACTACAACACTGGAAGGTGGTGGGGGGAATCAGTGGTTGATTTAATTTTTACAATTTTTTTAGATCCGTATTAAATATATGGATTATATTAATCTCTCATTTTAATTACAATAATAAGACAGTACTCTCTTACCCTCTACAGACCTCTTTCACACTGTCATGGAGTGCATACCTTCTGGCAAGACATCCGACAGTACAGCAGGAGATTTTTGAGGAAGTGGACAGAGTGCTGGGTGGACGTGTCCCAACCGGAGACGATGTTGCTTATCTGCCCCTTATTAGAGGGCTTGTCAAAGAGACGCTCAGGTAAGTGATGACCACCACCAAAAAGGCCCAAAAAATTTGTTCTGGTTATTTATTGCAAAGTTTATTGAGTTAATGGCACAAATACATTAAACACTCCCCTTCGTCTCAAACACATATAGGCTTTTCCCTGTTCTCCCTGGAAACGGACGCGTTACACAGGATGATCTGATCATCGGAGGTTATTTCATTCCTAAAGGGGTAAGAGCATATATCATGTGACTTTGATGGGTATGCATATTTTTACATGCCTGTCCCATAAACTTGTACAAACTTGCCCCTGTTAAGTAGAGCATTGCTTCATACCTGTCTTTCTTGCAGTTCAGATTTATAAATGACCTTAACCTGGATAGGAAGTGCCTAAAAGAAAAAAAACAGTTGACTTGTTTTTCATTGTGTTCCTTGCATTAAAGGGATGACACTTTTTTTGTGTGCAATAAATTAATAACCTAAATAAGGGGGCAGGGGTCCACTAGGGGTCCTCAATAAAATGTTAAACTATTAAATCATTAACTAAAAATCAATAAACAACACTTTCCTCTGTTCACAGACTCAGTTGGCTCTGTGTCATTACTCCACCTCAATGGATGATGAAAACTTTCCCCTTCCCGGAGAATTCCGTCCAGATCGCTGGATCCGCAAGGATGCCTCTGACCGCGTCGACAACTTCGGCTCAATCCCGTTTGGCTACGGCATCCGCAGCTGCATTGGGAGGAGAATAGCCGAGCTTGAGATGCATTTGGCTCTCACACAGGTGCGTTTGTATATCAAGCAAGGCAAGGCATCAAGCAAGGTCCAAACCATAACAGTACTATTGTTCATGGACCGTGGAACGTACCAAAAGAAGAGGGGTGGAAGGGATATTTATACATTTCTAAAATATTACAAATCCATTAGTCCATTACAATTTTCGTATTAATCTAAATGAATGTAAAATGTAAAAAAACAGTGTTTATATCCATAAACTTTTATCCCATGTGTAGTTAACACTGTTTGTGAAGCTGTTTTAGGCATATAGCTTACATGATCACTGCTCTCTCTGAGTTTTGAATCAAGATTGTAATCTTTAAATTATTAATCGTGCATACATATAGGAATTTAGCCTATGAATATTTAGCCACACAATATTGTATGTTATACGCACTTGTAAAAGTTACTTTGAAAAGTAATGCATTACAATATTTGGCTGCTCCTGAAAAAGTAACTAATTGCGCTAAAGGTACATTACTTTTGTGTAATTATTCACAATTTTCTAATGGTGTACCGATGTTTACCTCTATCACAGCTCCTGCAGAAGTTCCACATCGGGGTGTCTTCCCAGACCACTGAGGTGCAAGCTAAGACACATGGCCTGCTTTGTCCAGGAGCACCCATTAACCTTAGATTTGTGGACCGAAAGTAATCTGTCATCACACAATGTCTTAATGTAAACCATAATCCACACTGTGCTTCTTAAAGCCCAAAGATGTCATTATGTATAATAGTGCCTCTTCCAGCTTTTATCTAACAAACTTTGTTGTTTTATTTGTGTTGAGTACCTCTAAGAAATGTTTCATTACCTTTTTTTTATTGTTTGAATATGTATAGCTAATCAGCAGACCAAATATGTGTAAAATGCTAGAACAGGCGTTATTTTATGCAGTCAAATCAATATGAATTACTTTGAGAATTGTGTTTGAATATTCTCAGTTTTGTCAAATTCATTTACATTATACTAGCAGTGTTCAATGTTGTTTCATATAGTTTTTTTTGTGCTCTGCCTTAAAAATCAGTGTGAAATATGGTCAAAAAGACCTTGTATATAGACACTTTACTATTAAATTAGCTTTAGAGCTAAGCTCATTATTTATTTAACATTGTATGCCTTCATAGTTATAGACTTCTAGCTTGCAAGCAGGAAATTCCTAAAGCAAACATGAGTGAGTAAATTATATTTAATCTACAATTCTACTTTAGAAGATCATGCTAATATCATGTCCTGTGGACACTAATATTAAATATTGTGTAAAGAAAACAACAATGCCCATCTTGATTTCAGTGTGGCTATAATGATTCAATTTGTTATTCAAGAGTGATGATTTTGTATTCCACTAAAACTCTGTAGTGGAAAATGTTTTAATGTGAAATGCAAAAGTGTGCCTATTTTTTAGTGCACTAGCCCTATAGGCAACAGATAGATAATGGGACATGCTGAAAATGAACTACTTGGATAAAAGGAATGTTGGTATTGAGTGTTGTGAAACAATATGTACATTGTGTGAAATGTGGATGTTTTTGATATGTGGAAACAGGCTTTTGAACGTTAACGAATTTTGTAAAAATAAATTACACTTTAAATATCTACTGTATCATTCATATATTGTTTGCTCTGTTCAAAATGCTATTTAAGAAAAAAGTCACAACTTGCCTGAACTACACAAAGTGCATATCAGAAACTTTACATGCCATATGGGACTTTGAGTCAATAAAGATTAACTTTTTTTGACCTTTCAATAGAGATAAAATGTAATACACTGACTGGTGACACATGACTTTTCAAACACAGAAAGTAAAATAATTTGCTATGCAATCCTCATCTTTATCCACCAGATGGTAATGGTTTGATGAACAGGATAACATATGAGAAGGTCAAATGATTAGCATGTATAGCCTTAAGTCATTCAAAATTCGACGTTTGTCGTTTAGCGGCATATAGACTGAATTATCAATATGAAAAATAACGCCTAGTCTGAATTATCTAAATATCCAACTATAATTTGTCAAAAGAAAGCGTGTAGGTGCACTCGCGCACGCAGCAAACAACATGTACCAGACCGTTAATCAAATGGGAGTTTGTGATTAAGCATTCGTTGTGATTGGCCGAGAACAAGCGAACCACGTTCTCTGATTGGCTACAACTTGACACTGGCGAGTCTCTGGCCAACTGAAGCATTAGATGGCAGTCGGCAGATGGCGCTGTGGAGACATGCGAGTTGATTGAGTCAAAAGGACAGCGGTGCTGTTCTAAAGTAGTGTGTGTCTGCGTGTGCACTGTGTAGTGTTTTTAAGTGTACTTAATACCTAACATATTTTGCTAAATGTGTTGTTGCTCTCTATTGGATTAATTTTCCTACCAGACCTTTTCAGTTTGTGCATTGTTATCGTCCTAGTTCGTGAATCTTAAAATTCTTCTCAGTCTAATTGACAACAGTTGATCTTCGTCAGATCCAGCGCGTTGAACCCAATGTAAACAAACCCCGGTCCGCGGTCGAAGATTGCAAGTTTTCATTTACAAATTGACCTGGAATCTTCGTCAGTGGCTTTCACTAGCTTTTAAAGCGTGTCGGAGTCAGCGCGAAATGTTTTGGCCGTGTAGCCAGGCCTTGGACTGAAGTTAAAACCATTTATTTGAGTGTCAAGAGTGTCAGAATCGTCTGGAGGCCTCATATCTGTGGATGAGGAAGTGAACGGACCGAGCTCACCCAGGTGATCAAATGTTCTTTATTTATGTCTGTTTTATTTGGTGGCTGCATAACAAAGACATTTTAATCAGACAAATCTGTAAGAATCTCTCCGGTAGCTGTTGAAACACGAAGCAGTTCGTTAGCATGCTGGCGCAATGCTAACTTTGGCCTAAGAGCTAAGCGGCTAACTGTGTGTTTATAAATATGATTTAGGGCTGTAGTTATATTTGACATTGTCTTGTCGTTCAGACAAGACTTAATCGAATACCTAAATGCTGGTATGACTTTAATTAAATATCAGCATGTCGTCGCATTTGGTTACTATGACCTACCATAGATTTGACAGGTATATTTGCTAGTTAGCTTGGTTATTAGCTTGGCGTGCCGTTAGAGTAACGTATAAGTTTTAACTGACATTTCCTTTTACTGTTTGTACTAATGTGTGTATATAAGTGTTTTTATTTTTGTGGGAGTTTTTACTATGTTGTACTCAAACTATCATGGTCATACTATAATGGTCATGAGGGACGGCAGTGTCTTGACATATGACATGAGCTAATAAGCTATTTATCTAAGCTATTGATGATTACTTGTACTTTAGTTGTCATGATTTGGAGAGTTTGAGTGAGAGAGAGAGAGAGTGAGAGTGTGTGTGTATGTGTGTGTGTGGAGAAACACCTCAGTGTTAGCTAAAGAAGCTTCTGCTGTCATCCTGCGTCCTTCAGTTCAGATTTTGACAGCTGCCCACTGAATGACTGTAGCTCGGACTTTTTTTGAGAGATTTAGCAAATTGCAAAATTATAATTGCAGAAGTGTTCCAATGTAATTTCATGTCCTACAGCATTGCTTTCTAATGTGCTGCTGTATAAACATGAATTGGCAACAAGAAACAATTTTGTTCCAGTGGTTTCACTAGTCTTAATAGATTGTCTATGGTTTGTCACTTAGCACAAATATGTTCATTATTTCCTTATTAATGCAATTATTTATGTAATAAAAGCATTGTTCTCTTTTACAGGAGAAAGGATCCCATTTCATGGGAGAATCCTCTTTCCTTTACTCCTGGGTGAACCGGTGATCTGTCAAAATGGGTAAGTACTCGGTTAGTACTACAAAGGATTTAAGGTCTTTAGTAGCTATGTACTTGCGTCTATAAAAAATGCTAGGTACAATGCACTTATTGTATTCATATTTTACTTCAAAAAAGGTTAGGAACATGTTTGGTGGTTTCATGGATGGTTAGGTTTAAGGGTGGGTCAGCAGTTTAATTAAATACATCTGTAATTACATGCAGGAGTTTTTAAATGTAAATACAATGTGTAAAAACATGCATGTTCCCAAGTGCATTATGTCAAATAATGAATTTAAATATTAGTATGTAGTAGTTTAAGACATTTACTATAAAGTGGGACCATAAGTATTATTAATTATAATGAGACTTTGTAATACTGTTATTTTGTAGATGAACAGGAGGCCCTGAATTCCATCATGCAAGACCTGGTGGTGCTGCATCGATCCAGTCGACCATCTGGTCTGTCTGACCTGAGCAAACCCAAGGCCTCTTCTCCAAAGAACCAGGTCTGCATTGTCTCTTTTGTAATTTACATCAGCACCAGCTGCTTGCAGTGTTGGTGCTAAACTTCAAGGAAACATTGCCTAATAAATCATGACAACTCGTATCTGTCACTTGCACACATGCAAAACCGAGCATGTACTGTAAATGTGCCCACAGCTGAATAAGGGTGGTGACATCAGTTTGTATACAGGCCAACCCCTTGCACATACTGTAGCATAGGGTTAAGCCGGGTTTATACTCGCCATGACAAGAGCGTGCAAAGGTGTGCGTGGCAAAAATGACGTCATTGCGGTGTGTGTCACGCTGAGTACATGAGACCACATCATCAAATTTAATTAACGATGCACTAATTTCAAAAATCGATACAAAATGCACTGAACCTGTGACAATACTATCGTGATATTTTAAGGCGAAGTAGTTTTTATTATTATAAATACTTTGTTATTATAGTCAATTTGTAGTTCCTGATAATAATAATATTATCCCATTGCATTATTATATATTATATTCAACATTATATGTAGAGGCACAGAAATCTCTCAGGTTTCATAACAAATATCTTTTATTTGCATTTTGAAACTGAGCGAAAATATAATAGGTTTGACACGAGAGTGAGTACATGACAAATGTATATTTTTAGGTGAATTATACATTATAAATACAGAAAGCTGTGTCTTGGATAAAACAATTGCAAACCATATTGTTTACATCAACGATGCATATCGTCGCATTCTTATCTTGACATAACGCTGTATCGTTACACCTCTATTTCTGTTTGAAGTTATACATTATCTGAATGGTTTTGACAAAAACATTTTAATAATGTATTAATATCCCACATAGACTTCATTGGACGGTGATGTTGCAAACATCGAATATACCATTTAAACTGATTCATGGAAGTCACCTACTTTTATGCCCTTTTTATACTAAGTTTCAATAAGAGGAATCATTCAAACTTCTTTGTATTTACAGAGTCATGAGACAAGGAAGGAATGTGAAACTAATCTAATGACATAGTCACAGGCAAAAAAAAGTGCTCAAATCAATGCAATATGCCCATTATTGCTTAATTTTATATTGCCCCCAAAAATGTTGCAGATATAATATTTCCCAGTTCTATTCAGACTGTTGTGAATATGCGTGTAAAACTGTGTTTGCTTGTCCACAGAATGATGTAAGGGTGAAGTTTGAGTACAGAGGAGAGAAGAGGTAATGACCACAAGTCCTGCTTCTGCTCTACAACACTTCCTATTTTTATCACTTCCCTCTTGAGGTTTCTCTTAATTAAACCGGTCCGACTGAGCCCTGTAGTTATCGTGTAATGGCTGTTGTGTTAGTTTGTCCAAACCTGCATTTTTATTCCCTGTCCTTGAGGATCACTTCACACAAGATGTTTTGCTCTAAGCCAAATTAACTAAGGGGATTAGTGATGTAGTTTGGCCAGTCATATGTGCATCTATATACAAAGGCTAAGAACTTAAACCTGCCGGAAGACACTCCTTGGAATATGAATTTAAGGGTTAGTTCACCCCAGAATGAAAATTATATCATTAATTACTCACCCTCATGTTGTTCCCAACCAGTCAGACCTTCGTTCATCTTTGGAACACAAGATATTTTTGATGAAATCCGAGAGCTCTCTGAGCCCTCCATAGACAGTAATTTCATTACCTCTTTTAAGGCCCAGAAAGGTAGTAAAGACATTAAGATGTTCCATATGACTAGAGTGGTTAAACCTTCATTTTATAAAGTGTCGAGAATACATTTTTTTTTTTTTGTTCGCTAAAATCAAACAAAAATAACTTAATTCACCAATTTATTTTTTTGTCAGTGTCCTACGCTTTTGACCTATTAATTACAGTGCAGAACTTCTGAGTCAAAGCTACGGCAGCACGCCAGCTTACCATTGGCTGAAGCGGTTCATGTGAGCTCCAAGGCGCATGTGTGTTGCTGACGCAAGAGCTGGCCAACGTAAACTGCGTAGGACACTGACACAGACGAGAAGAAATTGTTGAATAAAGCTTTATTTATTTTTGTCATTTTGCGCACATACAGTTTTCTCGACACTTCATAACAATAAGGTTTAACCCTAGAGTAGCATGGACTAATTTAACAATGTCTTTACTGTGCCTTGAAAGTGGTACAGTAATTAAATTGCTCTGTATGGTCTGGTCAGAGAGCTCTCAGGTGTCATCAAAAATATCTTAATTTGTGGTATCGAAGGTGAACGAAGGTCGAACGGGTTTGGAATGGCATGAGGGTAATTAATGACAGATTTTTTGAGTAAACTAACCCTTTAATAATGTTCTTTTTTTATTTGAGATTTTCATGTAATCACTATAAACTATAATGCAGTACTAATTATGTAATTTATTATAATTAGAGAATGCAATTAGCTGAACTTTTTGATTGATTCTGTTGAAGTAACAGATGGTGTTATTTTATAATGTATTCTCTTTTCTTAAGGATCCTGCAGTTCCCTCGACCTGTCATTCTGGAAGATCTGAGCGCCAAAGCTAAAGTAGCCTTTGGGCAAAGCATGGACCTGCATTACACAAATAATGAGGTAATGGATGCCACAGCTTTATCCCACTATGATATACTATATTTTATGGGTGACCACGAATAGTCGAAGATTCACTGCATCGATATGCGGAGCCAGATTTGACCACCGATCTCACAGTCGAGTCGCGTATGTTATGATCGCGAAGAGCTTTGAACCGGACGCACAGCGCCGCCATGCCTTTAAAATTCAAACATGTTTTCAATGAGTGCACACACACCGGTGGCGGCATTTGGCGCCTGTCCACGTCAGGAAGTTGTTTAAAATCCTGCCGCGCCACAGAGCCTCATTTCAAAGTTTTATATTATATTTCCCTCAAATCATCAATGTACATACTGATTTCACCCTGTGCTATAAGATACACACATCGTGCTGCTCCTCTGTCAGAAGTCGATTAAAAATTGAACTTGCACATATATAATGTTCACGTCTGGTTTGAGATGCCTTGTACGCGGTGCTGAGCTTCGCATCCGGTGTGCGACCTCCTTTAGGCACAATTGGCTTAAGAACGTGCATGTTTTGCACTCAAAATGTTCTTTTCCTCTCTAGGCAGGTAGTCTTTTTAGGTTTATTTAGCAAAATGTTCTTTTATATATTTGTGTGATATTCTGTATTTTGCTGCTTTAAAATGTTATGAGAATGTTTTATGAATGTTTGTCCACCACATTACCTTTTATTTAAACCTAAATAAGAAAGCCATTGTCAGTTGGTAGGCAGTTTTGGTTGCTTTATTAAAAGTAGTTGCTGTGTGCAATGTGTAAAGGAAAAAAATAGTTTTACCTTCCTAACCCATTCACACACACACAGATGATTCGACTATCAGTCGACCATAGAAAGATTCGACAATTCTGATTTGAATGTGCAAATTCTTAGTCGGGGACACCCCTACTATATTTATTAAAATGTTTTGATAAGTTGCTTTCATAGTTCTTATTTTCCTGTCGATATACCCTTTTCTATTTCCTGTAGCTTGTGATTCCATTGCGTACTCAGGATGATCTGGATAAAGCCGTGGAGCTGTTGGATCGTTCTGTGCATATGAAGAGCCTAAAAATCTTGCTGGTGCTCCCCTCTTGCACTCAGGTTAGTGATTATTATACACATTCTCAGAGAGGAGATGGTAGCCTGAGACCTGTGACCTAATATAAAACCTAAATGCCTTTAATGTAATATGTTTCTTGCACTTTTAGAATTCTGTCTCCAGTAAGGACCTGATGCCTGCTCATGAGAACCTGGACAACACCGACTTCAGTGCTTCAGATAAAAAGAGCATGCTGGCACTCATAGGTGAATTGCATTCAGTGTCTTTGAATTGCATGTTTGTCATCCAAGTCAACATAAAATCTAAATTTGCTTTCTTAATTTTATTTTCTTGGCCTTCTTGTGCACAATTCATTGGTGCATTTTATTCTGAAGGAAGAGAAATCCCAATTGAACAATTAATTGAATTGACAATTAATCCGTCGTAATCTTTAATCAAATTAATTTCCAGTCCTGCTTGCAGTGACATCTCTTCTCTTATGACATGTTTCTGACATGAGGGCAGGACAACCTGTCACTCACATTAGATCACTGCAGTAGCAAACCACAACACTCAAATGAATGATCCAGTAAATTCCTGATAGACAAAATCAAGTCTCGTGTTTTTTTCTTGTTTGATAAGCAGTTTCAGTTGTATATGTGACCCGTCACTGAAACCAGGGAGATAAGTTGGCATTTTTTTTTATTTTTTTTAAATATGATTTTCAATTTTTTTTGTGTGCAGAATCTATTCACGAAGAAGCCTCTCTGTGTTTGAGATAGCAGTATTGGTATATTTAAAAGCATATATTTTGAGGATGAAATCAACTTGTTTTGTCTGTGTGTATTTCCATACTGGCTTTTGTTATTGCCCCGCCCACCAAGGGACGTGTGGCTTATTATTTATGCAGCGTTCTGGCCGGCTCTAGAGATGATCTGAGCAATGTGAAAGGGGCATAATAAGACTGAATAATATCCCTAATCTACAACTGAGCGAAGAGAAAGAATGTATCGGACTGGCGTCAGACGAGTTTGACCATAAGATGTCAGAGGCTATATGGATAGTAACGTTTGACAGGATTAAAGACTGGGTAAAATCCGTAACTGTGGCTATAGTGTAAGGGTAAGGCGCGTGCCATCAAGTTTTGACGCAAATCGATCAGAGGTTCGAATCCGCCTTTTGCCACACTCTCTCTACTCCTTTTTCCCATCACATATCAGATCGGAAAGGCATTTATTTTCAATTCGAATTGAGAAAATATTAGAAAAGTGGAAATTAAGCATCTAATGTGTTTAATGATGACATGCACCTTACCCCTACACTATAGCCAAGGTCACAGATTTTACCCATTTCTCTTTTTTCCTGTTAAACAGACGCACAGTACATCCACATAGAAGACCCGAGCAAACAGAAAGTGTGCCCGAACAACTTATTTCAAATACGTATAGTAAATAATTACTATAATGGACTTTTAGCATCTAATTTTAGCATCTGCTATCCTTTATTATTAATAGTATGCGGTCTGATTTTTCCCGTTGCGTATGTCGTTACTAGCAACCATGCAGCTTTAAAGGGGGTATGGCTTATCTAAATGAGATGTAAATGAGCCCTATTGTCATTACCAGCAGGTGAGAACAGGTTAGAACAGCACAGTCTTTAGAGGCTGTTTTCTCTCGTTTTTAACTTTTCTAAATGCCTACATTCAAATGGCCACAAATTCTCCAAATATTATCAGATATGTTCCAAATGTTACACATAATTGGAAAGCTTGGAGACTACACTTTCAGAATCTGTGAATAATTTGTGTCCCTACTTTCCGTGATTGGTCACATATATGTCCCAATAGGAAAGGCAAATGATCGCAGCATGCATTTAATGATGACTTAAGTAATCTTTTAACAAAATATAATGGCTTCCTTTTCCTCTCAAATGACTGGACTGATACTCTTTCAAACCCTCTGCTCTAATTAACAGAAACTACTCTGTTTAGTTTATTAAATTACATAAGGCATTACATAAATAACAAACAATTTATTTTAAATGGCATTCTGTCTGTGTCCTCTCTCTTCATTTTCAGGTTCTCAGTCAACCGATCGTAGCTCTCCTCCTCCAGGCTATATTCCTGATGCTCTGCAGCAGGTGGCCAGAAACGGCTCTTTCACCAGCATCAACAGTGAGGGCGAGTTCATACCAGAGAGCATGGACCAGGTACATAGTCTGATATCATCTGCTTTGGCTGATGTGGGTGTACTAAACCAACAGCATAATCTGTGTCATTATGGCTCGTTTATCTTTTCCTGTCTTTCTCTCTTTAGATGCTGGACCCTCTGTCTATGAGCAGTCCTGAGAATTCAGCATCAGGGAGCTGTCCTTCTCTGGACAGTCCACTAGATAGGTAAACAACTAAGTGATGCGTGCCTGCAGCCATAATTAAATTGTTGCAGAAATCAGTGCCCTGTCTATAGGCATCTCGTGTAGGTGCATTACTATGAATGCAATTTTTGTTAATGTGTTTTCTGTGAAAATTGACAGAATGTCACAGATTTGTTGGCAGATCTTGTATTAACAGCATTCTTTTAACCTGTGTCAGGATGCCACATGACATGACCAGGCATCCCGTGACAATCACAGAAACTTTTGATCTCACAGACATACCCTACTGTTCAAAAGTTTGTGGTCAGTAAGATTTTTTAATTCTGCATAGGTGCATTACATTGTTCAAAAGTGATAGTTCTACTTGAATGTTACAAACATTTTCTATTTCAAATAAATGCTGTTATTTAAAACTGTATCATGGTTTCCAAAAAAAAAAGTGTGTGTGTGTATATATGTGTATATATATATATATATATATATATATATATATATATATATATATATATATATATATATATATATACATACATACATACATACATACATACATACATATATATATATACATATATATACATATATATATATATATATACACACACACTTTTTTTTCATACATACATAACACAACTGTTTTCAATAACAAAGCATAAAATCATCATATTTCTGATGGATCATGTGACACTGGAGTACTGGCTGCTAAAAATTTAGCTTTGCAATTGCAGAAATACGTTACATTTTGATACATATTAGGATAGAGAGTAGTTCTTTTAAATTTATTCTAGTTATATTTCACAATATTACTGTTTTAATGAATTTTTATCAAATCAAATAAATTAGTTTATTTTATAAATGCAGGCTTGGGGGCATAATTAAAAAATAATAAATACATAAAAAATCTCACTGATCCCAACATTTTGAACGGTAGTGTGCAGTTGACGTTTGTACTTAGATTAAAAATACTAAGAACACTGAGTGACTCTTTCACCGATCTCTTACAGTGAGACCTATCCCAAATCTCGTATGCCTCGAGCCCTGAGCTACCCAGATAATCATCAAGAGTTCTCTGGTAAGATCTTGCTGAACTTTCTGCTTTGATGTCGCATGAAAGCTTGCGTTAGTTTGAATTTCTCAATTCTATAATTTTTCTTCGCTGTTTCACAGAATATGATATACCAGTGTTTGAAAAAACAGGGAAGGGAGGAACCTATCCTAGGCGATATCACATCTCGTTTGGTTTGCAGGACTACAGCGATGGTGAGGGTATTTTGAATAAACAGATGATTTGCTCATCTTTCCAAAAAGCAAAACCATGCATCCTGAAATTGCAATGAGCCGTTCCTAAATTAGATTTTTTTTCTGTACAGGACGGAAGACCTTTCCAAGGGCGCGGCGGACGCAGGCTCATGGTTTCCGTTCTCCGGTGAGCTTCAGTCCTACCGAGCAGCAGAGTCCCAGCACTAGCAGTGGAAGCAGCATTTTCACTCCTGAGCTAGAGGAACCAGGGCGCAGACGCCGCGGTAGTGATATAGAGCCCAGCTCTAACCCCACTCTATCAGTCATGGATATCAGCCCTCCCAGCCGCTGTGAGTGCTGTACCAGTTTAGTCTTTCATATCAAAGTCTCATGCATTTCCACAAATATGTTAAAGGGATAGTTCTCCCAAAAATGAAAATTCTTTCATTCATTACATTCCCCTTTATGTTGTTCTAAACCTGTAAGACTTTTGTTCATCTTCGAACACAAATTATGTTTTTGAGTAAATCTGTGAAGAAATTAAATCTAATTTCTGTCTCTCCATTGGCAGTCTACCCAACTACCACTTTGATGCTTTAAAAAGTTGATAAAGAGATCTTAAAACTAATCTATATGAATTGATCTGTTTGTACATGTGTAACAAGTGATATCAGGGCTTACTTTTCTCCATCCAGTCAAAGACCTGCCCTACATAATGTGCAGGGCTTTTATACATTTTAGGCATGTGCCGATATCAATTTTTCATGTTGTGATTAATTGCTGAAGTTTTATCACGATATACGATATTATCACGATATTGAAATAAGTTGCAAAAAAAGTGTTGCCTTAGCATAACAGCTTTAAGAACTTTTTAAGAAGATTTTGCCCAAACTTCCAAGGCCTGTTTAAATGATTAAACTAAGCGTATCTTAACTTTGTTACATTTTATCAAGTGCACAACTTGTATAATATGCTGTATGCATGTGTGTTTGGGAATGGGGCATTTGCAGTAGATATATGCTGCCCGTCATAAATCAAAGCACATCTTGGGGGAGAACACCGGCAAATGTGACAGAATGGACAACATTATAGTCTGTATTTGTAATACACGTTTCAGGTGCGAGTGATCAGCAAGGCAAGCGCTGTCAGAATGCCCAACGGACGAGCGTCGGGCACGCACGGCTCCCGCTCTCCATATGCACTGCTTCTACCCTGTCAATCATAGCTTGCGCGTGGAGTGTGACATGTGAATGGTCACAATGCGTGTTTGCGACCGGCTTTGACCGTTCTAAAATGGCGGATGACTAATGTATAGCGGCCCATAGAAACAGTCGCTAATGAGGTATCTACGTATATCTGTGATCAGCGCCCTCTGCTGTCATTGAGCGGCATTTATACGGTTGATGGGCAAAGTATTCTTGAGTGCATTATAAAAAAATTATTAATTGTTAATAAATTATTATTTACGATATTTTAAAGTGCTGACGATAACAATATCGTGCATATTCATTGTCGTGATAAATCGCATTATCGAAAATCGGCACATGTCTAATACATTTCATATCCAGTAAACATGAAGAGCTAGAAAAGTAGAAAATGTGACTGTGCTTAATCTCCTCTCCTCTCTGTGTTTAGCCCCTCGGGCTCCCACAAACTGGCGTCTAGGGAAGCTTTTGGGGCAAGGAGCGTTCGGGCGAGTGTTTCTGTGCTACGATGCGGACACTGGCAGAGAACTGGCTGTTAAACAGGTTCAGTTTGACCCGGATAGTCCAGAAACCAGCAAGGTACCGTTTTTTTTCTTGGCTTTGTAAAATAGACAGTTTTAATATGGTGTCTAGTGAACATTTGCACTTTGTTTGTATTCGTGTTCAGGAGGTGAGTGCTCTTGAGTGTGAGATTCAGCTGCTGAAAAATCTTTTCCATGAGCGGATTGTTCAATACTATGGCTGCTTGCGGGACACACATGAAAGAACACTTTCCATCTTTATGGAGTACATGCCTGGGGTAAGCGCATGTTAATTCACAGACTTGAATGCATGGTATTGGATTTTTTTTTTTTTTTTACGATCTGAAAACACCAATAAACAAGTAATCTGCATTTTATCAATCTCCATTGACTATCGTTTTAACTTGTATGGTGGAAAAGGTGACGTTTGCTAGAAGGATCACGTGAACGATCTGTAACCAAAGTATCTACGGTTGTATTTTGTAATACAAAATAATATTACCCTTTGTCATTAGACACACTATTTAGTTTTGTATGATACTTGGAGTTTCCTATTGTTACCATACTAGCATCTGGCGTAATCTAGACAATGCGGTCTCTCTAAGAAACTTTCAGTTTAATCAGAAATTGTTTAAACAGCTAGTCAATAAGTGGATACATTACTTACTGCTTGCAGGAATATAGTTGTCCCTTTCTTCAGTTTAAGACTCTGAGTGAAGCTTGCTTGAAATGTTCCGAACAAACGAACGATTTGTTGTGGTATCCGATTATAATAAACCTCAACGATGTGTCATGACAGCCGTTTTTGCTCTCTTCGAGTGTCTTGTTTACCATCAGTAGATTCGGCTTGTTGGACAGATGCAAATGTTGGGGGGCGTGCATATAAATGATCCCCAACGTTTGCGTCATGGTTGGGTTTATGTTAAGAAGCACTTTTTTTTCTGTTGAGTTTTTGATTTATGAGATTTACATAAGAAATAGGAGGCAATGGTGTTTGAGACTCACAGTATGTGATGTCCATGTACTGAACTCTTATTATTTAACTATGGCAAGGTTAATTAATTTTTAATTCTAGGGCACCTTTTAATTTTTTATGTTTGTCCATAGGGCTCTATTAAAGACCAGCTGAAGTCGTACGGTGCCCTGACGGAGAATGTCACGCGTAAATATACACGGCAGATACTAGAAGGCGTATGCTACCTGCACAGTAATATGATTGTCCACAGAGACATAAAAGGTGAGAGAACTGCATGCCCTGATCTACTCAATTATGACAAGCTGAATTGCATATATATTCTGCAATAATGAAAAATGATTTCTCTAATAATGAAATTGTAGCAGTCAGCCTTGTTTTATAACTTTCTTTTAATGTCTCAGTCCTCCAGTGCTTCATGTACGTTAGCAAATATTGACAAAAAAATATTTAAAGGGGGCATATTATGCAAAATATACCTTCATATTTAATTAAATATTTTACATTTACAACATGGTATTGTAAATGATCTGTGGGTTATTTTGAGCTGAAACCTCAGACACATTCTTGGGACACCTGAGACTTACACCGACTAGGCATAACATTATGAACACTGAGAGGTGAAGTGAATACAACTGATTATCTCTTCATCACGGCACCTGTTAGTGGGTGGGATATTTTAAGTACCAAGTGAGTATTTTGTTCTCAAAGTCGATGTGTTAGAAGCAGGGAAAATGGGCATGCGTACAGATTTGAGTGAGATTGACAAAGGGCCAAATTGTGATAGCTGGACAACTGGGTCAGAGCATCTCCAAAACTGCAGCTCTTGTGGGGTATTCCCAGTCTGCAGTGGTCAGTATCTATCAAAAGTGGTCCAAGGAAGGAATGGTGGTGAACCGGCAACAGGATCATTGATGCATGTGGGAAGCGAAGGCTGCCTCGTGTGGTCTAATCAAACCGACGAACGAGTAGTCTGATGAATCCGTTGTCTTTTACATCACGTGGATGACTGGGTGCATGTTGCGTCACTAACCTTGGCAACACATGGTTCCACCAGGATGCACTATGGGACGAAAGCAAGCCAGCGGAGGCAGTGTGATGCTTTGGGCAATGTTCTGCTGGGAAAACTTGGGTCTTGCCATCCATGTGGATGTTACTTTGACACCTACCTAAGCATTTTTGCAGACCATGTACACCCTTTCATGGAAACGGTATTCCCTGGTGGCTGTGGCCTCTTTGAGCAGGATAATGCGCCCTGCCACAAAGCAAAAATGTTTCGGGAGTGGTTTGAGGAGCACAACAAAGAGTTTAGTTGATTTTGCCTCCAAAATTTCCCAGATCTCAGGGCTGTTTTGCCGGCAAAGGACTGACCAACAAAGGACTGACTAACACAATATTAGGTCATAATGTTATGTCTAATCGGTGAATATCTTGTAAAAAGGAGCATAATAGGTCCCTTTTAAAAATGAACCATTGTCAGTAGTCAGTTATTACAACAGTCTTTTTTTTGAGTCAGTACTATTGCCATTACATTTTCTGCTTTGTAAAATGGAAACGGTACTTTTGACATTCTTATATTTAATTTACTTGATTTTGCAAGTTTTATTTTTAATGTCAAGAAGATATTCCCATCTCCATAATGAGAAAATGTTTTCTCCTGTTCTTTTATTCATGTAGGTGCCAATATCCTTCGGGACTCTGCAGGTAATGTGAAGCTGGGTGACTTTGGAGCGAGTCGGCGGCTCCAGACCATCTGCCTGTCCGGAACGGGCATCAAGTCAGTGACCGGTACGCCCTACTGGATGAGTCCTGAGGTCATCAGCGGAGAGGGGTATGGCAGGAAAGCTGATGTCTGGTAAGCCTTTAAAGTCTGCATGAAATGAAAAATCATCCACATTGTTTTTCTAAATGTTATTGCTGTTATTGTGAATTATTCATCAATGTATGCATTTCATTTTTTTTTTAAGAATTGTTTTGAGCTCGTAATTTTTAATCAAAGTGTCATAACTTCATCTTTTTGGTAAAATGCGACTTACTACCTGGCACAAGGCACTCTTTAGCTGAAATTGTGATAATTAAGAATAGTCCTGTTCTGTTTCTAGTGGCACGCTTGTCTCCCATTAATGATGGTAATTCCACTCTGATTCCAGGAGCATCGGCTGCACCGTGGTGGAGATGTTGACTCAGCGGCCGCCCTGGGCGGAGTATGAAGCAATGGCAGCCATTTTTAAAATCGCCACACAGCCCACCAACCCCACTCTGCCGCCTCACGTGTCGGACCACTGCCGTGATTTCCTTAAACGGATTTTTGTGGAGACTAAACAGCGTCCTGCTGCTGAGGACCTATTGCGGCACACTTTTGTCCACTAGCCACTCCACCTTCCATCTCTGACCAATCTGAGACTTCCATACAAGTGTCTGTAGGATCATCCCCTTTTGAGACTCCTCCCAGCAGGCCTAAGAGCCCCCACTGGACCAGAGCGCATAGCGAAGAAGGCAATGGCCTGATCTCACACCTCTGCTGGGACAGGACGGTGATTTGGAGCAGCTTGATTCCGTACGAAAACATTGCACCTTAATTTATCTCAGGGGTAAGTACCCCTAAAGACTAATGGATTTTGGTACCCCAAAAGACTAAAGGATGTTGTCTTCTAAAGACTTGCATTGATTTGTTTTTAATGTTTTGAAATTCCCCATGATTGTGAGCCTTAGCTCTGGGGAGTCCGGTTGGGTTCTGGATGCACTGGGTTAATGCAGGAAGATCTCGGAATGTCAACCCCAGAACAGGTACGCCAATACGCTGCTAAAGGGTGAAAGGAAAAAAAAAATGAAACGAAACAGAATAGATGACAGGATGTATAGGACTCTCCTGCTCTGCTGTCATGGCTCCTAAAAGTTCTCATTTTCTTGCACAGTCCTCCTAGAACATACACACACATACATGAACTCTGATCGAAGTTGTTATCTTATTACTGTAGAATATTTACTCACTATGCTGTAAAAACATTTACGTTTGCTGAACTCTCTCTCACCTTCCGATCGCAACCACATATACCGGAGTGTATTCGCTCTGTCTGGCTCTAGAATTCGTCAGGATCTCTTGTACCCGTTCCTTTCTACCTTCTGCTTCGTTTCTGTTTTTACTGTGTGCCTTTTTACAAACCTGTCCGTTCTCTTTTTTTGTATTCTGCTCCGTCTTAAGTGTCCAATCATTTTTCTAGAATTTTATAGGTTTAATGCACAGCTACTCACAAGTCTTCTGACTTTTGGTCTGTACAGGAATGATTTAAAACAGCTCGGCTCTTCATACTGTTTCTAGATCAGCATAAGCAGCTCCGCTCTGCCTTTTCCCCCTTTGGTCCCTCTGCTGGCAAACTGATCTCGGGTCAGATTCACCTGTGCATTTTTTCTACACAGTGCCGTACACTTCAATCTGATCAGGTAGGCAGGTTGAATACACACTCACTCACCAAAGCGAAAAACCCAGACCACACAGGCAGGGTTTAGTGCCTGGACATTAGTTCGCCAACATATTACACAGTAAGAACCGCTCTGATTCCACTATAAATCTCAAGAACATAGAGCGTTGGATTGGAATTGAAAAATGGATTGCTTTTGAGAAGAAAGTTGAAACTGTAAGTGCACTTCCAGTGAACGCAACACAACCTAGATCCTTTCTGCTGATATTTTCCATGCCAGAGGTCTGATGTTGCAATTCCTCAGCAGTGTTGTTCTCACTCTAATGTATTTCTGCAGGTTCCAGAATGTGCAGAATTTCACAGATCATAACAATACTCAGCACTTGACAGTACTTAACGGTTTGCCTATAAATTAACCTCGCTATCCCACGATGCCTTGGGACTTGTCAAGCACTTGGTTACACACTCTCTGCTAGTGCACGCTCCTGGATATTTAAGTGAGCAGTCATGTTGCTGTTCAAGATCTCTCCTCCACATAGTGCTGTAGTGCCTGCCTTCAGATGTAGGTGAATACATACTTTTTGGGGGTTACCCTCACTTCCTCCCATAATCCATTGGGTTTGTTTTCTTTATTCCTTATGTCACAAACTGCCGTTCTTAATTCGAAGGTTATTTATTTCCCCTCTCTCATAAATATGACCGTATGCTACTTGTAATTTAACATACACCTATGTTAATGTCATAGTCATATAATGGAAACACAAATATTTAAAATTCATGCAGTGATTTTCATATCGCTTGCTTGGTGACCTGAGAATAGGAATAAAAATAAGCGCCGTACTTACAGGCCGTTTGCACAGAACACGCTCTTGTGTAAATCTGTAAATTGTTAGGAAATTTTACACGTGGGTCAATGACATTTATGCCATATTTTTAAAAATATTTTTAAATAGGTTAAATTCTGGTTGATTTGGACACTTTTTCCAAGTCATCTCAATGACAAAAAGTGATTGAGATGACCCGATCACCCTGAATTCACCCTGAATATTAAAATGCATATATTACATCAACACGTATTGTGATGAGCATATTTTTAATGGTCTTAATTAAAATTATTTTGATATTTTATTTTTGGAGCATAATATCAAATATGTCATGGTGATTAAAACTAAACCTGGTAACATAATGATAAAAAAAGGTGCATTTTTAATATTTGAAGTCAACAAATCAGGAAAGGATTTAAAGTATAGGACCCCTGCACAATCATGACTCTGTGCCAAGGTCAATAAGTCTTTTTAAAATATTAGATTATTTATGACAGGTTAGTTCAGGTAGTAAAATGTTATATTATTACATTTTAATAACAATCTTTTTAATGACTATAATGTAAACTTGTATTCAAAAGGAATGTTATTGGTTATGTTAAGGGTCATTAAACAGTTACCAACATGAATACAAAAAGAACATTTTTAAGAATCATGGGATGCTATTATTTGTCATTGACCCATGTGTCTACGGATCATTGTTAGTTTTAAAACAATGCACCGACAAAAATGATCTAAAACAAATGCTGGTCAAATGGGATCTGTCATCTTGTTTTAATGGCAGAATGTGTCCTGTATGAACCCCAGTTCAATAGATTGTGACAACATGAGAAACTAGCTTTGCTTTCAGTAGGTACAGTTAGAGTAACGGGACTAAAATGGTATGATTACACTCCAAGCAAACGTTTACAGTTTTGTTTTCTGTTGGTGACTAAGCAAGTCTACCTCCAATGTGTAGAGTTACTTTGGAATGATTTCATGCAGCTGTTCCAGATCATGATATCTGTGAACGAAAAACATGGAAGACCCGCTCGCACAATAGACCAACTGTATTAGCAGTATCCAAGTCCAAACTTGGCTTAAAGACATTTAAAAAGGGGCAGGGCCACTTTGTAAGCCCCATGCAGCTTTTTTTCTTTCCTTTTGGGTTTCTTTTATTAGCCATGTGATGTGGGCCCGCTGTTGCCAACCTTGGGTTGCTGTGGCAGTATTTGAAGGAAATTCTCCGCACCCAGTGTAATGAGCAGAATTTCTGCTCAGTAGAGGTTTAAAGTGCCAGTTCGTAGAACTAAATCCACATTTATTTTCATTTAAGCAGCGAAAGCATTACTTGTTGAGATGGTGTACAGACATACTACAAGAAAAGTAGGCAGTGTATGTTTGTAATGTATGTACTGTTAATTTTCTTTTTGATGCTGAAATGTTTGCACATTTTGAGACCATGATTTTTACACTGATTTTAATACTTTTGCCAGTGTTCGTCAGTCATTCTGCGTGTGTTTGTGAGTGACGTGCGATTTTTGTGTCTGAATGCTTGTTTCCTGTTCAAGGGAATCTGAGAAAACAGTTGCCCTGGTTACCAGCTTTGTTGGCCAAGTCGGTCACATGGTCACTTGCTCTCGTTTGGCACTTTTATCTGTGGCAAATTCACGCCGTTACCCATTCTTGTGAAATGAACACATAAATGATGGCTGGTTCTTTTGTAAATTCCGATTTAAATAATGAGAGCCAAACATCTCAATGCTGACCAGTGCCAAAGAAACTGACTTGGACCAACAAGACTGGTACCCTGGCTGGCTAGAGGATGGTTTAATGCAAATCGGGAATCTTCCTACTGGAATGTAATGTTTTTTTTTCACCACTAGGTGGCATCATAACTATTTGCCTGTATATAAAATGTTGGATTTTTCCCCCTTTAAAATATCTTGTGACTTAACAATATTAAAGTAGCTGCAGAATGCATTCTGTTTAACTTATGACAAGTAATTACAGGAAGTTCTCCGTCAACTCAAACACGCCACTGCTGCCACTCCAGGGTCATGAATGCACTTTGTATTTGTTCGTATGGGTGTTATATTGTCTGAGTGTGTGTTTGTCTGTGTTTCAAAGAGACTTCTTTTCTGTGTGCCGGTTGAGTGAGATTATTGCCAGCGCACTCAATGCCTTGCGCCTTGTACAACTAAGAAAAGTAAAAAAAGAAAAAAAAAATACAAAAGATTAGAACTCTGAAATGTACGTTTTTTTGTAGACGGTACACTTATCTGGTACAGAACTTGTATCTGTTGTTTGTTCTCTTTGTCTATTGTATGAAAAAAAGCCATGTTTATAATTCAATTTGGTTTGTGACCAATAAGCCTGTTTATATCAAATCTGTATATCAGTGGTACGCATATTTTTTTTATATATATTTTTATTTTCTCTTTTTTTAACTCAAAATTCTACGCATGATTGACATCGTAAAAGGCCCACCGGGGCTCTGTGGTCTGCTGATGGCAGTACTGAACGGCCTGTTTGCAGGATATGACATTATGAAATTGTCTATGACGGCTGGCACTTTGTAAAGTGTTGCTAATGATGATGAAAATAAATAATAAAAGATATTTATTTCACATTTCATGGTGCTACATTGATTTGGTCTCAAGATTATGCCACACAGTGTGCTGTGCCTCAGTACAAGTATCACGGTTAGTTCTCATGGAAAGCCTAAACTTATCAGGGAAAAAGTCTTGGAAATGTAGTATGTTAGTCATATAGACATGTTAAGAATTTTTACAGCTAGAAATTGCTCTTTGTGAGAGCAGTATTTATCATTAATTATATTTTATCCTTATCTCAACATCATTTAAACATGTTTTTAAATAAAGGTCGGTGAGATGGGCTATAGGCCTATTTTGTTTTTTGATAAGGCTTATGCTTACACAGGCTGCATTTATTTGATCTAAATTACAGTAAAACAAAAATAAATATTAGGCTATTACAATGTAAAACAACTATTTTCTGTACTAATATAATTTATCCCTTTCATGCAAAGCTGAAGTTTCAACATCGTCACGACCCTACATATATCGTGCTGATTTGCTGCTCAAGATGTAAACGTGCTTAATATTTCTCGCGGAAATCTTTGTACATTCTTTCAGGATTCTTTAATGTATATCTTTAATATAATATTCTATAATATCTATTTTATATATATATATATATATATATATATATATATATATATATATATATATATATATATATATATATATATATATATATATATATATATATATATATGATATTCTATATCTAAATGTATATATTTGCTGTCACTTTTGACCACATGAATGAGTTAATAAAAGTATATTTAACCTCCTGGGACCCAGAAAAAAAAAGTTTTTTGAATTTTTGTATTTTTTCATGTCATTAGATTGTTTAGAGCATAAGAAAAAAAAAATATTGTAGGCTATTCATGTGTTATGATATGTCCTCTGTAGTTGACTCGGTTGTTAAAAAAAGAATTATGAAATGAAATTGCATGTATAGGCAAAAGCAATGGGATTTATTTTTAATTTACGAATACATTTTTAAGTTTCAGGATTTTTTTTAAAACAAGCTTTTTTTAAAGATGATTCTGAGCTATGTTATAAAATATATAACTGAATGCTTTGACATACCATCTTTATGCAATATGTGGGTAATGGCCATACTTGGATTTTCCCATTCAACACAATGTATCGATACACTGCATCTAATTAGCATATTATTGTGTTGTTGGTGCAACATGTAATGGGAAAAAAAGAAGTGTAATGGGAGTAATAATTGGCAACATTTTCATAATAATATGTAATATTTCATAGGAATATTGATATGTAATTTATTTCCCTATTTACTTGTCTCCAAAATGCCTGATAAACATGATTTAAGTCCTGGTGTCCTCTACAGTGGACATTTACGAATGTAACAAAAAGGTGTTTATAACAAAATATGAATGTATTTCATATTTGTAATTGTGTAACAAAGTCATATTTTGATTAGAAACCCCAAAGCATTTTCCTGAGATGTTGCTTTATAACAAATAATTTGAAAAATAATCAGATTTAAATTGTCATGTCAGCCAATTTTAAAGACCAAGTTGTTGTTGTCCTGGTGAAACCTCCAAACATTTGGTATCTGTGTAAAGCCCTGAATGTGCTCTATAAAGGACATCCTGACTCAAAACTGTGACGTGTATGATGTCACAGAAACTCACTAAAATATAACGTCCACTACAGTGGACAAAAGTCTATTACTGGGTCCCATATGTATATTTAATCGTAATTTTAAACGTAGTAACCCCGAACTTAAAACGGTAAGTGTTGTTCTTTAAGCCGTGAGAAAAAAAAACCTAGCATATTAGGGTAAACTGTAACCGCCAAAACGCTATACTTTTCCTTATTATTGACCGTTAACGTTACATTGTGCCAAACTCCGTACATTGTGCGTGATCCGGGGTTGCGACTCAACCTAGTGAACTACCTACTTGGATATCGCGCCTATGTTCAACCACGCTATATGCTTTTAACGCGGCAGGGTTGCAAGAAGTCGCCTAGGTAGGCAGCAAACTAGGTTTTGAGCCACAGCTAAACCCGCCCAGTATTTGACATGAACTGTGCCAGTATGCGTTCCAGCTTTAGATCCTCTGTGTGACGCACGTCAAACATGTTGTCTTCTGCGCTAGTAAAAGCTGATCGTATCGCAGCTAATATAGGTAGAAAATACGCGCCATTTCAGGAATTAATAGTGCGAACCCTTAAGTCTCAAACAGGTGACGTAGACCTGCAGAGCGCAACAGTGGTGACGGGAAAATGGAAAACCATAGACGATCTACCGGGACCCAGTCTGGCTACAACTGCGTACTGGCTCTTCGTTAAAGGATACGCTGATAAAAGTCATGCAATGCAGGTAAAACAATTATTATTTTTAAATGCAAACCCTTTAAGCATTTTGTTTCGAATTGGCAGTAGTTAATGTGAACTAAATTTGGGGGTGTTTGGGTGTCTATGATATGAACATATATGAAACAATAGGCTACAAAGCAAAATGTTGAGACATTGATAAACATTTGTGCATGTCAGGAACTAATGACTCAAGGAATAATTTCGTTACGTTAACAACTCATTAACAACAGTTCTTTGCAGACCTGTCCACACGATAGATAAAACAATTCTTTAGTTTATTCGTGTTACATATTGTTCTATATTGTCAGAAATGTTTGACTTTAGAGACTCAGGAAATCCTGATGCTGACATAAGCCTATAATGTGAAGACATAATGGAAAGCCCTTTTAACGTATTCTTCCTTAAAACAAACTGTGACACGTATGGCTATTTATATTTGGCCACTAAGTAGCCTAATCTAAAAGTGAGCAGTTACTTCGCCATGTAGGCTACTTAATAATTTAATGGGCTGCCTTCTGTGCAAGAAATCACCTGTTAACATTGCTGGGTAGTAGTAACTGGTATATGTGATCTGCATTACGTAATCTGATTTTAATTAGGTTTAAGATTTTAAGAAGGCCTACTTGTGTGATGATGAGTATTTAAAAATGTAACAATCTAATAAGTTTTTTTTTTAATAATTAGATATTTACTTCATATTCACAAAATGCCAACAAATTAGTCAGGATTTGTTAAATCGTTTATTAAATTAATTAAAAAAAAGTATACTACAAACAAATATCTATTACTTTAGTCTAAGCAAATCAGGAATTGTAACCATTTGAACAGTTAAGTACAGGTATATACATATAAGGCATAAACAAAAGTACTTTCTAGTATTTTCTAGATCAGAGTAACATTTTATTAAATAGTAAGCACTATTGAAATAGGGTCTAGTTGCAAATAAATAAGTACTACTATAGTCTGGATCACTTACTTGGAATTTAAAAAGATGGTAGTAACATAAAATGAGTTTTAGGGAATGGAAGTTAAAACAGCTTGCCATAAAGATGACATTTTATATGTCAGATGTCTGGGCACATTTAATAGTCAAACAAACAATTAGTCAAACAAAAGTGCACTGTACAGAGTTACTGTATCTCGTTTTCTGAATTCCATGGCATGGAAAAAATGTTCCTCCTACCAGATACAAATCATTGAAATGGTTTCAGAGAAACCACTTATCTCTGTGTGGCAGCCAATGTAAACAGCAAAAATAATCTGAGTGCGGCCCATAGGATTTAGAAATGTGAAATTATTTTTGAATTTGGTGCTATAATGAACTTTCTATAATGAGAAAAGACAGAAAGTGTATTTTTGTCTCATGGGGATGAAAGACAACAATTCCTAGAATGCTTTACTGCCATGTGAGGCCACTCCCAGAGCCAGAGCCACTGCTACTGAAAATCAGTTAGAGAACAAACAATACAATTAAAAACTGAATGTGCTTGTTCAATATAATGTGATTTAGCCGCCGAGGGAGTGTCACAGCTCAAACGCTGCAGGAGTCAGATAGTCATGAATGAGCTCTCGTGATGAGAGCTGAGGTAGGCCTAATCGCGACTGCGCTCGCGGCATATACATTCACAGCGCATGTTCAGTCTGGCGCGTTTTCAGTTCATGCCTTTGGAAGCTTAACTTTTAATAGGAATTAATTTGGAAGTTAAACCCGATAATTTGAATATATACCAGGGTTTCTACTGATAGAAAGCCATATACTAATCACTGAAGTAACCCTTTAAAGAGCATATGCGCCCCATGCAAAAATGCAAAATAACTCAGCTTTTTTCAGCCTGTATTGGGCATTAGTAATGAATGTGTTCATATTGTGAATTTAATCAACTTAAAATAAACTTTAATAAACAGTAAATTAACGTGTCTAATAAAATTATTCATGAAACATATAAATATCAGGATGTTAATATGTAAACCATATGTTTACTTTATTGACTGACAAAAACGGAAAAAACTATACCAGTCAAAGCTCAGCGTTATGAAGAGACAGGGCAAGATAAAAACAGAGAAAAAAATAATAAGTAATGATAAACTGCCAAAATCTTCTGGGTATGCATGTTTGCAAGCTATTAGTTAATAGCGCAATTTGGACCCTAAACTAAATAGTGTTACAATTTTTTTCTTCAGGCCTACCCTCACTGGGGGCTGAGCCCCCCTAAAATGAAAATCCTAGAAACGCCCCTGGTCCTAAGTGCACCTGTGCCATGCACTTAGATCGTTAAAATAGGGCCCAATGTCTTGTGTTTAGAAAAAAAAATTAGGATGATTTTTATTTTTTTATATCATGATGACTGAATTTTCGTTTTGGGTGAACCCTTTAAAGGTAAAGTAGCAAAGAAAAGGCTAAAATAAATGTAATTTTTAAAATGTTTTCAGACATTCCCCTTGCCTGCTATTGGTTGACACAATGATCCACACACCATGGATAGAGCTATTGTTACTATGTGAGGCTGTTTTGTGTGTGTGTGAAATCTTCCTATTAATGACGCACTTACTAACTGTCCTGACACAGTAAACCAGTGGTTCTCAACCTTTTTGACTATAAGGCACTCCATTGTATACAATATTTGGCCTGACACTCCTAGTTTCTGTATATTAAATTTCAGGGATCCAGAATTGTTTGTCAGTTTATTAATTTAAAATATTTTTTGTTAAATGTATAGCCTATTCATTATTAAAATTCCCTTGCAGTTTAAATAAATAAATAATTTACAGGACTTTTCCAGGTGTATGAATTATACTTTTTAAATGAGCTCATATAACAGGTTTTTTTTCAACACCAGAAGAAACTTTTATTTGAAGAAAAAAAATTATAATAATGATATGCCTCACACAGTATTTATTTAACCTTTGATTACTTCAGGAGGATTGCCCCTGTATTATCTATAGCTAAATATCTAAATGTGTATGATAAATAATTGACAATTTACAAACACATTTTATAATGCAGGTGGAGCACAAGCGCCTGTATGGTCCAATCTGGCGCTCACGCTTTGGGCCGTTTGATGTTGTAAATGTGGCGACGGCAGAACTGATTGCTCAGGTGATCCGACAGGAGGGCCGGTACCCAGTGCGTACTGATTTGCCTCACTGGAAGGAATACAGAGACATGAGAGGACAAGCATATGGAATTCATGTAGAGTAAGTACATTTTTTTCATGGAATACAGATGGAGAATGGAGCTTTTGAGATTAAAAAAATGAAAAAACACCATGCACCACATTGTCCAAGCTACACAATACTTCTATCTCTGTGTGCCAAATAGTACAAAATACAATGAACAAACCGTTCAAAGCACTATTGTGTACTGTATCAAATGATTCAATGAAAAGATCTGACCCAAAACAATGACTCTCATGAAGAGTGGATCTCAAGATTAACAAAATAAAATTAGTTTTTTTTCCTTGCAAAAAGCTCTTTTATGGCTTTTGAAATGTTTTGTCATTCCTACATTAAATGGAAACAAATGGCCAGAATACTCTTAAAAAATTCACCTTTTCTGTTCCATGAAAGTAGATCATAAGAGTTTGGAATGACAATAATAGTAAACTATGAGAAAAATAAGTTTGATTTTTGGGGGTGAACTACACTACCATTTAAAAGTTTTATTTCAAATTAATGTTGTTGTTCTTAACTTTTCTATCAAAGAATCCTGAAGAGAGAAAAAATCACAATTTTAATCAGTTTCCACAAAAATATTAAAGGAAAGGAAACTTATTTTTACTCTCTACTATTTTTACTTAGCCTAGAAATCTAGACGCACCCTAGCGGCAGCAAATCTAATTTGCTGTGAGTGTCGTCTAGCAACTCTCAATTTACTTGTCGGGCCAATCACATTGTGTATAGATTCGGTGGGCGGGGCTTAATATAATGATGGCCGAGTTGCGCGTGCTTCTACTAAACACAGAAGCTGGTGAACGGCGGTCTTTCAAATCAGCTTTGACCGTGACTCTGGAAGACTTGGAGTTAAGCTTTTCTCTGAGAAAAGAACAAAGAACGGCACTGAAGTCATTCTTAAGAAGGGAAGATGTGTTCGGAGTTTTGCCGACCGGATATGTCGAAATTTTAATCTATCAACAAGCTCTGCTTCACCTTCGTTGCTCTGGTTGGTTGTAGCGATATCCAATTGTGTGCACGCCATGCAGAGGCAGTTTGAAAGACAACCGTTTATCGTGCCCCTCGGTTTCCAGACCAAACATCTTGATGTGGGTCTGGCTTGTCAGGCTAATTTTTAAATTTTTTCAAGTATATACTTTATCAATGTTTTCCTTGGGAAAACGTCTACTTCACTGCATTCCAAATCATAATATATAATGTCATACTTTTTACTGCACTACATTTCATAAATAAAAGTTGTTGTTTTCTTACCTTCAATACCTAATTACATTAAAAGTGAAGTACTTTTAAAAAAAAACTTTGTACTCAAGTAAATAATGACCACATTTACAATACCACATTTTTAATGAAAGTATTAAATTATATTCAATATGAAATGTATTGCAGTAAATAGTAGGCGCTCTGTAATATTATTGCGCCACTGCACCCATGCTGCAGCAGCAAAGTTCTTTGATCGTTACATAGGAATGAGAGCGTATAGTTCCTAGCCATATCGGTCTAGAAAATAGCAACTTTTAATTTTCCGTCAGTCTTACTACACATTGTAACTACAGAAGAGTCAAGTTTTAAATAGGAAAAATACTGAAACTTTTGGTAATTTGAACGAGATGCTAACAGTCTTATCAGATTCAATGAATTATGATAAAAGTGCTACTGCCAGATTCAAAAACGGTAAAACTCAACTTTTTAACTCTAGGGGAGTTGGAAAATGAGCCTATTTTCAAGACAAGTGAAGCAGCACAATTGTTTTCAACACTGATAATAAAAAATATTTATTGGGCAGCAATTCAGCATGATTTCTGAAGGATCATGTGACACTGAAGACTAGAGTAATGATGCTCAAAATTCAGCTTTGCATCACAGGATTTAAAATATATCGAAACAGTTCATTTACATTGTAATAAAATTTCACAACATTTTGACTGTATTTTTGATCCAATAAAAGCAGCTTTTGTGAGACTTCTTTCAAAAACATTTTTAAAATGTTGCCAACCCCTAACTTCTGAATGACGGCATATTCCTAAAGGTGTTAGGAATTCCTAAATTCGGTTTATATTTAAAGGTGTCATGAACTGGCTTTAAAAAAAATTATACTGTTGTCTGAGGTCAACTAATGACATTTGTGTGTTATTTACATTCAAAAACATAATACATAATTCATAAAACATAATTAAAAAAGTAATAGGCTATTTTCCACACTGGTTTTGAGGCTCTCTCCTGAAGGCTGGGTTTTGATGGGCGTGACGCACTGGAGACTTGGAAGTAAACGCCAACGGCTAGGATCTGATAAAATTTGCACATTTAATGAGCTTCAGCTCCCCTGTCAGTTCACATGATGGAGGGATTGTTTTGAAAGTGGCATTTTTTATTTTATTTTTTTATTACTTGGCCCGCCTGATTGGTGTATGTAAGCGTGAACCACACACACATGTGCGCTCACGTCCAGATCAAGACAAAAGAATATTATTTAATTATTTGAGATTTACCGGCCTGCTGACGGGCATATACGTTTTAGTAGCCCGTCTGGAAAACACACAGCCCTGGGACTACTATTACATATAAAAAAATAAATTTTACTCACATAAGTGTGTTGCACATTCTTGTCAGATTCAATATAGAAGGCATCATTGTGGTTAAATCTCAAAATGTCTGCAAATCCAGCTCGACCAGAGACTTGTTTACTAATGATTCCGCAGTTAAATAAAGCGATAGCAAAAACGCGTACATGTCTTCCCCATGTCAGCTGGAACTTCATTAAAAATTAATGTATCACACATTCCTAATATTAGGATCTGAAGGAAGCTTATGCAGTGACTGTTCTTCCACAATATCTTGCTATCTTCGTTGGCATGTTTATTACTGCTGGCTAGCGCGATCCAAACAGCTCCATGAGTCATGGGTGGGGCTACTGAATTAGACGTGCTTATTATTCTGTAGAGGTGTGTTTCATCACTTGACGACGTCAAGATGCGGCATACAATCGTTTTCTGGGCCTGGTGTCTATAAAAGCTTTTCTTTGACTGACAAGGAAGTTCTCAGCTCTGAAACTTACAGGATAATCTTATATTACTATGACCTTTTATATATCAAAAGCTCAAGGGGAAGTTGATCTCTCAATTCAACACCTTTTTAAAAATAACTTTTTTGTATGTATTTCAGCACAGGTCCTGAGTGGTATCGCATTCGTAGTGCTCTGAACCCTAAGATGCTTAAACTGAAGGAAGTAACAGCATATTCACCCATAATTCACGAGGTTGTGTCCGATCTCCTTCAGCGTGTGGAACTCCTGCGTCTGCGCAGTGAAGACCAGGTCACTGTCAATGACCTCGCCTCTGAGCTCTACAAATTTGGCTTTGAGGGTTTGTATGGATGTAAATTCTTCATAATCTCCTGCAGCTATTCACAGTGACATATGAGCAAACAGCAGCATAGTTTTTTGTCTTTCTCACTGTTCAGGAATTTCCTCAATCCTGTTCGAAACAAGATTAGGCTGTTTACAGGAGGAAATCCCCACAGAAACTCTGCGGTTTATATCTGCCGTTAATGACATGTTGGCACTCTCGGAGACAGTTCTTTTTTTCCCTCGCTGGACCCGTCACATCTTTCCGTTCTGGAAACGGTTTGTCCAGGCTTGGGATGACTTGTATGACGTAGGTATGCAAAAGTTCAATGTCTGCCTTAGGGATGGACAATATACAGTGTATATAAAAAGTCTACACACCTGTTAACACACCAGCTGTTTTTTGTGAAAAATGGACCAAAGATAAATCGTATCATCGTATTTCCATGTTTAATGGAAAAAATACAACCTATGCAATGCAACTGAAAAATTTGGATATACTTTCAAAAACTGATAAAATGTATCTTTTGTTTAATTTTTCACCTACACAAAATCTAGCTGTTTTTAACAGGGGTGTGTAGATTTTTACATTTAGATTAGATTGCAGTTATCTAACTAGTCATTTAAAATTTCAATCATAAAGTTGCGATGCCTAGCATTTAAAACTATACATTTTATTTAAGTGTTTTTTATTATATTTTATTATGTATATTTAATATTGGTTATTTATTAGCCAAAACTCCATTCAACCATCCAATAATATTTTATACATTGTTGTGATGATACAATAATATTTTTAACAGACACAGCTTGGTCATTGGTCGACCTAAATTATCTAATTTTGTACTTAAATATGACAGTTGATTGGTTGATTTGTAACCTATTATACCTTTCTATCAAAGTTATCTGACATTATGGAGTTGAAGTTCTTGTCATATTTTATTACCATTTTCTAAACTATAGCAAATGAACTGTGATAATGTGAGAATGCGCCAGCTTGCCCAGAACAACAAGTCCACCCATCTCTTAGGATGCCCGTAATCCACCTCCAACACTGATCTGTAACAGAATACTGCGCACATACAAAGATAGACGGTCTATCCAAGGTTGGAGCTGATTAAGCTCCAGTTCTAACCAGAATGTTCCTTAAAACACACTGATAACATGTGCTTTCTCTTAGTGAGAGTATATACAGTAGTACAGGCAATATTATTCATCTTGACTCTTTAGTGTTTCGGTAAAAGGAATTAAATTAAATTAAATTAAATTAAATTAAATTAAATTAAATTAAATTAAATTAAATTAAATTAAATTAAATTAAATTAAATTAAATTAAATTAAATTAAATTAAATTAAATTAAATTAAATTAAATTAAAGACAAATCCATATGTCATATCTGGAAGCCGGTCTAAGTGACAAACACTGTTTCTGCACTTCTGGCATGTTAAGGGTGTGTGATACATCTAAAATCCAAACCTTGTTGCTATCAAGTGTTTTTATATAAACAGTTGTTTTTATATATACATATACATACATATACATACGTATGTATATGTATGTATACGTATTTACGTGTGTGTGTGTGTATTAGTACTGTAGTTACTGTCGTTTTGTACAGTGAGGAAAATAAGTAGTTGAACACCCTGCTATTTTGCAAGTTCTTCCACTTAGAAATCATGGATGGGTCTGAAATTGTCATCGTAGGTGCATGTCCACTGTGAGACATAATCTAAAAAAAAAATGCAGAAATCACAATGTATGATTTTTTACACTATTTATTTGTATGATACAGCTGTAGACAAGTATTTGAACACCTGGGAAATTCAATGTTAATATTTGGTACAGTAGCCTTTGTTTGCAATTACAGAGGTCAAACGTTTCCTGTAGTTTTTCACCAGGTTTGCACACACTGCAGGAGGGATTTTGGCCCACTCCTCCACACAGATCTTCTCTAGATCAGTCAGGTTTCTGGCCTGTCGCTTAGAAACACAGAGTTTGAGCTCCCTCCAAAGACTCTCTCTTGGGTTTAGGTCTGGAGCCCGGCTAGGCCACGCCAGAACCTTGATATGCCTCTTACAGAGCCACTCCTTGGTTTTCCTGGCTGTGTGCTTCGGGTCAGTGTCATATTGGAAAACCCAGTTTTGAACCTATCTTAAATGCTCTAATTGAGGGAAGGACGTTGTTCCCCAAAATCTTGCAATACAAGGCCCGGTCATCCTCTCCTTAATACAGTGCAGTCACCCTGTCCCATGTGCAGAAAAACACCCCCAAGGCATGATGCTACCATGCTTCACAGAAGGGCTGGTGTTCTTGGGATGGTACTCATCATTCTTCTTCCTCCAAAAACGTTTAGTGGAATTATGACCAAAAAGTTCTATTTGGGTCTCATCTGACCACATGACTTTCTCCCATGACTCCTCTGAATCATACAAATGGTCATTGGCAAACTTAAGACGGGCCTGGACATGTGCTGGTTTAAGCAGGGGAACCTTCCGTGCCATGCATGATTTCAAACCATGACAGCTCAGTGTATTACCAACAGTAACCTTGGAAACTGTGGTCCCAGCTCTTTTCAGGTCATTGACCAGCTCCCCCCGTGTAGTTCGGGGCTGATTTCTCACCTTTCTTAGGATCATTGAGACCCCACGAGGTGAGATCTTGCATGCAGCCCCAGTCTGAGGGAGAATGACAGTCATGTTTAGCTTCTTCCATTTTCTAATGATTGCTCCAACAGTGGACCTTTTTTCACCAAGCTGCTTGGCAATTTCCCCATTGCCCTTTCCAGCCTTGTGGAGATATACAATTTTGTCTCTAGTGTCTTTGGACAGCTCTTTGGTCTTGGCCATGTTAGTAGTTGGATTCTTACTGATTGTATGAGGTGGACAGGTGTCTTTATGCAGCTAACGACCTCAAACAGGTGCATCTAATTTAGGATAATAAATGGAGTGGAGGTGGACATTTTAAAGGCAGACTAACAGGACTTTGAGGGTCAGAATTCTAGCTGATAGACAGGTGTTCGAATACTTATTTACAGCTGTATTATACAAATAAATAGTTTTAAAAAAATCATATATTGTGATTTCTGGATTTTTTTTGATTATGTCTCACAGTGGACATGCACCTACGATGACAATTTCAGACTCCTCCATAATTTCCAAGTGGGAGAACTTGCAAGATAGCAGGTTGTTCAAATACTTATTTTCCTCAATGTATGTATATATTTTTCCATTTTCTATGCAACCCCTATTATGAGTTGCTGGACATAAATCAGATTTTGAAACAACAGCATAACTGACTACCCTTTTTGTCTGTGTCTGTTGTACTTTTGTCCAGCCCGACATCTGATTGATAAGAAGGTGAAGGAGATACATGATCAGCTTGAGCGTGGAGAGGAAGTGGAGGGCATGTATCTCACCTACCTGTTGTCCAGCAATAAACTCAGCTTAGGAGAAGTGTACATCAGCCTCACTGAACTTCTGCTGGGAGGCGTGGATACAGTAAGAACATGTTTGTTTTCATCTGGAACCAGAAAGGAGAGGAATTACATTAAACAAGATGATTTGCTATTAGTCATACGTTTTTTTCAGAAGAGAATTTATTATTTAGCATTTAATTACGTTACAGTAACAATGTCCTGCACAACTGGTTCAGTTGTTGTGTTAAGTGAGTGTATATGTTCCTGAAAGAAAGGAACAAGAGACAAACATATAGGCACAAACTTACATGAAACTTAAAGAGGTCATGAACTGGGTTTAAAAAAAGATGTTATACTGTTGTCTGAGGTCAACATATAACGTTCACATGGTTTTTACATTAAAAATAGTTATACACTATTTTCTATCCTGGTTTTTATGGGTGTGCCAAATTGAAGACTTGGAAGTAAAAAGCCACTGCTCTTACTGGACATGGGGAATTTCTTTGAAAACGGCCAATGTGGAAACAAACTGATTCAACCACAGAGCTCACAAAATGTTTTTTTTTCAAACAATGATTTCTCTCTCATCCACCCACTTGGAATGCTATTTTGTATTACTTGGCCCGCCCGATTGGTGGATATAACTACGAACCACGCATGACTAATACACATCACACACACACACACACACACACACACACACACACACACACACACACACACGTACACATTATCAGTAGCGAGAGAGCTATTCTAACCGCATTCCTAAAATTGGAATCTGAAGGAAGCTTGTGCAGCAACTGTTCTTTCATAGCCAGGCACTGCACACTATTTTGCAATCTTCCACAACATGTTTATTGCTTATCAGCTAGATCCGGTTTAGTACCATGTAGGCCTGTGTTATTTATGTTACATGTCATGCGTGAATCGGTAGGTGGGGCTACAGAATTAAGCCCTATACACACCGGGATAAGTATTATCTATTCTATGGACCTCTGTGATTTAGAAATTACTCCCCCACATCTGAATTTTGCATGGCACGGGAGAAGCAAAGCCTGTGATTTACTTGAATTTAATGACTCCTGGATATGATGTCAAGACTTGTATGTTTTTTTCATTATAGATAAAGCTTTATGAAATCATAAACAGTCATATGTATCAATATCTTTTTGATTGTTTTATAGTAATAACAATAATTTAGTTCCATTAGGGAACAGACACTACAATTAAAAACTGAACTGAGCACAGACCAGCTGCAGGAGTCAGATTTCATTCATCACGAGTGAGAAGCTGACAACATACGGCGGAAGATTCAGTTTCAAAGCTAAATGTAAAAGCGCCCATTGATATTAATTTTAAACACCCCATTCAAGCAATTTGCTCCCAAATTGGTTCTCACAATAAAGTGAAAGTATAATCCGTGCAGCCGCACGGGAATTCATAACGATACGCATTATGAAAACAGCCTCCATTCTTCGTGGAAGATAAAGATAGAAATGCGCACAGGAAACAAAGGGAATTTTTACTTTACAAATTACAGACATGGCTGAGTCACACAGGATTAAGATCACAGACATTCTCTGCAATTATTACAAATCACCAGAGATGCCCAGATAATACTAATCCCATGCAAATAGGGCTTTAGGCGTTGTTCTTCTTCTTCTGTTGAGGTGGCGTTTCGCTGCTCTCTGACGTCACAGGGAAGCAAATTCGCAGATCTCAGATGTGTTTGATGAGCTAGCTGCCAACAAAAGTTTTTCTTTGACTAACAAGGAAGTTTTCAGCTTTAGTTTTCAGGGCATATTACAATTACCTTTTATATATCAAAAGCTCAAGGGAAAGGTAATTTCCCAATTCATCACCCCTATAATGATTCCAGAAGTTCAACATTAGTGCACCCCTAGGCGATACTTCCCTTGCAAGTACACATCAGCATACTTTAACAAAGAGTGCTTATTATGGAAATAATTTAAGATAAAGTTCTTTTTTGTATGCAATGATCTAAACTTTAGAGTGTTGTTTCAATGTTATTAACATTTTAAAATTTCACATTTAAAGAAATGTAGTATTTGACCATGTCTGACATGTATTCAAATGTAAAACCTACAAATAAGTAAGCAGTTATGATCTGCAATACTTTAAGCAACTAGACTATTATTTATTAAAGAGCCATACAGGCACTTTGTGGGTAATGCCATTATAAATGAAATGTATTATTTTTCCGGACACAAAATAACTGATTTGCTTCTTTGCATTAGAAATTCTCTATTTTATCCTTAATAATATAAATATTAGAAGAAAAATATGTGGTCATTATTGGATCATAGTTATTGCACAAATAGTATTTAGTACCAAAAGATCCCCTCAAAATATCTAATAAATATTACTAAACTAAAATATAGTTTATTTAATAACATTTATTTAATTGAAAAATAGTTAATATAAAGTCAATTGTATATTTTGAATCAACTGACCCCACTCCTGCCCTAAACCTACCCATTTCTAAACACAATAAAACATGTAACAGGGAAATTAAAGTACAGTAACAATGTATTTATCTCAATCTAAATCTAATTTATTTATAAAGCCCTTCTAAAAATAACAACGTTAGCCAAAGTGCTATACATTGGCAACCCACAAAATAATTTACATAACACACATGAAAACTATTTAAGGTAACCACATCAAAACTTGAACTTAATAACAAGAAGTTAGTTCTGGTTACCATAACCTTTGCTGTCCCTCTGATGTACTCATTCCTGATCCCATCCATCCTCGTCACTCCCAAAGAGAACCTCAACATCTTCAGCTCTGCTACCTCTAGCTCTTCCTCCTGTCTTTTCCTCAGTGCAACTGTCTCCAAACCATACAACATCGCTGGTCTCACTACTGTCCTGTACACCTTTCCTTTCATTCTTGCTGGTACACTTTTATCACACAACAGACCTGACACTTTTCTCCACCCATTCCAACCTGCCTGCACACGCTTCTTCACCTCTTTTCCACACTCCCCATTGCTCTGGACTGTTGACCCTAAGTACTTAAAATCCTGCACCTTCTTTACCTCTTCTCCCTGTAACCTCACTGTTCCACTTGTTTCTCTCTCATTCACACAAGTGTATTCTGTCTTGCTGCGACTAACCTTCATTCCTCTTCTCTCCAGAGCAAACCTCCACCTCTCTAGACTTTCCTCCACCTGCTCCCTGCTCTCACTACAGATAACAATGTCATCTGCAAACATCATAGTCCATGGAGATTCCTGTCTGACCTCATCTGTCAGCCTGTCCATCACACTGCAAACAAGAAGGGGCTCAGAGGCGATCCTTGATGCAGTCCCACCTTCACCGTGAAGTCCTCTGTCTCACCTACGGCACACCTTACCACCTTATGCGTTCTCTAAATCTACAAAGACACAGTGCAGCTCTTTCTGACCCTCTATACTTCTCCATTAACAATCTCAATGCAAATAATGCATCTGTAGTTCTTTGTCTCTCTTGGCATGAAACCATACTGCTGCTCACAAATGTCCACTTCTCCCCTTAGCCTTGCTTCCACTACTCTTTCCCACAACTTCATTGTATGGCTCATCAGCTTAATACCCCTGTAGTTTCCACAACTCTGCATTTCTCCCTTCTCCCAACTCTGCAAATCTCCCTTCGTCTTAAAAATCGGCACCAAAACACTTCTCCTCCATTCCTCAGGCATCCTCTCACCCTCTAAAACCTCGTTGAACGACCTAGTTAAAAACTCTACCGCCATCTCTCTTAGACACTTCCATATCTCCACTGGTATGTCATCAGGACCAACTGCCTTTCCTCTCTTCATCCTCTTCAAAGCTCTCCTAACTTCACCCTTGCTAATACTTTCTACTTCCTGGTCAACAATATCTGCCTCTACAACTCTTCTCTCCCTGTCATTTTTCTCATTCATCAGTTCCTCAAAGTACTTTTTCCATCTTTCCCTCACCCTCCTGTCACCTGTTCATTCACCTGTTCAACATTTCTATCTCTAGCTTTAATCACTCTAACCTGCTGCACATCCTTTCCATCTCTAGCCCTCTGCCTTGCCAACTGTCACCTGCTCATTCACCTGTTAAAATATTTCCATCTCTATCTTTAATCACTCTAGTCTAACCTGCTGCACATCCTTTCCATCTCTATCCCTCTGCCTTGCCAACTGATACACATCCCTCTCACCTTCCTTACTATCTAACCTTGCATACATGTACATTGCATTGCTGCCTCTTCTGAAAGTACATGTTCACCACAGCCATCTCCATACTTTTCAGAATACTTCCTCGTCCCCACTATTCTCTTCCCCAACATGTCCATTCAAATCTGCCCCTATCACTACCCTCTCACCTCTGGGAACAGTCTGCATCACTTCCTCCAACTCACTCCAGAATCTGTCTCTCATCTTGCTTAAATCCTACTTGTGGAGCATAGGCACTAACAACATTCAACATCACACCTTCAATATCCAGCTTCAGACTCATCAACCTATCTGACACTCTCTTTACCTCCAGAACATTCTTCACAAACTCCTCCTTCAGGATCACTCCAATTCCATTTTTCTTCGTGTCCACACAATTATAATACAGTTTAAACCCTGCTCCTTTATGTAATTTAAATGATAATATCTGCAAATAAAGTTCTTAAAAATATACTGTTAAGAAATAAGTACACTACTACAATAAGGTGGTTTGTCTGAGAAAGGAAAGCCCTGAATGATTAAGGTCCACCTGACCAGACTCAGATTGCTTAGTGGTATTCAAGCATTTGCAAACACAAACTTCACTTTTAGGACCTATCTTTCTAGATACTTTTAATCAGTTGCGGTCAAGGTGAGCTCACACAGGTGACCTTGCTGAGTAACCACTAGTGTAATTCATCACATTAACATGAACCTGTTCCACTAAAGTTTTACAACCAGAACGTGTTGACCATCCTGCCCATCCCTAACTGATACAATAATGACCTTTAACATGCTGTACTATGTTCATAATCTCTGTGTCAAGGTCTGTCAAGGCTACTCTTTATCACATTTCCAGAGCAATCAGAAAAATGTTGTCCCACTTTTAGCAACAGACAGGTTAACCCACTTTCTAGCATTCTTTGCTGAATTCTTGACTCACAGATGAGGATTTAGGTATGTTTACATGACTGATGTTCTATAAATAGAAGCTTTTTGTCCTTTTGTGTTTTTTTTTGCACACAGACGACAGCTTTGACAAAATGATCTCCTTTCAAAACGGATTAAAAACGCTGTATTATGCATGCCAGGCCAGACCAGTAGTTGGTGATCTCACTTTGAGAGAATTTTAAAAGAAAAATGCATGCCTACACTGTAAAAAATAAAAACGGAAAATGTACTGGTAATTTTCTGCCAGTACATTATCTAGTAATTTTACGAAAGTTTATGTTAACCCCTAAAACTAATGCAACGTGTAATTCAAAATACAGGTAAAGCACCTGTAAAAAAAACAATTCAGAAAATTCCTTCATTTTTATACAGTACATTGTGCACTATTTTTGCAGACTGAACTTGTGATAGGCATTCACAAGATATGTTTTTGTAGTTTACACAGAGACTATAACGGTATAGTTTTCAAAAACTTGCACTTTGAAATACATTTACAAAAGTTTGCAATTTAAGGCCCTCAAAATTATGTTTTTGTGCAAATTAACTCCCAAAATGGATAACATAAATTCAGTTTTTAGTTGAAAACGGTATATTGTAAAGAGCACTAGCCCCTCCCCCTCAACCTCAGGGCATAATTAACTTTGCTAATCAGATGTCTTTATCATAACATCAGCTGAGCTCTATGAATACTTTATTTGATAAGATATTTGAAGCCTTTTTTCTTTGTCCTTGACAGACGTCTAACACACTATCATGGACCTTGTACCACCTTGCACGTGACGCAGAGGCACAGAACCGCCTCTATAAGGAGATCACATCTGTTTGTCCTAATAAAGAGCAGCCGAACGCAGAACACCTGACCAGGATGCCCTACATGAAGGCTGTCATCAAAGAAACTCTCAGGTGGGGGAAATACGCAATAGGCCAACCCCAAACACTTTTATTAGGAAACAGTAATTTATTGTTCATGCATATTCATAGGGGTGTTTGCTCTACACAGTTTATGCTGTGCACAACAATCACAATAACTGAAGAACGCCTTTGCTCAGCTCTTATTTAAGCAGTCCAACTAACATCATTAATCTCGGCAGTGATTAATCACAGAGACTTCTTCTGGAGAAACAATGAACTAGCAATGATCTTGGATATCATTAGGCTATAATAAAATGTCTTTTTTTTGTGTAAGAGCAGAGGGTCTGTTTTTGCTTCTGATATATTGCTTGTTCAGATATTCATGCAACAAAAATATTTTGGGCCATGAAACTTTTGTAAAAATTATCAAATATGCTAGTGGTGGCTGGCAACTTTTTTCAAAAGTTCTGCTAGAGAAAGAATTAACAGCCCGTATCCAAATTTACAGCACTGAAATACAGCCCTAAAGCAGTTGGATAGCAGAGCTGGAATGAGAATTGCGTTTCCACTTTGGTACAAGGAATGTTTATCTGGGAAAGATGCCTTCTAGAGAGATTTCTAGAAGAATTCTGTCCTGGATTGGTTATGGTATGTAGCTGCAGTTGTAAGCATATGATTTTAAAAGTGTCGTTAAAAATAGTGATATGTTATCGTTGCACTTGAATCTATAATATAAAGGTAAAATGCACTATATTGCCATAAGTTTTGGGATGTCTGCCTTTTGTTAGGGGTTTACTGTTTATGAACCAAGACCAGTAGTGAAAAATGAAGACCAAGAGTCAGGAGTGCAATTAATTAAAGAAACATTTACTAAAGAATAGTTTGCAGTTTTTTCTCAGAAGCCAGTTCATAGGCCACGCTCCCTCTCTGCCCATATTCTCCCAACAGTTACACTGTTTTCAAGGTCTATTTACATCATTACTGCAAGGGGGATGATTCTGATTGGCTCAGAGAAAATGCACAGTCATGGTAAATGTCCACAGTCCACACATTGTCAGTTAATCACCTTTCACCCCAGAATCAGGTCGGTGTAACCTTCCAGGTCTGGAGCAGGCGTCAGCCTTCCCAGAACAACAAGTCCACCCATCTCTTAGGATGCCCGTAATCCACCTCCAACACTGATCTGTAACAGAATACTGCGCACATACAAAGATACACAGTCTATCCAAGGTTAGAGCTGATTAAGCTCCAGTTCTAACCAGAAAGTTCCCTAAAACACACTGATAACGTGCTTTCTCTCAGTGAGAGTACATACAATGGTATAGGCAACATTATTCATCTTGACTCTTTAGTGTTTCAGTAAAAGGAAATATAAAATGTAATAAATTAAATGAAAGACAAAATCAGATTTCATGCTAGGGGTGTGTGATACCTCCAAAATCCAAACACACAACACCTTGTTGCTTTCAAGTGTTTAACGACACATCACACATCTCTAGGCCAAACCCTCAGTCACCACTCAAATACCAAATACACACTTTAGAAAAGATAAAGGAAGAACAAACAATCAGTGATTCTTTTGATTAAGTAAAACCATAACTGGAAAGAATAAGAAAAAATCATTAGAATAATATAGGAGGTTAAATATTAATTAAGGCATTGATTATGAATTTAATTAGGATATTTACAGGTATATTGAAGCGGCAGTGGACTCCAGAATCCAATCTTTCACTTTACATGCACAAGAAATGTAATGACATCCCATTCTTATTGCGTAGGGTTTAATATGAAGTTTTAGATATTTCAACTTCAAAGGCTTTCAACAAGGTTTAGGAGTGTGTTTATGGGAATATTTGACCATTCTTCTAGAAGCACATTTGTGAGGTCAGGCACTGATGAACTGGCTTGCAGTCTTTGCTCTAATTCATCCCAAAGATGTTCTGTCGGGTTGAGGTCAGGACTGTGCAGGCTGGCTAATCTTCCCCACACAAAAATCACTCATCCATTGCTGCATTCCAGTTAGTTTTTATTATGCCCTGCCTTCACTCGCTAACTTCCCTCCAATGTGCGTCATTGCTTACGTTTCATAAGTGCCCACTACTGGCCGAACCTTTGCAGTGGACTGAACTGGAACGTCCTAAGCCCTTGATCACTTGGAATCCACTATGGAGTGATTTTTTTTCTTCTTGTACGAAATTGTTTAATGCAGCATTATATATGTATATAGGTGTGTTTGGGTTGTTTTAAATGCTTTTAAAAATAATTACAGTTGTCATGAACTGGCACGTGTCTGAGTCTACCGTGCTAAAGGTATGCTCTGTTAGACACGCACACATAAGCAAAACGGTCTATAACAATGCATTACTATTACATATAAAAACACGTTTTACTCACATAAGTGTGTTGCACCGTTCCTGTCGGATTAAAATCCAGCATCGACCGGAGATTTGTTTACAAACGTTTCCTGCAGTGAAATTAAGTGAATATGCCTTCCCCACATGAGCTGGAACTTCATTAAAAATAAAGTTCAACCACTCATTCTTAATATTAGGATCCAAAGTAAGCTTTTGCAGCGACTGTGTTCTTTAACAACCAGGAATAGCGCGATATCTTGCTATCTTCCTCGGCATGTTTATTGTTGTTGGCTAGCTAGCACTCCATGAGTCGGTGGGCGAGGCTACTGGATTAGACGTGCTGTAGAGGTGTGTTTCATAGCGCTATTACGTAAGAATGAAGCACAAGATCGTTTGCGGGGCCTGGTGTCTATAAAAGCTTTTCTTTGACTAACAAGGAAGTTTTCAGCTCTGAAACTTAGAGGATATTCTTATATTACCATGACCTTTTATATATCAAAAGCTCAAGGAAAAGTTGATTTCTCAATTCATCACCCCTTTAAAATATCATAGAGTTGTTTTTTGTGGCGGGGTAAATTAAACGCAATATGCGGTGATGTCACAATCGTGTTGCATTTTGGTATATGAAGCTGCCTAAAGTGTACATATGAAGTCTCTGTCAAAATAGAGGGAGCAAGGGTCTGTCCATATAAACTTCACTTGTCTACTTCACGAAGTGGAACGCACTTCAAAATGGCGGCGGGGATTCCCCCGAGGGGAAATGCTTTGGGAAGTTTGCAAGTGCTTGTCTAATAGTGGAGTGGAATGAAGCACACGACTTAATGGAACTTGATATGTGCACTGGTGCGCAGTCTTGTTGGAACAGGAAGGGGCCATCTCCAAACTTTTGCCACAAAGGTGGGAGCATGAAATAGTCCAAAAATGACTTCCACTTTTTTTTATTATCATACCATTAACAGTTGACTGTGGGATATATAGTAGTGAGGAAAGGAATTATTGCACGTGATATGAGGCAACCTATCACGGTACCACACTTGAATTCACTGAGCTCCTGAGAGTGACGCATTCTTTCACAAATGTTTGTAGAAGCTTCTGCATAGGTACTTGATTGTATACACCTTTGGCCATGGAAGTGATTTAAAGGCCTGTCCTAATACTTTTGGCAATATAGTGTATATGATATCACCATTTAATTTAAAGTTTATGAAGCCCCGGACGTATACAGCGTAGGAAACTGACACAGAAGAGAAGAAATTGCACAGTCTACCTGTAAATGTGCTGCTAACACTTTTCCGGTTGCACTGAAATGTTCAGTGACCATGTTAAAAATAAACTTTAATTATAGGATACTAAGTTACATATTTAATTTCTCACAATATGATGCATTTTTATCATAGAATGTATCCTGTTGTCCCTGGTAATGGACGTCTGACAGTGGATTCGGAAGTAATTGTGGATAATTATTGGTTCCCTAAAAAGGTACTTGCACATACGCACACAGCCCAAAATATTCAATCTCTCATTAAATATCTCCATCTAGTTAACAATCTAATAACTCCAGTCTTTGTGTGTTTTTTCCCTCTTTCTCCTCACAGACACAGTTCCATCTCTGTCATTACGCTGTTAGTCACGATGAGAATAATTTCCCTGATCCGGAGCATTTTGTTCCAGACCGCTGGCTGAGGGGCAGCCCGTCTCGCTCTCAGCATCACCCCTACAGTTCAGTCCCGTTTGGGGTTGGTGTGCGAGCCTGTGTTGGGAAGAGGGTAGCTGAGCTGGAGATGTACTTTGCTTTGTGTAGAGTAAGTATGACACTTTCACATTATCTCCAGTGTCAATTTCACGCCCATTAGTCAAAATATTATTTTAGAGCAAGAACAATTTTGCTATGTAGGGCTGGGATGAAAATATCAATTCATTATCAATTAACTTCACATTAGTGCGTCTGGTATCCAATAATCGCAATAAGCTTTCTGTTTGATTACTTTTCATCTCAAGTTTTAAACAATGTCACATAACGTTTATCTCAGGAAAAAATTCAATGTTTAAGCATTTTAGCTTGAGCAAAAAACCCTGTTACATTTACTATCATGAAATGTTTATAACACTCACGGTTTAAATGTTTATAACAAACTGGAGTACCTTCAAACTTTTCACTTAATATCTTATTTTAAGTTGGATTTAATCTTCAGTCTCCGCATACTAGGGCTGGACGATTAATTGGAAAGTAATTGAAACCAAAATTCAGAACCTTCCTATGTTGGTAATTTCGGTTTTTAAAGGGTTAGTTCACCCAAAAATGGATTATTAATTAATAAAAAATTAATAAAAATTAATTACTCACCCTCATGTCATTGGACACCCGTAAGATCTTCGTTCATCTTCAGAACACAAATGAAGATATTTTTGTCAAAAGCTGATGGCTGAGAAAGGCTTCAGAAAGGCCTCCATTGGGATTCAGTACATTCCCACTGACCCACTCACAAGACCCATAAAGGCGCTAAACACATCGATACAAAGTCCATCTCACTACAGTGGCTGTACAATAATTTTACGAAGCGACGAAAATAGTTTTTATGCGCACTAACATCAAAATAACGACTTTATCCACCAAGTTATTGACGTGAACTTGACGCATGCGCGAGAATTTGACGCAGCTCCACCGTTCGAATCATAGCGAATACATGACCCGGAAGAGGAGGAGCGCCGCTATAGCGTGAGTTCACGTCCGAGACCTACACGGAAGACAATAACTTGACGGATAAAGTCATTATTTAGATTTTTTTTGCACACAAAAACTATTCTCATCGCTTGGTAAAATTATTGTACAGCCTTTAAGGCTTGCCAGTTTGAACATTCAAGCAATTTTACACCATCGGGTCTGTAACATCATATTGAACTAATGTGCTGACACACAAACACTCATAGGCTGCGTTTACACTGCAGGTCTTGATGCGCATTTCCGATTTGGTGACTGATTTTTGTTGTTGTGATTATCATCTTTTAAAAAGCAACCCATTATCCGATATTTACATTTACACTGTACACTGGCGAAACAGCCCAAGATGTTCTTAACCGGAAAATGAAGTAAAACGGCGCGATATGCAATGGACGCAGACAAAATGATTATTCAATGTTTTGCTTTCTGCTCTTTTCCACACATCTTTAAAGGTCAGCAAAACATTTCTCTTGTAAGGCGGAGAAAGAAAGAGGAGAGCTCTTGATCGCAGTTAAGTGTCCACATGAGTTGACGTCAGTCGCCTCTGTCACTTTTTCAATGACGTACAACTTCCCTTTACTGGGGAATAACCGATTTGACCGCTTATGGCAGATGCAAATGCACGTATCCAATTTATATCGGGTTTATTACTACATATGATTGAGGCCTGAATCCATTTTTTTCCTGCTTACACGTTCACATCCGATCTGTGCCACATGAGAGGAAAAAATGGGAATTGGGTCAGTTGAATCATGCAGTGTAAATGGGGCCTCAGACAGTAGATCATGTGCGCAGAGAGGCACAGAAACTCTTTGTCAACTCTGTCCTGCTGTGATTCATCACTAAAGTAGCTTAGAAACTCATAAGTTATAGCATATATTGTTTTACTTTTAAAATAATTACATATATCGCACCGCTTCAGACGGTATGATTAATTCACACACGCAATCTCTCTTTCATTAATGCATCATATAAATGTACTATCACGGTGCTGATTTATTTAGAAAAAAAAAACCCTACCTTTAATTGTCAAGCATATTTACAGTACTTTGCATGTGAACTATAACAGCAATTTTAAAAAAATGATTGTAATTGAGGTAAAGTGTTCAATTAATTGAGGATTTTAGGTCATATCTACCTCATATATCTACATTCGGTCCATTCTTGCCTAATTTAACCCTGGACCCTTTTCCCCCACAGCTGATGCAACATTACGAGGTCAGAACAAAGGAGGGGTCCCCATCGGTGCAGCCCAAAACCCGAACGCTGCTCATTCCCTCCAAACCCATTAACCTGCAGTTCATCCCTCGAGCTTGAACACCAGCCATCTCCTATGAATCTCTTTTTCTAATCAAAATGAGTACTCCTAATTCAAATCATTTTGCCTTAAATGCCCGATGGTCTCTACCCACAAACCTGTTTCTGTGAAATGCTGTGTGTGGTAATCTAGGGTAGAAGGTTGAAGTAGGCACGCATTCAAAATAAATATCAACTGAGCTAAAAAACAAGATATTTACAGCTGAGATATTTGCATCGTCTGTCAGAAATCTTGGAGTAACCTTCGTTGACCAGCTGAACTTTAAAGAGCACAATTCAAAGATGGACTGTCATGCAGGTTTGTGCTGCACAACATCAGGAAGATCAGGCCTTTTTTCTGTTCCAGGCCCTGGTCATTTTTTGGCTAGATTACTGCAATGCTCTTCTGGCTGAACTTCCATCATGTGCAGTCAAACCTCTACAAATGATTCAGAATGCTGCGGCACATCTCGTCTTCAGTGAGCCCAAGAGGGCCCACGTCACAACTCTCTTCATCTCTCTGAACTGGCTACCACTTGTTGCTTGAATCAAGTTCAAGGTGTTGATGCCTGCTTACAGATCCACAACTGCCTCAGCACCCTCCTACTTCCACTCACTCCTACGAGTCCACATTCCTTCCAGAAGCCTTCATCCTGAATGCAGAATCCTTGACAACCTTCAAAAGGCGGCTGAAAACCAATATCTTCCGTGAGCACTTAAAAAAAGAATAAAGATTTGTTTTGAGTTTAATTTAAAGGGGATATATTATGCCCCTTTTCCCAAGATATATTATATCTATAAAAGTAATATAATTATCTGGTGTCCTCAGAATGTGCCTGTAAAGTTTCAGCTCAAAATACCCCCTTGATAATTTATTACAGCGCCATTTTTGTGTGTCCCTTTAAATGCAAATGAGCTGCTGCTCCCCACCCCCCTTTCCAGAAGTTCAGGTCTTTAACCTAGCTTCTGATACAATGTCAACAACAAAACAGAGAGAAAATTTTTAACTGAAATGTAAAATAATATAAACTAATTCAAGATAATAAAAACGCATAGTTTCGCAGTGATACTAATAACACTGAATAGACCAAATGTAGATAAGTGCAATTTTAGTGTCTCGGTTACACTAATAATGCATCTAGTACAGTAATTCTAGTCCAGCATGTGGGCCGGGTGGGTCTGTTGCTCAAGAGTTCATATCCGCTTCTGAAGCCACTGGGGTGAGTGCAAAACTCTTGAGCAACCGAATGACATGATTTATGTCACGTATCTGTAGTACATTACATTTTACATGTGCAAGCTTGTGTTGTAAAGCATGTATTCCTTCTGAAGTGTACTAGACTTTGACATTCTCAAGGTCAGACACTTTATTATTATACTTTTTTTTAACAGGAGGGGGAAATACAATGATAATACCATTGTTCAATAAGGGCTTGAGAGGTTTTTTTAAACCATATTTAAAAATAAAATATCAATATTTTATTATTGTGTGTAACCTGTAATATAAATATTACAGCAAATAAAAGCAAGTGATACATAATCTTTAGAGCATTTTTATATGCTCATTTTAAAAAGCTTTTTCTGTCATCCCCATACACTGCTTGCTAAAAAATAAATAATAATTGAAATAAATGGCTTTGTTAAAACTGAATTATTTTTTTTACTTAATATCATTTACATTCTAAAGCATTCAAATATTTCTGCTCCCTCATGGTCATTTTATTTACTACAGGTGATTTGTACGCTTATACATTTATGCAAATAAGTACGGAGTATTAACTAACATGTCACTTATTATATAATTAGGTTTATGGTTTTGTTCAGGGTTAGTTGTTTGTAATTATGCATTTAATGTTATTACCTACTACAGTAATTATTCTACATAAGGTGTAATGGACATAGTGTAAATAAAGCATCCGTAAAAAAAAAAAAAAAACCTGTAAAAATTTGTTCTGTTAATATTTCATATTTGTCTTGTATTTACCTCTGATGCATGAATTATTAACTCAAAGGTTAAGAAGTCTTACCGTTTCTTTGGACTTCAAAGAATATTCCCCAGTCTTTTTAATTATGTATTTTTGAGAGTTACTTAAAGAATACTTGACCTATTGTACTATAAATTGTTATTTTGTATATGTGCCGTATAGGTAACAATCATGTCTGATGTTTTGGACAGAGATTGTCTGTAACATCCAACATCACCACAGTGTAAAGTAGTTGCACTGGCCTATTTAGCAGCCATCTTGGCCTTAGGCTGACACCTGGTGGTTTGGATGCAGCATCACAAAAACGGGAAAGTTTTCACCTGAAATGCGCCATTCGCACTTATCAAGATTAAATAATATGGGAGCGAAACTATTTTAAGTGGTTACTGACAAACCCAAATAATCTGTAAAAAAAATGGTGTTGCTGATATCAATCTTTAACCCAACATCAGTAGGCTACATCAAACACCTTTGAAACTAATTTTTAATTATACAGTAATAATTATAGGGCCTACGTTATGCATAATTGCATATGCAACTGACCCTAAATCAAACCTTAACCCTATAGTAATTATATGTAGGTCATTAATACAGCATTAATATTTAAATATAGAAAATGCTCCCTGTGCCTCAACGTGGTTTCCATGCATTGAGGGACAGAGAGAAGGACGATTGTCTGAAAGCAGAACAACTTTGACTGAACTGTTTCAGTTGGCAGTAGCTAGTCACACTTGAGTATATGTTCATTTGTAGTCAGTGCATATAAACAGGCCTACAGGTAACTGCAATAACGTACTCGGTTACTTTCGTAACCTCGGTTCCCTGAGAGAGAGGAACGAGTATTACGTATGGGAAAAACTCCTTTTCTCGAGAATGTGAAGCAAAACTTTTAATAAAGGTATCTATGTAAAGCGCAGTGAGCTGCACGGCCATAGCCCAGCGCGAGGAGCGCTCTGATTGGCCGGGCTGCGGCAACTGCAGGAACCTATGGTGAGGCGGCTGAGAGGAACGAACCAATGGGGGGCGTTCCAGAAGCCCGCCGAAAAAGGTGCTTATATTTGCATACAGGAGGCTATATAAGACCCTAATTCGCCATAGGTGTCAGGTTTTAAGATCGACTGAAGCGATACCTGAGAAGCATAAACACGGCACGGAACGTAATACTCGTTCCTCTCTCTCAGGGAACCGAGGTTACGAAAGTAACCGAGTACGTTCCCTTTCGAGAGAGGTTCCTCGTATTACGTATGGGAACACAATGTAAAGCGCCGTGTGTGCTGACTGACCCAGTATACCCAAAGCACATGTTATAAACCCCCGAGACACCGACAGAGGCGGCTTATAAGGGGAATGAAGAACCGGAAGAGTCGGTTCGTTTGAACAGCTGATCGGACATAGTCGGATCTTATGATGAATGAATAGTGCTTAAGGACTAATGTGTACAGGCCAAAATGTAAGGCAATCTGTTTGCCAGGGTCAAGATAGAGCCTAGATGGAGAGAAGCCCTGCTTGTAGAGCTGGAACCTCCAACTTGTAGAATCTGATAAAAGTGGACGGAGAGGCCCAGCCTGCCGCCGCACAGATATCTTCCAAAGAAATGTCACACGACCAAGCCCAAGATGAGGCCATGCCTCTAGAGGAGTGGGCTTAAATGCCTGTAGGACAGGTTAGGTCCTGGACCTATATGCTAGTGGGACTGCATCCACTATCCAGTGTGAGAGACTGTTTCATGACAGCACAAACTTTAGTGCGGCCACCGAAGCAATGAAGAGCTGATCCGACTGCCTGAAGGGGGCGGAGCGCTCTAGATACAATCTCAATGCTCTGACTGGGCAGAATATGTTTGCGTCTTATTCTCTCTAAGACGCGGGTTAAGCAGTGCAAAGACCTGCATACTGAAGGGGTTGATAGCACTTTCAGCATAAAACCATGCCTCGGTTTGAGCACAACCTTGAAGTTGCTGGACCCAAACTCAAGACAGGAAGGGCTCACCGAGAGTGCAGGTAAGCCACCCACTCGGTTAACCGAGGCCACAGCCAGCAGAAAAACGGTTTTGAGTGATATGTGCTTCAAGCTCGTGTTCTGAAGTGGTTAGGAGGGGGAACCCTTCACGGCCTCCAAAACCATGGCGAGGTCCCAAATAGGGACCGAGGTAGGGGCAAGGCGAGCTGAATCTCCTGGCCCCTTTAAGAAAACACACAATAAGATCACTTTTCCCTAGTGAATGTGCCGCGATAGGAGCGTGGCTAGCTGCTATGGCGGAGACACACACCCCGAGTATGGAGGGGGGACGACCCGCATCCATTAGCTCTTGGAGAAAGCGAGCGGTTCCGCCAGTTCGCATGAGTGTGCGTCGATGTTTCGCGTAGCACATTGGTTAGAAAACCACTGACCACTTCAAGCAGAGCTGCCAGATAGCAGGGGCTCTAGCTTCCGAAATAGTGTTCATAACTTGTCAGAGAGGTTCCCGGATACCGTTGATGGGCCATACGTGGAGGGCCCACAGCTCGGGATTGGGATGCCAGACCTTCCCTTTCATTGGCAGAATAGGCATGGGGCTGTGTCTGACAGCTGAAACAGTATGGAGAACCATGTGCGGTTCTTCCAAAGTGGGGCTATTAAAAAGCACCGGCTGCAGCTGGATCGCGATCGGAGGGAACATATAGAGGGAGTCTGGGCCAACATGGGCCAGGGCATCCCTGCGTTTGCAGAAAAAATATTGGGCAGCGTGTGCTGTGCAAGCTGAATTGTTTGCGGGTAAAGGGACCATCCCCCTGGGGACATGGGTCCTCTGGATAACATGTCCGGACCCTGATTCAGAATACCTGGCACGTAAGCCGCCCTTAGGGAGCTCAGATTGTGCTCTGCCCATAAAAGGAGATGCTTAGCCATGCAGTGAACAGAGTCTGATCTCGGCTGCCCTAGCGATTTTATGTACATTATCAAGACGTGGTGGTTCTTATGCCGTAAGTCTTGAGTCTATGACAATGACTGTACTGATAAGCCTGCCCCTCGAAGGCGAATCTCAAGAATGGCCTGTAGTGGGGGTGGGGGGTTATCGTAACGTGAAGTATGCGTTTTTCAGATCTATTGAGAAAACCCAATCCCCGGGGCGAATGTGCGCGAGGATTTGTTTCACCGTCAGCACCTTGAAACGAGCGTGTCATAAGTGCTTTGTTCAGATGCCTGGAAAATGGGCCTGAGACCGCCACCCATTTTCGGCATGAGGAATTAGCGACAGTAAAAACCTGACTCGCTAGCGTCGGGTGTACTGTTTTCGCCGCTCTCTCCTTTAACAGTCTCAATGCCTCAGCGAGAAGCACGTGACTGACACTGCTTCTTACAGAGGGCTCGACCACGGCTTGAATCGCGGGGTCTGCGAGCAAAACTGTAGCGAGAACCTCATTTTATATGTTCAACACCCAATATTATATACCAGGAATGGCCTGCCAGGCCTGGGCTCGTAAAGCCAGGGGTTGAATTAGATTCGGGGGCTGGCCGCTTAGTAATAGGGGCCTGTTAGCCGGGTTGCTTGTGCTGTAACACTGCTTGTAACACTGTGGGGATAGTGTTAGTTTTGGCGGTGCAGGCTTTGCAGTGGGCGCACGCCTCACATTTATATTGTGTGTGCGAGAGTGAACTTTGTGAAAAGTGCTTGGGTGCAGGAGTGCAGACTGTAAAGTGGGCACATTTCCTACATAGAAAGCTCTTTTGTGTGTAGTGTAAACAATGTGCAGTGGCGCACAACCTACGTAGAATACCCACGGTGCAAACCAGTGAGCAAATCCACAGGGGTAAACGCACACAGCATTAGTGTGCAGACGAGCGTGTTTAACACAGGCTAGTTGACTGCAATATTTCATCTCCAGTCACTTAACTTAAGGGAACTGGGAGAATGTAAGGAAGTGCGGGTGGTATGTGAGCCATTCCACAATGCCGTTATGCTCTAGTCTAGACTGAAAGCGCGCATGCAGACAAGCGTGTTTGACCACAGGCTAGTTGACTGCAATAAGGCTAGTTGACTTTATATGGTGTAATCCGGCCGCGGCGGGATTTATTTGTGATTTTGTGAGGCTGAATTAACAGTGCTTATGTAGGGGTGCACACTGTGTAGTGGACACTTTGTCTACAGTGTAAAAACCTTTCCAGCCGCCTGAATAAAGGGGACTGGAAGTGATAGAGTGAAAAAAGGGCTTAGCTTGGCAGCCATTTTCCGACGCCCTTATGCTCTGACAGTGAGCGCGTGCTATGACGTAAGCCGCGCTCTAGTCAGCAACGCGCTGTGGAAGGGGCGCGCGCTATCATGACAAGGCAGCCATTACAACTTCCTTGGCAGTAAGCGCGCGCTGCAGCGACATTGTTCTTGACATACCCAACAGCCCGAGCTCGCTCGTCTAACTTACTCTAGTATTCTCTGTCCGCAGCGCTTCAGCACGGCGGCGGTAGAATGAGCACGGCGAGAGCTTCGGCTCGAGTTTGTTTATTCACTCTATTATTCTCTGTCCGCGGCGATAGAGCGACAGGACGAGAGAATTGGAAGCGTGAGGAAAAACTCTGTCCGCGGCGCTTCTAGCACGGCGAGAGCTTCGGCTCGAGTTAGTTTATTCACTCTAGTATTCTCTGTCCGCGGCGATAGAGCGACAGGACGAGAGAATTGGAAGCGTGAGGTAAAACTCTGTCCGCGGCGCTTCTAGCACGGCGAGAGCTTCGGCTCGAGTTTGTTTATTCACTCTATTATTCTCTGTCCGCGGCGATAGAGCGACAGGACGAGAGAATTGGAAGCGTGAGGTAAAACTCTGTCCGCGGCGCTTCTAGCACGGCGAGAGCTTCAGCTCGAGTTTGTTTATTCACTCTAGTATTCTCTGTCCGCGGCGATAGAGCGACAGGACGAGAGAATTGGAAGCGTGAGGTAAAACTCTGTCCGCGGCGCTTCTAGCACGGCGAGAGCTTCGGCTCGAGTTTGTTTATTCACTCTAGTATTCTCTGTCCGCGGCGATAGAGCGACAGGACGAGAGAATTGGAAGCGTGAGGTAAAACTCTGTCCGCGGCGCTTCTAGCACGGCGAGAGCTTCAGCTCGAGTTTGTTTATTCACTCTATTATTCTCTGTCCGCGGCGATAGAGCGACAGGACGAGAGAATTGGAAGCGTGAGGTAAAACTCTGTCCGCGGCGCTTCTAGCACGGCGAGAGCTTCAGCTCGAGTTTGTTTATTCACTCTAGTATTCTCTGTCCGCGGCGATAGAGCGACAGGACGAGAGAATTGGAAGCGTGAGGTAAAACTCTGTCCGCGGCGCTTCTAGCACGGCGAGAGCTTCGGCTCGAGTTTGTTTATTCACTCTAGTATTCTCTGTCTGCGGCGATAGAGCGACAGGACGAGAGAATTGGAAGCGTGAGGTAAAACTCTGTCCGCGGCGCTTCTAGCACGGCGAGAGCTTCGGCTCGAGTTTGTTTATTCACTCTAGTATTCTCTGTCCGCGGCGATAGAGCGACAGGACGAGAGAATTGGAAGCGTGAGGTAAAACTCTGTCCGCGGCGCTTCTAGCACGGCGAGAGCTTCGGCTCGAGTTTGTTTATTCACTCTATTATTCTCTGTCCGCGGCGATAGAGCGACAGGACGAGAGAATTGGAAGCGTGAGGTAAAACTCTGTCCGCGGCGCTTCTAGCACGGCGAGAGCTTCGGCTCGAGTTTGTTTATTCACTCTAGTATTCTCTGTCCGCGGCGATAGAGCGACAGGACGAGAGAATTGGAAGCGTGAGGTAAAACTCTGTCCGCGGCGCTTCTAGCACGGCGAGAGCTTCGGCTCGAGTTTGTTTATTCACTCTAGTATTCTCTGTCCGCGGCTGTAGCGCGACGGAATGAGAGAAGAGTGGGAACAACTCTGTGGCAGCGGCGGAAGAAGAGCCGCGGCGGCGGCAGAGTGAAGAGAGCTTCGGCTTGAGTGTGCTCATGTCCTCTAACATTCTCTCTTTCCGCGGCGCTATTCAGCGCGACGGGACGAGAGCAGAGGGAGAGTGAGAAGAGCTCCGTCTTTCCGCGGCGCTTAACGACGCGGCGGAACGAGAGAGTCCTCGAGTAGAACAAGCCTGTAAGCTCTAGAAGTGGCGTTGCAGCGGCAACACAAACACATATAACACTCAACATAGACACAGTTTAAAGGATATATAACGCCGGATGGCGTAGCTGGAACGGCAGAGAAGGCGGAGAGGGAGTCCGTCGTCCTCAGCTGCAGGTTCCGCTGGTGCCTTTTCAACGGCGGTGCTTCTTCCGGAGACCAGCGAAGGTATCGCTGAAGGAGATAAAATCTGACACCTATGGCGAATTAGGGTCTTATATAGCCTCCTGTATGCAAATATAAGCACCTTTTTCGGCGGGCTTCTGGAACGCCCCCCATTGGTTCGTTCCTCTCAGCCGCCTCACCATAGGTTCCTGCAGTTGCCGCAGCCCGGCCAATCAGAGCGCTCCTCGCGCTGGGCTATGGCCGTGCAGCTCACTGCGCTTTACATAGATACCTTTATTAAAAGTTTTGCTTCACATTCTCGAGAAAAGGAGTTTTTCCCATACGTAATACGAGGAACCTCTCTCGAAAGGGAACATGCTTTTCTTTAGAACTCACTGTACATACAGTAGCCTATACTGTAACACCGAGACAATTGGAATATGCTTGTTGATAGCACAAATATTCATTTAAATATTCATTTTTTAAATTTACATTTAAAGCACAATAGTTACTTAACCGTTTAGATGCAGCTATGACAGATGCACAAAGGATATACACATCATATCCAAGATGAAAAATTGCCAGCTTTATTATGAACAACATTCCAGAGTTTAACAAGTGAAATACCTGCTAGAATTATTTTTTTTAAATGTTTATTTACACACATTTCTGAGATATTTCAGAAACTACTCTTCAGAAATCAACAACATCCATTTTTAATTGATTTTTTTAATTTGAGTAAACATCTGGTCTGATATGATTCAGATGATAACTTATTAAATACTAAATCTGATGATGTCAAATGTAAAAATCAGAGGGTCGGGTTTTGGAGGCAGTGTCGACTACCAGGGTGTAGTTTTTGTTTTTTTGTTTTTAGCCTGACAGGAAAAGAGGGACCGTTTTCCTCTGCTGTGTATCTATTATGGCAATGTCAAAAATATTATGTACAAATTTAAAATGATACAGAATAATACATTTAAATCTTTAGTTACAAGTAAAGTTATGAGCATTGTGACGATTGTGATATTGCACAACTTGCCGTCATTGCGATACTATTTGTTGGAAAAGTGCAGAATACTTTGTACAGAACACTGAACTGGTTGACAGAACAGAAAGAAAATAATAAATGTGCCACGCCTAATAGCTGTAAAAATAAGACACTTGGGGGGAAAACCTTTCCAAAAATAAAATCTCAGTAAAAGAAAATATACACAGTGTGCAAATGACTTGGCATAGACAGACAAGGAAAAAGGGAGAGCCCCATTTAAAACAGTCCGTTGCGCGTGATGGAGCATGTTGATGAGAAAGGATGACGTTAAGATCCATACACATCCACACGTAATTCACTGACATATTCACCTCAGTTTCCTCTCTATACAACATAATCTTATTTTTTTAATTATTAGCAATATAATATATTTTCTTGAACCTTTTTTCTATAGTTTTTTTTTGTTGTTGCCCATATTGACTATGGGAGGTGATGTCGCACCATTTTTCGCAGCGTGCATCTTTAGTCCTCAACTTCAGAAGAGGCAGGGGCGGGACGTCCTGTTCTGACCAACCAACAGTAGCTTAACAGGAGGTTGAGTGGCATGTCTCGGCAAGCTTTCCCAGAGTAGGCTGGTGAAACTGAAGGGTGAATGTGAGTAGTGGTTTTATTCCGAGGCGTTGGGGGGCGTGGCTTTACCGAGTCGAGGATAGCACGTGACCCGGTACCCAGCCCTCCGCAGCAGGCGATTGGCTGTTTGCAGGTCGGTAAACCAGGCACATGTTCTGCTGATTGGACGCCAGGATCTGCACCTTCTCACCAACCACCACGCAGATCTCGTCCTCCTTCACGGCATTGTAATCCTGCATCACTAGCACCGAAAACAGGCCGTTACACTCCCCCTCGTCCAGCTCCTGGAGGACAAACACACACACACAAATTAAACACAGTTAAAGGAAACAAAACATTAGTTTAAACAGTCATCATGAATACATTACCGGTCAAAAGTTTGTGATAATTAATAAGTATCATATACTAACCAGGGCTGCATTTTGTTGTGAAACAGTATTGTCAAATATTATTACAATTATATTTATATATATATACACACACACACACCGGTATATATATATTAGTGCTGAGCAACGGTTAAAATGTTTAATCGTGATTAATTGCATGATTTTCTGTGATTAATCGAAGTATACGCAAAATTCAATAATGAATACAAAAGTGCTGCTAAATGAACAAAAGTGCACTAACATATGGTTTGCAAACACTTAAAAAAAAATAAGGTGCTTTTTACAGCAGTTAAAAGTTAGTAACAGTTACAATATTTCTTGTAAATATCAACTTAAACATTAATTTAATTAAATTAAATTGGTGGTATACATCTATTGATTCTGTAGTAATATTCTCATCAGTGTTCTGTCACCTTTAACATAGGCTTATTTAATTTTATAAAGGCCATTTTTTAAAATCTTTAAATGTATGCATCATCTTTCATGTTAAATTCTTACATTTGATTAATAAATTCAGTTATAATAGTAAAAACACTAGGCTGTTACCAATCAAATTAAATAATTTAAACAAAAAATACAGCTGCAATAAATAATGTTATAAGACTGATGTTCTAAATAAAACATGCAATCATACTTTTAAACATAACCGCCAATAGGGGGGCAGCAAGTGATTGTCTTCATGAGTGAGTCATTGAGTCTTTTATTCAAATGATTCATTCAAAACGCTGAATCATTCAGTAACAAAACACTGATCTGAGTGTTGCTTTCCTCTGGAACTATTTTCATCGGTGAAATCATGGGTGAAATTGAACAAAAAAAAGGTTGTTTGGATCTAAAATGTAAGTAACTTAATATTAATTAGGCTACTTGTTTATTGAACTAGGCTACACCATTCATGCTACACAATTCACGATTGCAAAGTCGACTCGTGTTATTAACAATATCATAAATATCAACAACTACAAAAAACTCAGTTTTACCCCAGTATGTTTCTTCTGTGAGTTTATATTGCTGCTCACTTGTTTTGATTTCTCCACGAATGTCTCTCACAAAGAGACCGGCAGCGCGAGCCTCAACGCGACTTGTTAACGTACCAGAGGCAGAGATACACTCATCAATCACTGTTTACATTGAATATAATAAAAACAACAACAAAATCTGAATCATTCTCGCGTTTCTGGTTATTTTTATATTTTATTTGTCCCAGACAAAGAATGTCAAGCCCTTGGCTTAGGCTACAGACAGCCCTGTATTCTCCTGTGACCAATGGTTTGTCTGTCTGTGTATTCAGAGGCAGTGAGCAACGGCCTTTCAATATATTTATATATACACGTACGTACATACATATACATACATTTGTACATATACACACACATACATTTGAATAGAAGGTAATTTATATGTGATGCAAAGCTGAATTTCACCACCATTACTCTTCAGTCACCTGATCCTTCAGAAATCATACTAATAAAATGATTTGCTGCTCAAGAAACATTTATTTTTATTATCAATATATAAATAAATTGTGCTGCTTAATTTTTTTCTGAAAATTGTGATTAATCATGATTAATCATGATCCAAAAGACCCAAAATCATTATTTATTGAATTTATTCCGCAATGATGCATTAAATTGACCAAAAATGATAGTAAAAATAATGCTATAATGTAATTTTAATTGAAAAATATTTATTACAATTTCCACAAAAATATTGAGCTGTTTTTAACATTGAAAATAGTAAGAACCATTATTAATGATTAAGCACCATTATATTTCATGAAGACTGGATGCTGAAAATTCATTTTTGCATCACAGAAATACATTACATTTTAATTGTAATATTTCTGCTTTAACTGTAATTTGAATCAAATAATAATGGACCACTGGCGAACACAATTTTGTGAACACTGGAGACTTCTTTAAAAAGAAAAAACGTATAGACTGATAGTGTATGCAAATCAAATACGCTGACTCTAATGAATGTCCCTCTCCACACGGCCGAGCGCTTCAGGACAAATTAGAACTAAAGTCTGTTCCTCGCTGTCTCCGGCTGTGCCAACCTTGACCTGCCACTCGCAGGAGAAATAAATAGCTGGGTGAAAAGCTTAGCTTTGAGACATTTAAAAATAAAACGTAGCAAGCAGCTCCTCCAGTCTGGTATTCAGTGACAGTGTGATTTATTAGGGACAAAGAACGCAGGGTGTGCCAAGGCCAAGCTCACCAGAGAGAGAGACTGCGGCGAGAAGAAACAGAACAAGAAAGACTGAAACAGCGAGAAATCGGAACAGAGAATAAAGACCCTGCAGAGAGAAGAGAAACAGGTACGGGACACGGGCAGAGCTGGAAAACTAGGCCATTCTCCCCACTAAGAATAACTATCAGGCACCTCTCCTCCCCTCAAAGACAATTAGACTGGAACTTCAGAGCACTGCAGCACGGACACTTTCAGCTCAGAGAGGAGACGCACGCGTCCACACACTGCACACACTGGTGTACTGTGAACTAATTATGTTTAATTACATCTATCTGGCCTCGATGAGACGCTAATTAAAATGGTCTGGGTAACTAATTGATTCAGTTAGATAATACACAATCCTATTTAAGCATAGAATGCTAGTGAGATAATTGGTCTCCTGTCACAGGTTTTTTTTTTAGGATTCATTCACACAGTGTTTGTTGTGGACGTCACAGATCGTGAGGGAGGTGTGAGTGGGGAGAAAAACGGTTTGTGGCATGGGTTTTAAACTTTTTGATGCCAAAGTCCATGAACTATTATGATCCCCTAAAAATGTAAAGGCAGCGACACTACCATTCAAAAGTTTGAGGTCAGTGTAATAATTTGAAATAAATGCTGTTCTTCTGCCTGTTCATCAAAGAGACCTGAAAGAAACGTATCACAGTTTTCAAGAAAATATTACGCAGCACAACACTGTTAATACGAATTGTTTCTTAAGCAGCAAATCACTGAAGACTGGAGTAATGATGCTGAAAATGTAGCTTTACCATAAATGAATAAATTAATTAAACAGGAATTAAATAAGAGGCTTTGTCGCCTATCAATGACATTATAGCCGCGTTATCCTCGATTTCCTACATTTTTTTACATTTATTTTGTAGAAACCATGGACACGCCTAAGACGCTTTAATGGATACATACATACATGGCCAGAAACGGATCATTGTTATACAGCTAAACACAGTTAGTCTTATTGTTTGAATGTTGTTTTCTTGATTTACCGCGAGTACCTTGTTTTACCAAGCCTAATATTGATCTAGCTCACTGCAGCGTACGCAAGTGTCTTAGCCGCTGAGCGAACGCACAGAGTAACGTTATAACAATTTTTAACACACTCAAATGTATCTAATATAATAAACAGTGCCGCGTTACCCCACATACGCGGAAGAAGCAGAAGCGGTCGCCTGTGGCATTATAAAATCAGCACTGCTCTCGAGCCGTGTGTCGCGCTTGTCTCTCATTAGCATTTGCTCCAGCGCCTCAGTAAATCTTTAATACATTGGCTCATCCATGAATATGATTTCTGTCTGAGTCCTGTCAGATTCTTTTCCACCGACTGTATAGGTAAAGACAACAATGTCTTCAAGGCGTCATCAAGTGTCGTTTTTTTGAATAAGCGACCTCTAGCATGAAAATTACATGATGTTCCTTTAATCTTAATGATTTCTGACCAGTGTTTAGAAAGCACTATCAAATCACATTTGGTAGATTTAAAATATTTGACTTATTTAAAACTGTATTTATTACATGTTATTTTCTTTGAACTTTTCATCATGATGGAATTTACCTACATTGAGAGCAATTCAAGCTTGAAGTACCACCTGATGTTTATTGATATGGACATAAAGCAATATACCGTAAGAAAGCCTATCTTAAGCCATTTATTGTCTATTGAATGCTTTTGTCTGCTATAAAAATGTATTAAAATATCTACACTTGAGTCCTTTTCTGCAGTCCTTATCTACATTGATATGTGATCAATTTCATTAATTGTCATATTAATTAAATAACTTGCTTTAAAACTTAAAAAAAAATAGCTCACTGATTGACAGTCATAGTTATTGGTTTACATGCGAGATCTGTGTAATATTTTGAATCCTGCTCACCTCCTCTGCATGTTTATTGGTCTTGTGGGCGGGGCTTCCATTGGGGGCGGTGTTGGGTTTGAGGGGGGTGGAAGGGTGAGAGGATGAGGAACGGCTGCTATTGGACAGCTGCCTGGTCAAAGAACCTCCACTCTCTTTCTTCTGGTACTCCTGTGGGTTCTGGAGAGCTGATCAGAAACAGACGAGCAGCAGGTTATGAATGATCCCGGGGGGAAAATTGAATGAAATTAATTGAATGAAATGAAATAAACAGCACTGAGATCTGTTTGTGTGTTCAAATACCAGCAACTACCAAGATACCAAATCCCCCCGCCCCCAAACCCTTTTATGACGCACTCACCAGTGAGGAAATTGATCTGCATGTCCAGTAGTTTTTGGATGCTTTGGACCCACTCTTTCTTGATGTCGACGTTAGCGGCCTGTAGGGTCAGTCGTTCAGATGAGCCACGACATAACAGCACAAACTTGCAGGGGTCGCTGTCTACATGTTCCTCCATGCTCAAGTAGCTCACCTTGCAAAGGTCAACAAAAAAAGTTGCATAACTTCAAAAAAGACTTTTTTTTTTCACTCATCTTGGATCAACTTGTGCTGAGTGTACCTTGATGCTCTTTTTAAACTGGTACCCTGGTGTTGACGAGCCTTTCCGGAGCAGCTCGCTGAAGATGACGATCTGTTCGAAGAGGAACACTCTCCGCTCTTTACTGCGGGACAGAACGCCAGAGTCCTGCTCTGTCACAAAGAACGTGTCCTGCTGCAATAACTTTCCCTGAGCTGTCAACTTCCCCTGTGCAAAGAAGCATAAAAACTCCTAAGCAATCATCAGAGCACTTATTTTTGTGATTTTCTAGACCTGCACCTCAGACAGGCTACCTGAATTTTTTGCCTTTAGCTGCAGTGCGTACATGGCCCGTGTGTCTTTGTGACCTTTACGTCATCTTTAGGTAGCAGTTTACTCTCAGTGTTACTCAATTTTTGCAGAACATTTCCTTGACACACAACCCAACAGCAATTTTCTGCACCAACTATTTGGAACTTCATTAGTTTCTAAGTCTTACATTATCCAAGTTCAAAACAGACACCACATTTTTATTGTTTTTTGTTTAAATACATACACTGATCAGGCATAACATTATGACTAATATTGGTCCCGCTTTTTCTGCCAAAACATCCCTGGCCTGTCGAGTCATGGACTCCACTAGACCCCTGAAGGTGTGCTGTGGTATCTGGCACCAATAAGTTAGGAGCAGATCCTTTAAAGTCCTGTAAGTTGTGAGGTGGGGCCTCCATGGATCGGACTTGTTTGTTTAGCACATCCCACAGATGCTTGATTAGATTGAAATCCTCTCTGAAAACCTCAAACTCATTGCTGTGCTCTTCAAACAATTCCTGAACCATTTTTGCTTTGTGGCAGAGCGCATTATCCTGCTAAAGGGGCAAAGCCACCAGGGAATACCGTTTCAATGAAAGGGTGTACATGGTCTGCAACAATGCTTATTAAGTGGTACGTGTCAAAAGTATCATCCACATGGATGGCGGGACCCAAGGTTTCCCAGCAGGACATTGCCCAAAGCATCACACTACCTCGACCGGCTTGACTTCTTCCCATAGTGCATCCTGGTGCCATGTGTTCCCTAGCAAGCACCTGGCCATCCATGTGATGTAAAAGAAAACGTGATTAATCAGACCAGGCTACCTTCTTCCTTTGCTCCGTGATCCAGTTCTGAGCCTCACGTGCCCACTGTGGGTGCACGGGGGACAGGGGTCAGCATGGGCACCCTGATTCGTCTGTGGCTTTGCAGCGCCCATATGCAGCAAACTGTGATGCATTGTGTATTCGGACACCTTTCTATCACATCCAGCATTAACTTCTTGAGCAATTTGACCACACGGGCCATCTTTCGCTTCTAACATGCATTAAAGAACCTTGGCTGCCCATGACCCTGTCGCCGGTTCATCACTGTTCCTTTCTTGGACCACTTTTGATAGATACTGACCACTGCAGATCGGGAACACCCCACAAGAGCTGCAGTTTTGGAGATGCTCTGACCCAGTCGTCTAGCCATCACAATTTGGCCCTTGTCAAACTCAATCAAATCCTTACGCTTGCCCATTTTTCCTGCTTCTAATATATCAACTTTGAGGACAAAATGTTCACTTGCTGCCTAATATATCATACCCCACTAACAGGTACTGTGATAATTTTGTTATTCACTTCACCTTTCAGTGGTCATAATTTTATGCCTGATCAGTGTATACTTGTAGAAATATTTACATGTGTAGAATAAGTGATTCTAATAGAAGCACATTTTATTAATGGATTTCGGTTGAAAACAAAGTATGTTAATGTTACTATTAATACTGTATGTAACTGAAGTCTAACCTCGCAGCTAACAGCTGATAACTGTACTCTATTATTACACTTTTAGATGGGTCATGCTTATTTGAGAAATACTGTCAGTGTATCTTTCACCTATGCAATTATATTTGCAATTATAATTATTACAGTTACATAAATAACAATCAGCAGTCTATTTGCTTGCAGTGAATCTGCTCTCGGTGAGAGGTGAGATTACCTCGTAGCCCTGCAATCGTCCAAGATTCATCATGTCGTTACATTGTTTGGGCACCAGGGACATCAGCTCAACTGCTTTCTTCAGGACAAAAATCACAGACCAGCAATGTCAATACACGACTACAAACAGGACAGGAGCGTATGAGGCACATAGAATTTAGGTTTATATAGAGCTGCCCAGGTCACCTACCTCTAACTCTTTACAGTCCAGACCTGCTTTAGTGCTGTACTTCAAAAAGTCCTTCAAGTCACATAAAAAACAAAGACAAGACATTTAAATTAGGATAATAATTTGACCATACAGCAATGTTATGGTTAAATAAATCTAAAAATACATGAAAAAAAATCACATTAATTAAATAAAATAATTTTAACCTAAAATAGATTATTTTATATAAAATTACTACAATGGAAATAAAAAAGACGTTTTTAAAAAAAATCTAAAACTTATACAAAGTATTAATAAATACTATGATAATATAATAATGATACTAAAATAACTGCCATAAGGTAAAAAAAATAAATAAGTAATAATATTAGAAAGATATACCATTGTAATCTTAACTTGGACATAAGTAAAGCCATAATAAACACAGACAGAACAAATCTGTTTAGGATGGAGTGTGTCTGTTTTTGCTAAAATCTCTTGTGACGTCTGTCACTCTTAAGAATGGAAGAGGAGTGGCAGACTAAACTGACATTTTTTTTCCCCAATCACACATCAAAAAAAGAAAAACAGGAACACTGCGTAAACTGTAATAGACTGAATTAGGACACAATTCAGTGATTTATGAATGCGTAATTGTCCCTTCAGGGCTCGCAGCAGAGAGTATATGTTTATGCAGAGCTTTAGTGAGAAAATCATTTACATTCAATAAACACTTGTCTGACTCAGGTTCTTATCCACTTAAGTGACTAATAAAATAAGAAGCAGAGAAAATCCCCAGGTAAACAAAAACCATCTGCTAACGCCCACCCGCTGAGAGACGTGTGTGTGGATACAGACTCCCTGATTCTCCTACAGTGTAAATGAGGCTTGAAAATCATAAAGTGTGCTGCTGACTTAAGGTTGGTTGGGAGTTTTTAGTGTGTTGCTATGTCGTGCTCAGGGTATTATGGATTGTTGCTCAAATGTATCTATTATTATTATGGTTCCTAAATACCAAGCTGTTTTTAAATAAATAAATAATTTTATCCAGAAAGAACTCAATAAACTGTTCAAAAGTGACAGTACAGACTTTGTTGTAAATCTTCTTTTTACATTTTCTATGCATACATTTTTATTTTTATTATGGTTTCTACAAAAATATCAAGCAGCAAAACTGTTTTCAACATGACTAAAAATAAGAAATTTTGGTAACACTTTATTTTAGGGTTCAATTCTCACTATCAACTAGCTTCTTATTAAAATCATTAGGATATTGGCTGTTTATAGTACTTTTAAAGCACATATTAATGCCTTATTCTGCATAACATTATTCTACATCCCATAACGCTACCTAATACCTAAACTTAAACGCTTCAAAAACTACCTTAATATTAATAAGCAGTAAATTAGGAGTTTATTGAGGCAAAAATCATAGTTAATAGTGAATATGTGTTCCTCACATATGTTCACCATATTAAAGTGTTACCAAAATGTTTCTTGAGCAGCAAATCATCATATTAGAATGATTTCTGAAGGATCATGTGACACATGAAGACTGGAGCAATGATGTTGAAAATCCTGCTGAAAATCTAGTTTTGAATCACAGAAATAAATTACATTATAAAACATTAAAACGGGAAACCTTTCTTTTAAATTGTAATAATATTAAATAATATGACTTTTTCCTGTATTTTTCAAATAAATCTATATTTTTTTTAATTGGTGAGCATGAGATTTTTCTCAACAACTTTTATATGGCTAGTAATATATGGCTGAGTTTATAATGCAAGTCTAAGCTATTTTGGTGTAAACTACAGGGCTTTTCACACTGCAGGGTTATCGTCATTCTAAACCCTGCTTTTAACCCCAGATAAATGAATGTTTCACACGTGGGGTTAGCACTGCTTTTTACCCAGGGTTATGAAATGTTTTCACTGTTAACCCTGCATTATAGTACCAAACTTGTATGGTGTGAAATGATGCAGTGTTAAAATGTTACAACTAGATGCTTAGCAACGGACAACCAACGCATGCCTCAAGTGCTTTGTTCAGTCACAGAAACACTGCACATTGCATAAACAGTAGCTTCAGTGTTTGAGGGAGGAAAATGTCAAACAACAACAGAAAATGTGACAATTGGAGTGAAGAAGAGACCGTTTCATTCTTACCTTTATAGTCTGAAAAGTTCTTGATAATACAGTCGATAATATATAATATGAGAATGAGCAATGTTATATTAGAGCCTTTGTGTGAACATTTTGCGTGCAGCGTTCGTCCAATCAGTGACACTGTCACTGCAAATAAGGACGTTAACCCAAGGCTTAGGAATGTACAGCGTGAAAATTTCCACATATACCTTTTGTAAAAATCTTGTATTTAATTAAGAACATGCTTTCTTTTTAAAATACTTTTCATATAGCATATTTTTCATAATTACATTTTTGTATTGACAGTATGGTAAATACTGGTAAAATGTACCAGCGATCACATTTAAAAAATAAACACTTTTTGGCATTACATAAAAATATCCTGAATATGAATTATATAACTATTAGGTTATCCACCTCATAATGAAAACCATAGCCTACCAAAATGTCACTAGCATTAGAATGGACATTTTATTGCAGTAGAAATCTGGGAACCGTATTACATGTTTAAAATCACATACAGGGGAATTTTGGTTCCGTCAGCGAAACATGCAAACATGACAGTCCCGCACATGGACGGTAAGTGTTTCTTTGATGATACACGTCTTTCTGCGTTCCAGATCTTCTAACATGACACCGTAGTTCTTGGCTCACTGGTTTAATGCATATTTGGCGCCACCTATTGTTGCGGGTGTATTATTGAGATGTAAAAGTCTAGACCAGGGATGGGCAAACTCGGTCCTGGAGGGCCACTGCCCTGCAGAGTTTAGCTCATCCCCAAACAAACCCACCTGAACCAGCTAATCAATGCCAAGTTGGCCCATCCCTGGTCTAGACCCTGAATATAAGACAAAACCCAATTTTTTAAATGTATTTCTAAGACAAAAAAACGGCCTATATTCGGAACAATGCGGTATGAGGATTCCATTTACCCGGAGTTTAGAATGACCCAGGGTTAACTACTCAAGTATGAAAAGCCCTTATGTTTACCACGGTATGTATTGTAAGAGTATAAGTCTCATCATGATTGTGTAACTCAGTGGCTAATACCTTGAGCAGGAGCTGATATTTGGTGATCCTCTGGATGGGTTTGATCAGGTAATCGCTGATGGCCAGTCTGGAGTTTATCTCCTGCTGCACCTCCTGACAGAAACTCCAAGAACATCAGCAAACGAGCACTTTACTCCAGGGAGACATAACTGAGCTGCTCAAATCACACTCACCTCGAAGAATCCGTCATATTCAGCCACAACAAACTCTGAGCGGGGCTTGTTCTGACAGTAGATGACATACATGTGTAATCTTCTCTCCTGCATAATAGAGGAAGACATCTGAGTGAAGTTTACTACAACACACAGACACACACACAGTTCATTCTGTTGAACTCACATGCTTGATAAACAGCTCGGCCAGTCTGTCGTGGTCCTGCAGACATTTCTCCAGTTCGCCGAGGAAGAACCTTCAAAAATAAGAACAGAAAACATTCGGTGATGTGCATAAACTTCCCTCATTCAAACGGAAATTCAGTCTGTTTCCTTCTTTAGTGTGCGTCAATGCTGATATCAATCAGGAAATTTAATGCACGAGTTTTGCATGCTGATTATTTTATTTGCTATCAAAAATGGCAATCTAGAAAAAAAACCTTTTTATGAAAATAGTGTGAACGACTGTGACAACATTGTAGAGTCAATACAACACTAATATTGTGAAATATTAATATAATTTAAAAGAACTGTATTGTATTTTGAAAAATCTGAAATATTTACTCCGGTCTTCGGTGTCACATGATCCTTCAGAAAACATTCATCTAATATGCTTATTTGTAGTTTAAGAAACATTTATTATTATCAATGATGAAAACAGCTGTGCTGCTTAATATTTTTTGTGTAAACAGTTGAATCTTTCCAATATTCTTTGATGAAAAAAACGATCATAAGAACTACATTAAATCGAAATAGCAATCTTTTATCATTCTAAATAATTATAAATGCTGTTACTGTCACTTTTGACCATTTTAATGCATCCTTGCTGAATAAAAATATGAATTTCTTGCATAAAAAAAAATCTAATGAAATCGTACTGACCATAAACGATAGTATACCAAATATTTCAAATTCTATATTTATTTTTTGCTATGTAGATCAATCAACACTCCACAAAAATGATTTTTATGTTCTTATTTTATGAGGATGTTAAATATTTGTATAAATAAACCAACAAAACTTCACTGAGCATTCGAGTGCCTTTATTAAATTAAGTTATTAGTTTTCACCAGCTGTAAAAATCGTTTCTAGAAAATAGAAAAGATAATAGCTGTAGTTTACTCTTTATGCCAGTCGTAGATTTGATGAATATTCCCGAATACAATCTTATCCTTCCCCGTCATGTCCTCCGGAACACCTTTTTCCCCGATCATTTTCATAAAGCCCTGGGGATAATGAGAAAAACAGACATTTGGAGACTTACAACTTAATAATAAATGTAGCAGCACTTATATTTTTAGACTTATTAATAACCATTTTACACTGTATATGGAGAAAAAAATGTTTTTTGATGTGACATTATACTCTGAATATATGCTATTCAGATCACTGTAATCATTTCTGTCCTGCAACTATAATATAAGGTGACTAATGCAAATCAGCTGTTTTGATTGTGAACAAAAGTATCACAGAGGTTTAACCAAATGCTGAAATATGCTACGTCATGACAGGACAGACAACATATGTGCACCTTTCTGAATGATTTATCTGCTATCTGTCGCATACCTCAACTATGACACCCAGATCCTTCACATAGTCTCTCTCTGTCTGCACCATTTCATTTAACACAAACCTGTAGATAGCAGAAATATGAGATGAACATGTTTTAACCAGTATACTAGGATTTGAATCTGTACTTGTTTAATTCATTTGCACAGTTTTTGAGCAGTTCAGATGAGTACTTACATTCGCCCTCTCATGGCCTTGTTCTTCTGCTCTGTTTCTGGGTCTCTGGGCGTCTGATCAGACGGGGTGACGCTCCCCAACACTGGGAAAGAGCCAGGCTCTGGAGTCTGAAAGACAGAGAGCGGGAAAGAGAGCGAGAGAGATAAGAATCAAAAATGAAAGGCAAAATGCAAACAATGAGGACAAAGTGTGAAAGGCAAAGCTAAAAATTGTGTTACTTGCAAACCCATATGAATTCTTTCTTCTATGAAATCATTCATTTAAATGCTCTGAAAAAATAAATAAAATAATGCATGGGTTGACTGAAGAAAATGAAGGAACATCAGAAAGTTAACAATTAACAAAATTAAATCATAAAATAAAATAAAAATAATATATATTAATTTATTAGTTGTCTTTAACTACTATGCACTTGCATCAAAAAACTTTATGGTTAGGCAGAATTGAGGTCAACTGCTATTGAGGTGAGATACGGGTGAGGTTATGAACAGGTTTGGCGTTATGGGCAGGTTTAAGGGTGGGTCAAAGTGTAAGGGAAGGTTCGCCAGTGTAATTATAGATGTAATTACAGACATTAATAATAGCTGTAATTACATGTAGGTGTTTTTTCCCTTTCCCTGCTTGCATTAAAAAAATGCCAGCCACCGCCAGCAATTTTTAGCATTTTAACACATCTTTCATGACCCCCAGAATATTTTACATAAATATCTGAGTATACATCCAAAACAATCTGTTTTATTCCATCTTAATGCATTCATTTTTTTTTATCAGCACTTAAATATGGGGAAGTTTTATTTAAAAAAAAGCAACATTTTGAACAAAAATCTCAGAAAAAATGCCTTTTTGTCAAAGACTACACCCAGATCAGATTCAGAATGATGATCAAAACAGTAGATCAAGTCCATCGACACCCCGAAGCTTCACAGTCCTATACCTCGTCCTGGGTTGAAATTTCATTCAGGAACATTAGACAGTTTTGATTTATATGCTGTTTAATGTTGATTATCGAGTTATTTTACATATGCATCTGCTTACATATATGCTATCACTTGTTTTTGCTTCTTTTTCACATGTATTTTGATCAGGAAATTCTGTACCCTTTCAAAAGATGTCATAGCGCTCCCTACTGTATAACAGTGAAAACACGGAAAGCCGTAAATTCCATCAATGGCGGGCAAGCGTTGTCTCATAAATGATGGAAATTTCCGTCAATGGTGGAGAAAGAGCTCAAATGTAAATATTTAAGAGTTAAATATTTAAATTTTGTGTTGTTAACTACTATGCACTATGTATTGAGCACGAGTATTAAATTATTATTAACAAGGGTTTATGAATAAACTTCCACCGAAATTACCTAAACAACTTTTTTCCCCCGGACCTGTTGCTGTCTGTGTTTCCATCGTCTAAATTACAGTGAAGATTAGTCCGGTGATGTAGGACTGTGTGCGACTTTCCAGTTCCTGCTGGATTTTGCCTTCAGCATATAAGCTTAATAAAGCCTGAACCTCATCGTAGCTTCATCAATTGTATTTTTTAAACTCAATTTTTTATTCCGATAGCAAACAACTCTTACTGCACGCACAGCAACATACTTTTAAAAATGGTGGTTGAAATAAAATGCTGCGTGGAGTCAACCAATCAAAATGTTGCATGAACTCAACCAATCTGAACGTTCAGTGCACAAGTCTGAAAGTTCCTGAACTTTGAAAAAGTACTACCTAGTGAGCAGGGACTTTTTGAGGGGGACATTTTTACTCAGAACTTCATTTAGACCTTGGACCCTGCAGTCGTAACACACAGAGTACCTCCCCAAAGTCCCAGAATAGAATAAACAGAACAATATTGTCCATTGGTGGGGGGCGCTTGAATAGTTATTGTTATAGCTATCTTCATAGTTCTCATTTTTAGTGTGAACAGGCCTTGGCAGATGGGTTTCTTTTGTAATTTTGTAAAATAAAACAAAGGTGGGTGGAGTTATGTTAAATAACCTCTGTCAACAAGGAAGGTGGTTTACATTTGGTGTAAATAATGTAAATACGGAACTTTGGATGGAAACATAGCTAACGATGACAGTTACATTTTTTAGGTTAACTGTTCCTTTAACAAAAAAGGATGAGTGATGCAGAGTGGAAAAAAAGAAGAAAAAACAAGAACAGGAAAAAAAAACAATAAAAAATAAATGAAAGTCTGTGTTTTACCTTCTCCTCCTGAGCGGAGGGGTCCTTGATGATCTCCATGGGGGGAGGGAGGGGTGTGTGGGGCTCGTCTTCAGCCTCTTCTTCTCCTCCGCTGTTCACTCCTCGTCTTCCTCTCTTTGGATTTAAAATGGATTAAATAAACCCGCCAGTCTTGAGCTGACAGGAATCTATCATTCATGACTTCTAACAGTAGGCACACTCCTCATAAAACATGCACCTATACAGGAAGCCCTTCTGCATAGATATGAAGTTTACTACACTAAAACTAAAATGTGTGTTGGGTGTAGTACCAAATAAAAGGAGAATGCAGTTCTACACATTATATGGTATGTGGTATTGTTACAATGCAGGAATGCTGAAACATTGCCGACTTATGCAAGAACATTTCCTAAATGGTTAATGGTTAATTGTCGTACCTCTTCGGTGCTGTCTTGGTGTGGCGGTCCCAGTTCTACACTTTTGCGGCCGTCTCGTTTACGTTGCTTATTGTTGGGTTTTTTAGCATTAGTGTTGTCGCCCTTGCCATGGCTGAGACGCCGCACGGGGCTGGTGAGCCATTTTTTTAATGTGTTTCCAGTAGTTCCAGATCGTTTGGGTCCCGGAGAACCCGTTGGCAAAGAGGTCACAGACGTCTGCGGCTGCAGTGATGCGGAAGACTCAGATTTCACCTCTGAACTTCCCACGGGATAGTTTTCTGTTGAATAAAAATGACGGAAATTATATAGTGATATTGACCATACAGAAATCCTACAATGGAATTAACAGACAACCAATAAAAGCCATCACAATTCCGACATAATATACAACCTAAGAAAGCGTCATGTGATATACAACCTCTGAACATTTAGAACGAGCCATTTAACCCCTGGAAAATGAACATTACAAAAGTCCTTATACCAGCTCAGACCACTGAAGAGATGTTCACTGCAGCTGAAACTTCAAAACCCACAAAAGCCAAAAAACCCGAGCGCACTGTGTTGGACATCAGCCTCTCTCTACTGAGGGGAAAGAAAAAGCAATCATCTGATCTATAGGCCACTAGCCTGTAGACACTGCAGAGTGAAAAAACCAGCTTGACCTGATCTGAGCATAAAGGCATTCTGTAACTCCACATAGCAGGACATCACAACAAAGGGAAACTGCACGTCACATTGAAAGGTACTGTGGAGTTTACAGCACATGGAATGTTTCCACAGAAAATGTTGAATTGACCTTCAAATTGTAAAATTAATTGTTTAGTCATTTAAACTTTTAAACTATCAGGACAGGATTTCAGAATGAGGATACAAACTCTTAATGTGCAAATGCAAATTTTCTATATACCCTAATCATTTGTGTACAACATGTATTTATTACTTCAATGAGCTCACTGTTACACTGTTTAAATTAATACATTGTTCGCTAACTGTGTGATTTGTATATGTACATTTCTGAAATCATAACTTGACACATTCACCTCTGATAACCGATTCGATTGTAATGCAGACATGCATTTTCTATAAAGCTGCTTTGTAACAATATGCTCTATAAATATGAATGTGAATTGAAAACTGAAGTACATAACACAAACATAATGTGTAAGTATAAGACTGCTGTAATATAGCTGCTTATCAGACTTCTCAAATCTCTTATCTTTCAACTCATGTTATGACTGGCAAAAGAAGTAAAGCCAGATATACTGAAAATGATAAAATTATAAAGAAAATTAAGATTACGGATTTTAATTAATAGTAAAATCAAATTGAAATGAATAATCCTCATAGACTGGGTAAACCCAGCCTGATCTGACGGCAATTTGATTTCACCCTGCAACTTGGAAACCTGTACATGCATTTCTACTGCTTCTGTTACACTTTTGCGGGAACCAAACACAGACTGGCTTATCCACCTGGCACGCTAATGGCGGGTTTAACACAATGACGGATAGAGAAGCGACGGGTCGTTGCCTGTTGATCACGCCTCTTGATATCTGATTGGTTGAAGGACTATCCCATTGTGTACAGAGTCACTTGAATAATGCTTGTTGATCACGCCTCTTGTGCAGTAAAAATACAGAGCAGACTCCAATGTCTCAGACTCCAATCTTAAATTGAGCTTGATCTGGTGATAGCCAGACAATAATCCTCAGATTTTAATTGAATAAATGATTAAGGATTGTTGATTATTCAATTAAAATATGTAAGGATAATTTGATTTAATTTTACTATTAATTAAAATGTGTAAACCTTAAAGGCTTAAAAATTTGAGTGTACTTCCACATGGTATCCAGAATATCACAAATGCACATGGAAGATATGTAACATTACTAGGAGTTTTATTCAGCAAGGGTAAATTAAATTGATTAAAAGATGATAAACTTTTACACTGTACCAAATAAAAACTTACTTGAAATAAATGCTGTTCTTTTGAAAAAAAATGAAAAAAATCCTAATATTGCCACAAAATATTAAGCAGCACAACTGTTTTCACCATTAATAACAATTTAAAAAAAGTTGAGCACCAAATCAGCATATTAGAATGATGTCTGAGTAATGCCATCGAAGGACTACATTACAGTTTAAAATATATACAAATTAAAGACAGTTCTTTTATAATATTTAAATATATTCTGTTTTTTACTGTTTTTTTTATGGTTTTCGGTTTGATGAGCATAAGGGTAGTGTACATTTTGTGCTGCGTGCTGCAGTTTGCAGATTAATGCTTGTAAAATGTAGTCCAAAAAACAATTTGACAGCATTTAAGTGATAAAATACACTTGTTATCAATACCATCCTCAAATTATCCTTCAATATCCTGAGCTCCAAAGCTGCTACAAACTGCTGTTGATTGCGGAGCTGCAAACTAAAACCAGGGTTACATCAGTAACACAGAACAGAACAGAAGATTTTCCTCCTGGACATCTATTCCCTGCTCATAGAGACAATGTAGACAACAGCCAAAACAACTTGTTTTTTCCTGAAGGAATTGATGTAAGTGCTTTAACTAAATTATGAGCTTTATGTTTGTGCTTTTAAACCCATGCACCAGTACCACTACTAGGCTTCCACAGTAAGTGTATTACTGTAAATGCATTTTATCTTTGTTTTTAGGATCTAAGGGATGAGTCAAAATGATTTTGTGTGCTTATTAACAGCATTCATAGATATTTAGTAGCAAATAACCAGAAATATGATTAGTCATTTGGGGATGGGCTGAATGTGTAATCATGCCCATTGCTGTCTGCTTCAGTGCAGATCATTAACTCTATGCTGGTTCAGACACTGCAATACTGAGTTACCGTAGACATTGCGTAAGTGACAACCCATGGGGTGAGAATGGGACAAAGGTCACTTCCTTGTTACGAGTTTCTTCAAAGAGCCATTTACCCCATCCACCCCTGAAACTGCCCCGTAAACACTCCCTCCCAGGTATTCACCAATTAGATCTCGCTCTGCTTGTCCCGACAGCCTCAGGGAGGATCCACGCTGATCATGTGCCGGGATAAAGCTCCTTTGTTAGAGTTATGCTTAATTCCCTTAAGTTTCACTCCTGTCATTGCAACAGACGCCTGCCTGATGGTTAAACAATCCAACCTTCGCAACAGACAAACTGAACCTTCATACTGCAACCGTTTGATCTAAATTTCTCTTTCAAAATCAGATGAGATTCCCACCTGAAATTCCATGACACCCACCACACTCATGTGCACAAGTTGCTGATGTAACATTCTATCCAGAAAAAAGTAACAAAAAGAAGGACTGATCGTCCTGTAGAAAATACAGGAACAAATGTATTGTTCACACTTTTTAGGGTGAGCAGCAGCACTGCCGTACTCCAAATATTGTGGGATCTCAAACTAAAAAACAAACTAAACAGGAAAATATGCATTAAATCAAAATGCAATATTAATCTGTTCAAATATTAATTTGGTCCAATGCTAAAGAATATTACATTAAAAAACCAATAATGTTAACGTATGTGACACTGTACATGAGTATTTTAATATCACAAGGTCACGCGTTTAAACTAACAGTGAACAATACAGTTGTTTCAGTATTAATTAATCTTGGTTAACATTTGTGAATAAAAATACAACTGTTCACTGTTATTTCATGTTAGCTCAGGTCCATTAAATAATATTAACAGATATAACCTCCGCTTCAGGGTCCTGATCACCCTGTCAGGGTTTTTATTCTGTGATGATAACCGGCTGGATGAACATCATTCCTCATAATATCTATGTAATATCTAGGCATTGTATATAAATACATTAATATGGTATTATTCACATTATAACCAAGGCATAAAAGTCAGTCAATAAGTGTACAGGTGGTCCCTGCATGTGTCATCCATCTATCCACTAAGAGGTCCTTACCCCTGATCCTAATTCACACAGCCAATCGCTAAGAGACTAAATGTGCATCATCTTCAAAGAGTATGTTAATCTTCAAGAAAAAATGATCAAACAGAGCAGAGAACTTGATTTGAGCTTCAAAGCTGAAGAAAACAGCAGACACATTGGTTTGTTGATGGAGAAATTAGGTTACAGGAAACAGAGAAGCTTGAGGGGGCAGTATCGCTCACACACGCGCACACACACACACACACGCACAGTCAGAACATTTGTATTTTTTCATTATTATGCTTTAAGAGGAAACATACATTAGACATTGAAGAGGAGAAAAAAGAAAAAGTGATAACATTTAAATGTAAATATATATTTAAGCATAAATCACGCTATAACGTAAAAAAGAAAAGAAAAGGTAACAGCTAAATAACTAGTCGAGTCAAAAACCCTATTTTTGATAATATATGCAAGCTAACTACATGAGGTTAAACCAGAGAATGTCATTTTGAAGGGTAAGATGGGTAAAAATAGCTCTTGAGGTGTTCCTGTGGTGCAGTCCAAAGAAAATGTGGCGTTAGCAACACTAAGGACATGGGTTCAATTCTTAGGCAACACATGGACTGATAAAACATACACCCTGAATGCACTGTTAGTTACTTCGGATAAAGGTATGCAACAACTACATGCTTTTGACAATGTAAATGCTTGTTGACCTTTTGCTAAAAGAAAAATCATTAATCCTTTTAGATTTGACACGAAAGCCTGTTGTCAGTAAATCATTTTAAGTTGAATTACTCCAAACACCCTTGAGCTCATCTGAGAACTCCAGGATTCAGATCAGTGAACCGTTACATTAAATACCAGAGTTCAGATGAAAAGATACACACATACACTAACAACAAATTTCATTAACACACAAAACTCAATCATAACCATTAACTCAGACAACAAAACACCCCACACCCCACTCCCACAGGGCATGAAGAGGCACACATGCTTGCACACAATGCAAAAAGAAAATTTAACTGAACGCATCTGAATACATTCCACAAGCAAACGGAGTGTGTTGAGTTACGCACCTGCGCCATCACAACAGCAAATCTTTCCCAAAATCCAACTGAGACAAACTCCACAAGAGCAACACGACCTCCCACTCCGCATGCTGCTCGCTCACCGTCTCATATGTGCGTCCAGAGACAGGTGAGAGACAGAGAGGAGGAGAAAAGGAGGAGGGCGGAATGGGAGGTGGAGGAGCTTTGGCTCTGTCCGCTTTAATACTGAAGCTCAGCTGGAAGTTCAGTGCTACACTTCTTCACAATATAGAGGAGGGGCCAGGGGGCGGGGCCAGGGCCATTGAGACACACACACACACACACACACACACACACACACACACACAAACACACAGACACACAGACAAACACACACACACACACACTTCATTGATGTCTGCTAAAACCAATATGCAAAAATTATTTTTTTTCTTCCCTCAAACAAGATGAGAAACAGGGTTTTTTTTTTAAAGTTGTTCCATGGAAAGACAATGTAGTATTGTGTGTGTAGTTCATTTGTGTGTGTGTCTCTGCGTGTGTGTGAATCCTTACATCAGCTACGTCTGCATGCTGCAGTGGCCCATTTTTGAGAGGGTGTGCCTATATCACAAGATCTCCATCCCCACTTCAGCAGTTTCAGGAACACAAACACACAAATATGCGGCTAAATGGTCATATTATATACATAAATATCTTCAGCATCAAATAAAACACACATTTAAGATATAAGATTAAGTCCAGGGCTTGGCTTTTTTGCTCACCAGCCATTGTGGTTAGTGCTTTTCCAAAGATTTAGTTTGGCCACAATTTTGACATCAATAACATTAGGGAAAAACTGCCATATAAATATTTTGTAACATTTTATTTTAGGGTTTAGTTATTAATATGAACTAGTTGCTTATTAACATGCATATTAATAGGATATTTGCTGTTTATTAGTACTTATTAAGCACATATTAATGCCTTATTTTACATGACCTTATTCTCCCATCTCTTAATCCCACCCAATACCTAAACTTGCTACAAAAACTACCTTACGAACTATTAAAAAACAGTAAATTAGGAGTTTATTGAGGCAAAAGGTGTAGTTAATAATATATTGTTCCCTATACTAAAGTGTTACTGATATTTTCAATAGTAACTCTTAGTTTGGCAGCAGGTGTATTCTATACCTGCTGTCACTTTAAGACCTGACACACAGATCCATTATACTGTTACACATGCTCTTTTCCCCTCAAATATTTATATTCACTTAAAACATAACTGACTGTGTTTATGTCAATACTCGCCAAGACCTTCATTTAGATTTTTTTGTGTGTTTGACCGCTTAAGCACAATAAGCAGCAGAAAAGAACTCAATACTGAGAGGCGGCTTTATGTGTACTCTGCAGAAAGGAGTAAAATTATTCACAATACGTGCAGTCCCATGCCGAAATTTAAGCTCTGTAACATTAACAGTATTCATCCAGAGTACATGAAAAGAGTGAGTGAGGGGAGGCGGGTTTGTGTGTCAACTCCCTTTCGGAGAGATGAGAGAGCTTTACCAATTAGCGATTGGCTCTTTTTTATAGAAGTCGGGACTTATTCTGCCATATTACATGTTGCACTTTCTCTCATTCATAAGTAATATGAGTGCAATGTCTTAGTATATATAAAGTCTTTCTGTCAGGACCACTTTGGTCAAAGATGATTGATAATTAGCATACAGTTTAGACTGGTTTTATGGTTCTGTTCTGGGGTGCGTTTCCCAGTTGTTAGCCAACTATGGTTGCAAGTTCTATCGTTATCAGCATAGTTCAACCAGTCTGTGTTTCTTGAAACCATCGTTCCAATGAACATTTGCAAACAGCCTCACAAACTTGTGTGGTTGTAACGACCGATCTTGACCTGACAGACAATTTGTGAAAATAGGAGAGTATTCATCTGAGTGTTTGGGCATGGATTGTGGTGTCCCACAGGGGTCAGTGCGGGGACCAAAGTTATTTTTTTACTATATATTAATGATATTTGTAAAGTATTGGAAATATTGAAATTTGTATTATTTGCAGATAAGGCAAATAAATTTGGTTCAGGAGACAATTTACAGCTATTTTTGGATTTAATCACCTTATAATTTAGGAAAATAAAACAATGGTTGGATATTAATAGATTATCGATAAATTTGAGTAAAACAACATTCATGGTATTTGAAAACTGTAAGCCAAATCAACAAGTACAAATACAGATAGAGGGGGTTAACTTAGAAAGAGTACATGAAAATACATTTCTTGGAGTGATCATAGATGAAAAGATCTGCTGGAAGCATCACATAAAATACATCAAAACCAAACTGTCTAGAATATTGCAATTCTAGCTAGAGCTAAGCATATACTGGAAATCTCTTCGCATCTTGTACTGTTCATTAGTGTTACCTTATTTAAAATACTGTGTAGAGCTTATGGGAAGCACTTACCGACATTCACTACAGCCGTTAGTAATAATGCAAAAATGAGCTATGAGAATCATTCATAATGTTGGATTCTATGAACACACAAATTCATTATTTTGCAGTGGAGATTATTAAAATACTACGATCAAATTGAATATCAAATTGCAGTATTCATGTTCAAAGTAAGAAATAGGCTATTGCCTGGGAATATACAAATGATGTTTTTTTGAGAGGGAGGGAGGGAGGGTACAACTTGAGGGGAAGTGGAAACTAAGATTAAAAGATTTAGAACAACAAGGAAAAGATTTTGTTTATCAATATGTGGAGTTAAATTGTGGAATAAAACAGATGAAAACTTAAAGCAAGGCTCTAACACATTCCTCTTTAAAAATATATAGAGAAAAGATTCTTAAGAAGTATCAAGAAGTACTGTAGGAAAATGGGAGCACTCCTTTGTTATGATTTGTAATTCGTGTTAGAGGTCACTTGAAGTATGTATTATGGTATGTGTGGGTATATATATGCATATGTGGATATAGGGCTATACTTTGCTGTGTTTTTTATTTTATTTTATTTTTCTATTCTTCTATTTTTTATCTTTACTTTTTCTTTTTTAAATGTTTGCACATTATTGTATTTTTATTATTCTCTCATGTTCGAAAATAAATAAATAAAATATAACAAAGACCCTATGTTTTGCAATACAATATGAACTCAATAAATACATTGTACTTATTTTTTTGATGTAAGTACAATAAGGCCACCTAATATAAAGTGGGACCTCACAGGTTAATCTCACGAAGGACAGCCAATATAAGACATTTTCTAGTTTCCAGGTTGGCCCTACTTGGAATTCTATTCCTACATTGTACAAGTTAACTATGTGACAACCATGCAGGGCAACATTTTGGAAACAAAGTTCCAAGAACATTAACATGCCTGTCCAATAATAAGACTGACGTTCCAAAAACAGAACTGAAAAAAGCCTAGTCAACAGAACGAAGTGTAGCATGCTGTTAAACTGTCTGACTGGACAGAATCCTTCATGCCTGACTAAAGACTTTCCATGTTTCTGTGCATGACTTTCTGTTTACTATAACCCTGTTGCACACACTCCATACACACAACAATATCAGCTACTCAAAATAAACAGGCAGAAGTGTGAATAGCCATCGCAAAATCCAAAGGACAAGCAAGATCATTCAAAGGAATATTCCAATATTCCAAATATTCCATTTTGACCAATATCTAAATTTTTTGAAGGTGCATGAACTTCTGGTTATGTGTTACATATAATTCCTCTCAGTGGAGTTTAGAGTTAAAGAGTTAAAATTTCAAGACAACACAGCGTGTCATAGTTCAGCAGCCATCTTGACCTGTCAGTTGTTCAGCTGCTTTCTATTTATTTAATTTTCTTGAAACCTACCTGGAAAAGGTTGACTCCCCCTTTCCTCTGCCTATTCTTAGATCCAGGCCTGAACTATCATGAGGTCAGGGGGGTTCTGGTAGGGATGTTTAGAAATGTGCTCTTCTAAACAGAGGAAGTGCAGTGCAGGGAGACAACAGGAAGTAAAGGGACTATACAATACAGAGAGTGTTCCGCTTCAGACAGTATGGGGCCTAAAAGACACACATTTTGACACCACCCTGACCCAAAAACCAAAAGCTACACCCTCATGGTTCTTACTTGAAGTATATGGAACCTCTAAAGAACCCGATATACTCATGGCAAAGTTCTAGGGGTAAAAATAAGTTCAAAACACCTTTGTAGTGGTATACTGTAGGGAAGCATCCAGAAGCTGCCCACACTGCTGAGATACAACAGATTGCTTCAAAGAAAGCAGCTTTACAATATTAAACATTTCAAAAATAAGTAAACTTCAAATTATACTATGAAGAAGCTCTCCAGTGTGTTGATTTTTTGACTGTAATGGGCGGAACAGAAGATATTAACCAAAGATTTCCATGTCAAAGGATGCAGCAGATCCCTGAAGCCACTATCTTATTACATAATCACCATGGAACAATGGTAGTTTGAAGGTGATACCAGCCAGAAAAAGTTCACTTTGGCAAGCTGGTTTCGAATTTCCAAAACAATCTTCGTTTTGGCCTGATTTTGTTTAAAATGACGTCACATCAGTTTGTTCTTTGATTTAGCCTGAAGTTTATAAGGGGCTTAAAAGTAAAAAGACCCCTTTTATAGAAAGATGAAATATTCACATTAAGACAATTAAAAGCTAAAATGGTTCTGCATGAATTCAATGTGGATCTATTGTGTGAAACATCTGTGAAGGCCTGTGAGAGTCCCAGGATTGAAGCCCCACCAAACACATACACCAATCCCCCGAGTTGGATCAAAGCAGGATTGCAAGCCTTAGCATCACTAGCACCAGGGGCGGCGTTTGCGTATGGCAGAGTATTGCAGTTGCCAAATAAATGGCTTATGATGCTTCTCTGTAGTTCTGTTGCAGCTTTGAAAAGTAAATTTAAACTTAATGCCGTGTCCTAACCAGACATGATGCGACAAGTTTTTCAATGCAAACCAAACTCAGATCAATCAAAAATCACAGCCAATCAGAAGAGTGTGTGGGCGGGCTCTCTGCAAGCGCACTGACTGCATTAGTAACGAACTTGATAAGTACAATAACGAATTCCTAAATTAAATCGAACACAATTTTAGCATGATTAAAAATACATACTGAGTGACTGATTTAAAAGAATAAATAAATAGAATACACTTGTTTGTTCACCTTAACAGTTTGAACATTGTTGTTTCCGTTAACTTATTTGCAAGATCTGAGGTAAATTATCCATTGTTGCTTACAGTAAGGCTTTGTCTATAAAGGTTACGAAAAATGATATTCAAACTCGCTTCATTTTTTTAAAACATTAAATAAAGCACATCATCTGCACTTGTCATATTTTGTATGTTGTTCCAGCCACATTGCTGCAGAAATAAAAATAAAAGAAATAAAAAACAGTAAAATATTTTTTTTTCTGACGTATCGCGTTTGGTTAGGACATAGTGAAGGCTTATATATGTCAGTATTTGCATTGTTGTTAACTCTGTTGTCATTTTAGTGATTTTTGTCCACATTTTGTTAAGATAAAGTTATTAATTGGGAATGTCGTTTTTGTATGGCCAGAAGGGCTCATGCCATACCCTATGTTTCTGTGAAATGCCGCCACTGACTAGCACCCTGCTAATTAATGATCAAACTCTATTTGTACCTTTCCCACCGAGAGCAGAACTGGCTCCCCTGGAAGAAGCCAGAGCACATGCTGTTTAGAGAGCTGTGGGCACATGTACAACAGCTTAAAGGGACAAATCATCCAAAAATACACATTTGTATGCTTTATTTAAAACTTGTAACCCCCCCACCCCACAGAACACAAATGTAGCTATTGAACAGAATGTCCAAGTTGCTCTTTAGCATGCAAATAATGTACATAGTAACAGAAGCTGTCAAAACTACTATAAATCATGTGGTTCTTAACCTTTTGACTCAAATGCTCCCTACTTCCCAACACACATTTCAAAGGTCCCTTATATTAGAATATATAATATATACCTATATTATTTATATAATACAATATATTGTGTGTTGTGTATTATGTATTATGTGTACAGTATATTATAGTTTTGATATAGATAAATTAAATCACAATATATTTATGTTTCAAGTTTTTTTGTTATTAAGTTATTGAGGAAAAATAAATAATTTCAGTCATTATTGTTATATACGTATATTTTGAATATTTTATATACAGTTGTTTTGCAACTGAATGCCATTTAAAAAGGGATCTTATAAGCATAAAATTATTTTTTGTAAATGTAGAAGCGTTCCTATATCTCAAACAGTAGAGCATTGTGCTATGCTGAAGTCATTTGTTCAACTGGAATGCATGATCTGATGAAATGTATACCTTGAAGGCAAGTCGCTTTGGATAAAAGCATATAAAAGTTAAGCTTAAATATATAAAAAAGTACAAAATACTTGTTAATGACTGCATTACAGTTCCATATTGAACTAGTAGTGGGGGCTTTGGCTGTTTTTAAGCAGAATGCTTAGCCATAAGAAAGGGACACGTGATCTGTGTTTGTGGGCGGTGAATATTTGTGTGTGACTCACCTTTCCCAGGTGGGAAAAAGCAGTCCATGTCGACACTACTGCGGGAGTGAGAAACAGACAGGGTACTGCTGGGAACCAGACCCTCCTGAGGGGGCGAGTGTTCGGTGGTCCGCACTAGACACCAGCCAGGCCGCTCTCCAGACCTCTCCAACAGCTCGACGGTCTGACCTGACTGAATGCTCAACTCACCAACTGAGCCTGCAACAAAGTCCTGCAGAACCACAGTCTGCTCACAGCCACCCGACAACTACACACACACAGAGAGAGAGAAAGGTACAGGTTTTAACTTTCATTTGAAGGTTTTTGAAGAATCCTCTATAACTTATCTATAAAGCAAGTATATACTATATGTTAATACTGTAGAACATTTTTTTTAATTTGAATATATTTTAAAATGTATTTTATTTTTGTGATGGCAAAGCTAATTTTTTTAGCATCATTACTCAAGTCTTCAGTGTCACATGATCCTTCAGAAATCATTCTAATATGATGATATGCTCCTCAAGAAGAATTTGATATTATTAGTATTGTTGAAAGCAGTATTGTGGAAAAACTACCAATTAAAATTTGGGGCAAAGTAAGATTTTAAAAAATACCTTTTTTAGAAAGGACGCATTCAATTTATCAAAAGTATAATGTCAAATAATATATATATATTTTTTAATCCAATTTTATTATTATTTTCAGGAATAAAATTAAGCAGCCCAACAGATTTGAACACTTATAAAAATAACAATCATTATTTGCATACCAATAATAATTTGTAGCATCAAATCAGCATCATTTTAGAATGATTTCTTAGGATCAAGTGACACAGAAGACTGGAGTAATGATGCAGCTTTGTCATTTATTTTAATACATATATTTAAATTGAAAACATGTCTTTAATATTTCACAGTTTTACCGTTTTTAATCAGATAAATGCAGCTTTGGTGAGAGTTTTTTAAAATATAAAAAATGGTGGTATAGGTCATTAAAAACTTTTATTGACCACTACTAAATGATCCAATCAAATTCTGCAGGACTATATTGTTTCCAACTAGAAATAAGTTATACTGGAAGTAAAATGCAATACTTTTTTTTAAGGTCTTTATGATTTGGATGAAAATCAGAACACATTTGCGCAAACTTTCATGCAGGAAAAGTTCTCAAGAATTTTTTATAACTGTACAAAACTGTCCCAGATGAAAAGAAAAACAGGGCAGGCTGAGAGAAATGAAGGCTGGTCAGCCTTCAGAGAGAAACCAGCTCACGGAACAAACACACACACATCACCACCTGAGTCAAACAGTGACAGATAATCAATTCAACACCTCACACACACATTTACAGACACACCGAACATGTTCTAATCTTTATCAAACACACCCACTGAAACAGAAACTGAGCAAAAGAGTATGAGAAACAGGATGAGTAAGAGAGGAAAAGGCAAGTCTGAACAGCTGTTCTCTGATGGAGGTCTCTCCATCTCTGACCTCCTTCCTGACTACATCGAACTTTTCGACTGAGCTTTTGGGTGTTGACACAGGTTCTGTTCTGACCCAACGTCCCTCCCTAGACAGCGCCTCTCCCTGAATGTAGTTATGTCTGTACTCCCTCTGTTCTGGGTCAAAACACACATTCATCTGAAAGATCAACTAAAAGTCTTCCATGATATTAAACACTGGTTCATGTCAGTTTTTTGCTATCTTAGAGCGTGAAACCTCAAAACGCTAACAAAAAAGTAGCAAAAAAATCTGGGAGGCTTTTTTTTGGAAAAAAAAAAGAGTTTGAGCCAACGCAAGCCCTCATTTGGTGTTACAAAACTAGCGTCATGACTTACTAAAGACTTGCACTAAAATTAGCACTAAAATGGTGTAGACGGGGTTATTTTTGTGGCTGACCATGTTGTATATGGATTTGTAGGAATTTCCCTTTCAGAGGCAAAATATAAAATGCATGGGATATATTTAAATGAATCACGCAATTCAGTGATTTACTGTTTTGTCAATTATAGTGGTATTTGTGCCATTATTTGGGGCGGCAGTGGCTCAGTGGTTCATGTAGATGGTTCAATCCCTGGTTCCAGCTGACCAAGTGTCGAGGTGTCCATGAGCAAGACACCTAACCCCAGCTGCTCCCGACGAGCTGGATGGCGCCTTACATGGCAGACACTGCCGTCGGTGTATGAATGAGAGAGTGAATGGGTGAATGTGAGGCAATATGTAAAGCGCTTTGGCCATAGGGTCTGTTTAAAAGCGCTATATAAATGCAGTCCATTTACCATTTATTTAATGCCCCCAAAAAACCCATCTGAACTTAAACCAGACGCTAATTTGCGGTGCTCTTGGTAGATTGCATTGATCATTATTATGGAAATGATCCAGCTATGTCTGTGTACTTTAATTTGCTTGTCGCCAGTTTTTCTGGAATTGCGCTCTTATGCTAATTTGCCTTGTTTAGTAATATATATATATACACCGATCAGTCATGACATTATGAACAGATCTCATCACAGGGACTTGTTAGTGGGTGGGATATGTTAGGCAGCAAGTGAACATTTTGTCCTCAAATTTGAAGTGTTAGAAGCAGGACAAATGGGTAAGCTAAAGATTTGAGTGAGTTAAAAAAGGGCGAAATTATGATGGCAACGAGTTTGAGGTGTTGACTTGGCCTCCAAATTCCCTAGATCTCAATCCAATCGAGCATCTGTGGGAGCATTTACAGGACTTAAAGAATCTGCTGCTATCATCTTGGTGCCAGATACCACAGTACACCTTCAGGGGTCTAGTGGAGTCCAAGCCTCTACGGGTCAGGGCTGTTTGGGCAGCAAAAGTGGGACCAACAGAATATTCGTAATCATAATGTTATGCCTGATCGGTGTATGTATATATAATTATATAGTAATCAAGATATGAAAATAAATAAAACAATTATTTGAATTATAACTCATGCTAATTTATCAAATTAAGTTGCATCTAATATCTATTTTTGCTGAAAAAAATTACGACATTACACTGCAAATGAGTAAATGATTTAATAGCAAAAACAATATTTGGGTTAGGGTCTGTAATAATTATAATCATCTTAATATAAATTTAAACTACCGAAGCATAAACAACGATTGTATATGTGCTTCCCTAATGGTTGAATGTTTATGCATGTATGCAAATGTATTTTGCAACTTTTGTGTTAATCGTCTTGAATATCTGTGATGCATCTGTAAGTTATGTTTATGTATGAGTGTGAGTGTGTATGTAATTAATTCTGTTCTCAAAGCTAAAATACAAACACAAGAAATATAATTCTACATTTACAACTCTAGAAACTTGGGGAGTGAGGCAGCGACAGAGGAGTGTGATTGGGTGGATTAGAGACACACGCCCTCCTCAGGGGAAATGCAGGGAGTTTTCCCTCTATGATTCTTTACAGCTGGCCAGGAATTCCCGCCATATGGAATAGAGTATTCCATACTGACAGAATTCCCAGCCATGAGGAAAGCATAATCCCCCACAGAGAATGAGACAGGGTATTACATATGTGCCATATGAGAACATTTAGCTGACACTTTTCCTTTATTCATAACAGACGCCATACAGACGGGATTCAAGATCTACTAGGAACATAAACGTGCAATTCTAGTGAAATCAATAACTTGTAGTAGAAGACACACAGATATTCTGTAACAATTGATGAACTACTTTTTTCATATTTTGCATCAGTCACTATATTATTATTATTATTAATAATAATAATAATAATAATAATAATAATAATAATAATAATAGGTAACAATTGGATAACTTTATTTTTATGAAGTAATTTGCATCAATCATGAATACATCATGTAATGTGAAAATCAGTAATATCCATTAAAATAATAAGAAATATTAATTTATATTTGTACATGTTCATTTTGTACTGGTTTATGCATTATATATATTTATACAAAACATTTTTTTTAATTATTTGCAAAAAATAATATATATATATATATATATATATATATATAAATATATATAATATATATATATATATATATATATATATATATATATATATATATATAGTATTATTTTATGGCTTTGAAAGAGTTATCATTTTAAAACTTCAGACACACAAACACATGGAGTAGAATATGAACAACCACTCCCTCCTGAGCAACCCAAAAACACAGTCCAAATGTGAGCTCATGCATATGGGACAGAAAACACACACACACACACACACACACAAACACACAAATGCAGACAGATGCGTAAGTACACGCCTACATTTAAAGTGCAAATGTCAGCAGGACTGAAACTTGGTAACTGCCAGAGCCTGATTAAAACAACCACTAATGTATAAAAAAGCATTATTAAATATACTATTTGATAATAATTCAAATTTTTCAATTGTAAAGCAAAAGAGGCCAAAAGAGGATCTTGGTACTATCACACTGTATTGGTAACACGCATATGAGGGTCAATATACAAACAATTTGCTTTATAAATAATTAAAAACATAAATAAGCCATTAAATTCCTGAAGTACATCCCAAACGATACCGAAATAGACTGGCAAATTTCCCTTTAAAACTAACACAAACTCATTTTCAAAATAATGTACAAACCGATCCTATCATATCTAAACCCCCCTATTAAATCCATCAGAAGCATGTGTACTCACAGGTCTGGTTCTCTTGGGTAGTCTGAAACTCCTCCACCTGGGCATGACTCTATCTGTACCGCCAATACAACCAACCAGAAGTCAGACTGCCAACCAAATACGCCTTCTGATTGGCCAGTCAGGTACAAAATTGTCTAAACCGAGTGCTCGTTCCCAGAGTCTCACATAAAGCTAGTTACTGCACTCATTCTCAACATGTTCTTTAGAGAGTACGGAGAACAATTATTGAGCTGTCATATAAATCTGCACAGCTGAAGAGTGTCCAGAGGGTTCTGCCCATATGGGAGAGACTGACAGAAAGAGGAGGAAAACAAGCAGAGACTCCAACAGAACAGACAGAAGTGAGAGATGAAAAAAAAAGAAAAGTCGCAACACACTAAACTGAGCAAGGAGAGGGTGAGGTGTGTCTGTCTGTTTGTGTGCACACATGTTTGTGATCTAAACACAGTCAGAGAGCAAATAATACTATAAACACACGTTTCCATGTTTTATGAGGACATTGGATAGACATATAGATTTTTATATACTGTATATTCTATCCACTGACACTGGAAAACAACACAGACAACGTTCTGCATGTTTTACATTTTAAAAAATAGTATAATTTAGGAAAGTCGTTTTCCTCATGGGGACTAAAAATACGTAATTTTGTTACCCTTTAACGTAGGGAATAACAGAAACACACACACACACACACACACACACACACACACACACACACACACACACACACACACACACACACACACACACACACACACACACACACACACACACACACACACACACACACACACACACACACACACACACACACACACGTTGGTCTATGTGATTTACGGGGACTCTCCATAGACATAATGTTATACCGTACAAACCGTATTTTCTATCCCCCTACACTGCCCCTAAACCTACCCATCACAGGAAACATTCTGCATTTTTACTTTCTCAAAAAAAACATAATTTAGTATGTTTTTAAGGCTATTTGAATTATGAGGACATCTGATATGTCCTCATAAACCACATTTATAGTGTAATACCCATGTAGTTATACAAATTTGTGTCCTCATAAACCACATAAACAGGCTCACACACACCTAAAAAATCAACAAACATCTACAGTTTATAAAAAAAATATTACATATATATATATATATATATATATATATATATATATATATATATATATATATATATATATATATATATATATATATATATATATATATATATATATATAATTTCTAAATACTAAACCAAACCAAACCTCAAGGCAACTCCTTTATTATTATTTTGAAATAGAAATTATTATTTTGGAATAGAAAAAAACCTAAACATTATTTGCTGTTTGTGAATTATTATAACCTTTGAGGATGACATAAAAATGGAGGTTTTGTCCGATGCCAAACCAGACTACCCAGAGTAAATGGACTGCATTTATATAGCGCTTTTATCCAAAGCGCTTTACATTTTTGCCTCACATTCACCCATTCATACACCGACGGCGGTGTCAGCCATGTAAGGCGCCATCCAGCTCGTCGGGAGCAGCTGGGGTTAGGTGTCTTGCTCATGGACACTTCGACACTTGGTCAGGTGGAACCGGGGATTGAACCACCAACCTTCTGGTTTGTAGACAACCTACATGAACCACTGAGCCACTGCCGCCCCAGAGACACAAACAAGTCAAGAAATGTCTAGTCTGTAAAATTAAGCAACATGAGAAGCCTATATATAGTTCTCTATTTGAATGTCCATTGAGCCTCCCACACGCACACAGTCATACACACACACACACACACACACACCACTCACAAACCTCAAACCACAATGACATAAGAAGGCCTAGCAGTACAATAACTCCAAAGAGACCGAAGACAGAGAGAAAAAGACAGACAGGCAGAAAAATGTAAATTGTATGTGTGTAATTATGACTAATCGCTTGATTTCCAGGTTGCTTTGTTAAGTGACAAAAGCTTAATACAATAAAGCATTTTCATAGTTTTTCATATCGCAGCAAATTCTGACCAAAAATAATACAAGAGGACTGACATAAAGACTTATTCCTCAAGCAGTTGCTTTATCAAGATATACGTGCATTTGTGCAACAACAACAAAAAACATGTTTATTTAAACAATTTTCTTTAAAAAAAAATGGATGCCATTAACCTTGCAAACTATTGTTATTAAACAACTCTTACAAATAAATCTACTCCTAAGCAGCCAATCAGATTGGAGCTTGTGGTTACCACCAACACTTGGCATTTTGTGTGTAACATGCAGTGTCAGACAGTCAGTGAACGGTCAGGGTGTGCCATCTAAAATGGAGACAAGTTCGTGTCCTGATGTTAACCACACAAACCACCGCAAAACAACCAATGGCGGGCGAAAAAGTGTTTCTAGGAAACAAGAGCTGCTGTTGACTCAGAGCTTTTTTGTCTTTAATTAGATGGTTGAATGAAACAAGAGCGGAGAGACTGGCCCGAGGTTAAGTGCAGGCGCAAGTAATCATAAAATTACAGAGAAATGACAGAGGGAGAGACGAAGAGCAATGATACAGATTTTGCCGCAATGCCATACTGGAAGGAATAACAGCGAATCAGAATCAAATTCAGTTGGACAAGGATAAAAATTATATAACAAAAACAAGCCAACAAGAAAAGCAGTAAAAGAAAGTGTGCAAATGACTCATCCTACAGACAAAAATAACTAGGGCAATACTGTAAGTTTCAGTAAAATCAATAGGAAAATCTGGGGGAGACTTTGGAGCGATGTGTTAGACAGCGCGCTCCACCATCATCATCAAAACACCAAATGTGGGAATACATTTTGGAAAAAATTAATACTTTTATTTAGCAAGGATGTATTAAATTAATCAAAAGTCACACAGACATTTACAGTGTAAAATAAAAATAAATAAATGCTGTTCTTTTGAAATGTTCTACAAAAAAATCCTGAAATAAATGTAAAACACACACACACCTCTCCATGGACGTAATGCATTCTATCCCCCTACACTGCCCCTACCCATCAAACACACACACACACACACACACACACACACACACACACACAAAATAATAATGTATTATTCACCTATATATGCTTTTTTAAAGTTTTAAAACAAAATAAAATAATAATAATTCTCAACTTGCGCACACTGATTTGATTGGACAACTTTGGAATACCTCACATCCGGTCGGGGTGTCGCATACGGTGTAGTCGCGCAAGTTCAAATATTTGAATGCATCTGAAGGTTAAATTGTCTATTGGAAATGAATGACTTCCGGTCTAACGTCTGTTGTTTGTCGTGTGCAGTGGAAAGGTGGCTTTACACTAATCCTATCCCTACCCCTCACAATAAACTTTTCCCGCATTTTATATTTTCAAAACTCATTCTGTATGATTTATAAGCTTGTTTCCTGTGGTCCCCAGAGTAACACGAGTGCCCATGAGTCTGTGTGCATTCAGGATAAAGTACCCACCGGGACAGAAAAACTTGATATGAATGAACACACTCACACTCACTCACTCTCACTCTCACATTCACTCCCACATTCACTCCCACATTCACTCCCACATTCACTCCCACATTCACTCACTCACTCACTCACTCACTCACTCACTTACTCTCACACGCTCACTTTCACACTCACTCTTACTCTTACTCTCACTCTCACTCACACTCTCACACTCTCACACTCTCACACTCTCTCACTCACTCACTCACTCACTCTCACACTCACTCTCACACTCACTCTCACACTCACTCTCACACTCACTCTCACACTCACTCTCACACTCACTCTCACACTCACTCTCACACTCACTCTCACACTCACTCTCACACTCACTCTCACACTCACACTCACTCCCACACTCGCTCACTCCCACACTTGCTCACTCCCACACTCGCTCACTCCCACGCTCACTCTCACGCTCACTCTCACAATCACTCACTCCCACACTCCCACACTCTCACACTCCCTCACTCTCACACTCACTCACTCACACTCACTCACTCTCACACTCACTCACTCTCACACTCACTCTCACACTCACTCTCACACTCACTCTCACACTCACTCTCACACTCACTCTCACACTCACTCTCACGCTCACTCCCACACTCGCTCACTCCCTCCCATGCTCACTCCCACGCTCACTCTCACACTCACTCACTCCCACACTCCCTCACTCTCACACTCCCTCACTCTCACACTCACTCACTCTCACACTCACTCACACTCCCTCACTCTCACACTCACTCACACTCACTCACTCTCACACTCACACCCACACTCACTCACTCCCACACTCACTCACTCCCACACTCACTCACTCCCACACTCACTCACTCCCACACTCACTCCCACACTCACTCCCACACTCACTCACTCCCACACTCACTCACTCCCACACTCACTCACTCCCACACTCACTCACTCCCACACTCACTCACTCCCTCCCTCACTCACTCACTCCCTCACTCCCTCACTCACTCCCTCACTCCCACACTCACGCTCACGCTCACGCTCACGCTCACGCTCACTCTCACGCTCACTCTCACGCTCACTCTCACTCACACTCTCACACTCTCACACTCACTCACTCTCACACTCACTCACTCCCACACTCACTCACTCCCACACTCACTCACTCCCACACTCACTCACTCCCACACTCACTCACTCCCACACTCACTCACTCCCACACTCCCACACTCACTCACTCCCACACTCACTCACACACTCACTCACACAGCAGAGCAAGTTGCTTGCTGTCAAAACTTATTGTAAATGTTCACAAGAAAACCAGATTTTCCATAGGGAAAGTAACTACAATTCGACAGAAATAATTTTTCACACATATTTAAAACCACACACAAACTGTTTGACATGATTACATTTCAACAAAACAGGATGTGTGTTATTCTTGTGTAGTTTTACCTTGTCACTGTCTACAGTGTTCTGGGAGGTGCGGGAAGCGATGGAGATTGTGTCCGGCTGACTACTGGCATCACCCTGACTGTCCGCATCCTCAGTAGTTTCCCTGAAAGATAAAATAAATACTAAAACTAAATATACTATACTAAATATAAATACTATAAACCTAATTTCAAATGTAATCACACACAATCTACACCAAATCACTTTAGATTAGAGCTATGCATTTTGGGAGTGCAGATGTATTGATTCTCTTAATACAGAGAAGAATCTAAGCAGGTGGATGAGGTGAAATACCTCTTGCTGATGCTGCGCTGCCTGGCTGGGGTTTTGGGAGGGTGTATGGGCTCCTTTAGTGCCCCCTTCAGGTGGACCGTTCTCTCCTGAATCACCTCCCTGATGTTCCGGATCCACTCCTGCTTCACTTCTATACTGGAGGCCTTCAGGTGGATCAGATGATGTGTAAAAGACAGGAAACAGAGAAGAGAAAATGCATGATTTCAGAAGCGAGATTTGAACTTGCATCACCCGTCTGAGTACAATGGCTCCAAGCATGTGCACCAGGGTCAGGAACAAGGCCGAAAGGAAAATTAGCTAGAGTGTGACAAAAATCTTGGGCCAAAAAAAATCCCTAGCAGGATATTTTTCAGGGTTATTCTGTGATTTCTAAAACATTTGATAAATCCCAAACAGGGCTAGCAATCGATGCAAATACTTTCAGACAGTTTGATAACCAAATAATAGACCATATTGTGTAAATCATATAGAATGAAATTTTACGTAAAGTTTATTTTACTTAATTTATTTAAAGGCGCAATAATGTAAGGTTCTTGGATTAAATATCAACAACCAATAGAACAATGTTATATACATTTTTGACTTGTGTACTTACATTATCCCAAATGTTTCCAAGAATGTTTAAATCCAGAGAAATACGCAATTTAAACCAGGACATGCCCAGAGTTTGTGCATAGCTTATCAATGACATCATACCCATGTTACCCCAATTATTATTATAATTTTTTGTAGAAACCATGTACACACCAAAAGTTTAATATACGGTATTGAGACAGGTGAGCAACTGATTGGTTACATTCATCGACAGAATACTAATTCGAGTTAAATAGCTCAACCCAGTTAGTCTTATTGTTTAAATCTCATTTTCTTGATGTAGTACCATGTTTTACCATGCCTAATATCGATCTAGCTTACTCTAGTGTGCAACAAGTGTCTCATAGTAGCTCACATAGCGAACACACAGAGTAGCATTATAACATAACTTTAAACACACTCAAATGTATGTAACTGATAAAACACCATCTGTATTACCCCCATACACGAGCGGAAGAAGTGGAATCGGTCCCCTGCGGCATATTAAAAGCTCTGCGAAATCAAGGCGCCATCAAGCTATGCCTTTGTTTTGAAAAAGCGACCTCTAGTGGGGAAAGACTACATATTGTGGCTTTAATTGCATACATTAAGCATTCATTTTGATAGCGCTAATTTTCAGAATACGGTGTTCTAGGTGTCATGTGTATTTAGGACAGGTGTAATACTGAAAAAAACACCCTCATCAAAGGGTTACATCAACGATTAGCATATAGCTTTCTATCAGTAGAAACCCTGAAGTATATTCGAATGATCGTGCTCCCCCCTCTCATATCCCCCTGAGACGAGAGATTTATGCATTTTATTTCTGGAAAAATTACTCCGGTGACGCAAATCTTGTCAATTTGCGTCATCGGTAAAATGCTTGGCCGGACGCTAAAGACTACAGCCAGCAGAGGGAGCTATTTCCGCATGTTTTCAACTCGCACATGGGGGATGGGGTTGCACTCACAGCTCAGGGCTCAGGCATTCATGGAAACGGTGCGGCTTGCGGAGCAAAGTGAGTATTTTATCTTCTCATGTTAATTCCTATGAAAATTAATCTACCAAAGGCATTAAAACGTGCCAGACTGAACACGCGCTGAGAACTACTGCCGCGAGCGTGGACGCATTTACCTCAGCTCTCATCACGAGAGCTCATTCAGCTCATCACGATGCGTGTAATTCTAGTAAAATCTAGTAAAGTCTAGAAAGCACCAAATTCAAAATTAATTTCACATTTCTACTACATTAATGACCCAGTTTAAATTAGCTCAAAATTACTATCAGATGTAAGTAATTACCTTGACAAACTATACATCATTAAAAAGATCTAAGACTAAAGTTTAATTTTGTTACCTCTGTTTTATTCTCAAAGTCTTATAATGACCGTAATGTGTTAATATGTGCCAGGAGTTATGAATATGATCTTGGGCGTCGCTACCTTTTGATTGTAATATGCGCGTCATTTGCTCCCATTCATAAAAAACTCTTCTCTGGTCGTCATGAAGACACTCGACAAAACAACTTCCCTCAGGGCTTTTACTTCAAATGTGTGCAGATGTGGAGAAATATTGATAGATTCTCACATGTTTGAGTCAAATTTCTATACAGAGAAGTATTATTTATTCAATCTTTATCCAAAATCCGCGGATGTGTGATTATGAGAGCAGTAGACAGTGATATGCTGTGTTTTCAATTCATTCTGGCAGCCGGAGGGCGCTGGAAAGCTGTACTACTGAAAATTCACTCCCCTATGCATAGATGAAGAACAGACACACCATGTGACATTCAGGAAGTATCTGACATGACCAAAGCTGCTTTCTAGCGATCGTCAGATGGCTATTTTATGCAGATAGACACGTTTTAAGACAATAAACACACAATCGCGGCAATATATGGTTGGTCTGTGTTCTTTATGCCATGTTGGGTGGTTTCATAATAGATGATATTTATAATGCAATGCTATTCCACATAGCTTTTAGCATTGTATATTTTCTGTCAGATTTTTTGACCCGAAGCTACATGAGATCACATATTGTTATATAAAACACTCGACTTATAAATTATAAAGTGATATGAAGCAAGTTTTGAATAAAACATGATTTTAATCGTATAAATTGTTGTTTTGCTGGTGTGCTAAGCTAACATGCTAGCTTGCCCTAGATGCACCTGCCACTGAGTAAATACTTTATTTTTATGAACATTTTCTAAATGTAAAACTACTGAAATGCTTATTTGGACGAAATGCATTCAATAGAGTCTCAGTGAGGGTAAAGTGAGAGGTTTGATTTAGAAATGAGGTTTGAATAGAACAGTTTGAATAGAGAATCGTTAGTAATTATAATGCAGACAAAAGAATAATAATTAAAGCCATAACCAGTCCGCAGAAGTGTGAATGTGTGCCGGGGAGACAAACTGAATGGGGCAGTTTGCACCTCTAAACAATAGAGGCAAAATAGAGAATGAAAGCTGAGAAGATGTGGCAATAAACATCAGTTGATATTTCAGAGATATCTCAAAATAAAATCACATGAAACGATCTTGTAAAACGTTTAATAAAATTCAGAGTTTTAGACTGATCATCTTCAGATCTGAAATATAACATGGTCAGACTTGTGGCTTTAGCTGTAGTGCATTTCTAGATTTCTCCAAGGCCCACTTCAGTTTTATTTTCATAAATATATTTCATACAAATAAATTTCTAATAACTTTACAAAACTTTGAAGCTTATTATAGCTTTTTTTTATTATAAAAAATATTATCATTTTGACTTTACAGTAAACTGCCAGGTGTCTGCTTTCAAATGAGACCATAATTATGCTTTTAGTGCAAAGGATTCACAAACTGTATTTGTTTTAGTCTGAGTATACATTTCTTAGGATTTTTTCAAAATTTAGAAATCAGCTTAACAGGTTAAATACAGATTCATCTTCCCAGCGCTGAAGTACTAGCCTGACAAGCCAGACCCACATCAAGATGTTTGGTCTTGAAACTCACCATAGACAGGGCTCAATCCGAGGGGCGGGATAAATGGTTGTCTTTCAAACTCCCTTTGCACGCGATAGGATAGCGCTACACCAACCAGAGCAACGAAGGTGAAACAGAGCTTGTTGATAGATTAAACATTCGCCGTAATCCGGTCGGTTCTTTTCTCGGAGAAAAGCTTAACTCCAAGTCTTCCAGAATCGCGGTCAAAGCTGATTCGAAAGACCGCCGCCGTTCGCCAGTTTCTGTGTTTACTAGAAGCACGCAAACGCAACTCGGCCGTCGTCATTATGGCCCTGCCCACCGACTCTATACACAATGGCCCTCATTTATCAATCTTGCGTAGAAACTGGCGTATATGTTGGCGTAAGATTATGCTTACACTCCTCTCACCGCCTGATTTATGAAACTGTGCGCACCTCTTCAAACAGAAGACGGCAAAGAAGCGAAACTTCTCCGACGTGGAGATCGGGCGCGCTCAATCATCTCACTAGTCCACTAGTCAGGGCACTGATTAGGACATAAGTCAATGGGCTGACTCCCTGATCAGTGCCCTGACTACTGAACTAGTGAGATGATTGAGACGCGCCCATCGAGACCATCACCAGGGAAGTGAAAAAAAAAAACGAAAAAAAACCGAAATTGTTTTATCTGGGAGTTTAAAGAGTGGGATTAAAGGCACCTACAAAAACAAAATATGGACCCAAATTACGAGTACTCTTAGGAGGTTGAGAAGCGCACTCCAGCAGTTTAAATAGCTGTTTGGATGATAAATTACCATCACAATGCATTATTTTACAGCACGTTTTGAAACAATTAGCATTTAATTTCGTATCACGGCACATGTATTGGGGTGTACGACGGTGATGCTGATGTGATGTGGAGTACTACCATTCATTCACATTAATAACTACATGACAATTTGTAAGATTCTTCTTCTTCTTCTTCTTGTTATTATTATTATTATTATTATTATTATTATTATTATTCTTAATGATGCTTGTTATTCAGAAGAATAATGTCGTTTTTATTGATTTTATTATTATTTAAAAGAAGAAGGTCATTTTTATTATTTTGTCAGTCTGAATTATTTTAGTCCCTGTCCGTGCGCAGCTGCCGGGCCAGACGGGCCTGAAACGTCAGATAAAGCGCACAGGCTCGAGCCTGTCACGATCACAGTCGTGATCGCGACTGGAGGAATACATATGCCTACAAATCAAACGCTTTGGTAAAGTCACACAAATTAAACATTGACGTTCATGTTGCAAAAAAATAAACACTGAATGTTGGTGTTGTGGTTTTTAATAGTGGGTCATAATATAGCATATCTTGTCAGAGCGTTTTGTGGTGTTAGGAATTGCTTTTCTGCGCATTTTCCAACTAACTCAAACGTGCGTACACCACCTCCTGAGCTGGCGTAGGATTTGAGCGTGCCGTACGCCAACGTCCATATTGATAAATCTCAAAGTCACCGTGGGTTTGGGTGTACGCAAGGTGTACGCTGGAAATTTGGTGTACGCACTTTTGATAAATGAGGGCCAATGTGATTGGTCCGGCAAGAGTTAGGGGAATACAGCTCAGAAGGGTATTGAGAGTTGCTAGACGACATTTGCGGGCAGATTAAATTTGCTGCCGCTAGGGTGCGTCTAAGTTTCTAGGCTACTGAAGTACTAAAAATATTAATTGGTTAGTATGATGTGCACTGGCCACTAGGGTGACATTCTAACATCTCTGTAGGTTTATCTGACACTGATGCACACAGACATACACATACAGACATACATCTTACCTTAAGAACTGTTTTGTTGTCAGATGTGGGAGTCCGACCGCCCCATAGAGCAAATTTACATGGATCACCTTCAATGTGCTCGGTGACTCCTAATTCTGATGTCTGTCAAAACACATTTGAATTCACACTACCACTAGTGACTGAATAATAAAGTGGGAAAAAGTCACTAAAGACTTAATTTTGCAGATGGTGTTTACACTTCTTGACAACGTGTCATCCTGGAGCTCCTTACCAGCAGCTTGTTCTTGTAAACATATTTGGTGCGCCCAGACGAGTCTTTCATCTCTTTACTAAAAACGAGAGAGATCTCAAAGAGGAAGAGATGTCGGTCCCGGCCCTTGCGGATCAGAGATTTGGGGTCCCACACCTGGAAGGTGTCCTGTAGGATCAGCTCCCCCTGCACGGCCAGGTTCTCATCAAAACCTGAAACCACAGCAGCGATCACATAGATAAACAGATGCATAGCAAAAATATCAACAGCTCATTGTCAATATGAAATTCAAATTCTGTTTTTTTGGTCAGTGATTTTTTTCTTCAATTAAGAAAATACAATTTTTTCAAATCATATTTTTAAATCTTATTCTTAAAGCAGTACCAGTTAACTTTTCAACCTTCATAATATATTTTCAAGACTCTTGTGATGATACATCGACTTACAATAAGTTAAATGACACGTCTGCCATAGCCTGATGGGGTCTGTATCGTTTTTAATCGTACTTTTAAACTTCGGGTTTCGGGTAGTAACCCGAGAACAAAAAAGAACTACAAAATTTGACTGCTTTACGGCATATATGTCACTTCCACCAACACCCCCACTTCCTTAAATTCGGACGTATGCGCCCAACTATTGTTTGTTTGCCGGATGTTATAGTCATAGCTCAAGCTATAATGCAAATCGATTTTTCTAATTTGCAGATTCCTCTATTAGTCAGGGATATTATAATATTGACGATATATGTTATTACCTACAACTCAAACATTGAAACGAAGTTTCATATAGATTCTGTAAAATGGTAACCAATAGACTAGGCTACTATAATGACACTGGCTTGTAAACGTGAGCATCGCGATCATTTGGCGTTTGAAAAAAAATAAAACCCATAAAATTATATTCATATGACATGCTGAAACATATGTGACTGTACCTGGGATAAAGAAATTTCACACGCGATGCAAGCAGAACACCTGCATGTGAACTCCTCCTGCAGTGTTCAGGGCTAGCATGATTGTCATGTCAACAAATGCATGTCCGCATCCCCTGATGTAGGATGACAGTTTACGACAGTAGTAAAGGGTAATACTGTTTCCATACTGTAGGGGGACCTTGAGAGCAAAACCTACCTGGTGCTGCTTTAAAGCTACACTGTGTAACTTTTTTAGTTTATTCTTAGCTAAAAACATTTAGTTCTTTCAAAAATATGTGTGCTCATAAATGTATATTTCTTTTAAGAAATAAAGTATTCTCGAAAGTTTATAAAATGCCATTGAAAATGCATACGGGTGAGGGGTTCGAATCCAGGTCGCCATGTTGCCCCTCCATCTTGAAAGTACATTAGCCAAAGAGGGACATACACGTAAATTCAAGCTTTACCTTTTGAGTTTTAACACTCGATGGCACTCATGGACGAGGTTGAACTGGAAGCCATGTTAATCTTGGACTAAATCGGCCACCGTAGGAGTTAAAACGAAATCGAAAATTGAGAGGAACAGAAACAAATATTCATTGGATGGTCATATACCTTTTCACCGCTAGATGGTGGAAAATATCACAAAGTGTAACTTTAAATTGAAAGTCATATTGTGGCTTACATGACTTTAAACTAAAAAACCCTTGTCGTGGTCACACAGTTTCACATTTTCAGCACAGCTGCCATAATTATCGCTCACCCTCCAGCATGCTGACGTGCATGGCATCATTAGCGCGTTTAGGCACACTAAGCATCACCTCCAAACCCTCCTTTATTTCTCCTTTCCCTTCCTCACAGCATGTCAGCAACTCCTGTTCACAAAGACACCCATTTAGAGCTGTAAACTGATTCACAATGTATTTAAAAGGACATAATTATTACATCACGACACATCAGGTAAAGACTGAACAAAAACACTGAGTCTCCACCTTCAGCAAGAGCTGGTATTTGGTGATTCTCTGAACGGGCTTGATCAGGTATGATGAGATTGAATTGGCCAGTCCATGTCTCCGCTGTATCTCCTGTGAGAAACAGAAAAAAACAATAATACTGTGGTTGTAAAACTGTGGTAACTAAACAACAACAAAAAAAAGGTTAAACCAGCCTTTTCTAGTCTTAGCTGATCTGTCCCAAAATAATAAGTACCCCAAATCCATTGGGACAGACCTGTTTAACCATACTGGATGACCAGCTAACCACCCTAGACTTGTTTAAGCAAGTTTTTTTTATTATCACTGTATTAATGGAGTTTTTAAAACATACAATAATAATAATAATAATAATAATAATAGATTTTATTTATAATGCACTTTTCATTCCGAAGAATCTCAAAGTGCAACAAAGGAGGGAAAAAATAACAAAAAAAATGAATAACAAGAAAAAATATAGAATACTACAAACAATCAACCAACACAGAAAACAGAACAGAAACAGAGCTGATGGTGAACAGAAACACACCTATTACTCATAAAGATAATTTTTCCCATTGTTACACTTGCAAAAGTGCACTTGTGCCATGTGCTTTGGATCATGAGCATAGATCGTTAAAATAGAGCCCATAGTCTTTACTGGTACAGTACTGCTAAATCAGTTCTAGCAATTTTCCTGAATGAGAAATTGTAACATTACCAGTAAATTACTGGTACGATGCTGTGTGCAAACAAAAACTAACAGGATTACCAGTTTGGGCACATACGATGGCAGGACATACTGGTGCCAATCATAAAGCTCTGTTTACAGTGTAAGCTATGGAGCCTTTAATTGCATTTCTATGGAAACAAGCACTAGACGCGTCTTGTCTCGCGTTCAAGACCCTGCATTTTATTACCTTTATCAGTGCTGTGGCTCTCCATTTACTATTGTGTACTATAATAAATGCAGTACTGTTATGCGTCTTAAGAGTAAAAACACTTTCTGTGTGATCATCCCCTGATGCCTGCACTCAGAAGTAAAAACCAAACAAAAAAACAGATGAAACTGAAGCACTTCTCCTCATCCAGGAGGATGAAGAAAATGGTACAGCATTTAAAGGTAATTTCCAATGATTGTAGACTGCTTCTAGCCTGACAAGCCAGACCCACATCAAGATGTTTGGTCTGGTAACTCACCATTGACAGGGCTCAATCCGAGGCTGAGGCGCGGGATAAACGTTTGTCTTTCAAACTCCCTCTGCACGCGATTAGATAGCGCTACTACAACCAACCAGAGCAACAAAGGTGAAACAGAACCCGTTGATAGATTAAACATTCGTCGTATCCGGACGGCAAAACTCCAAACACATCTTCCCTTCTTAAGAATGACTTCAGTGCCGTTCTTTGTTCTTTTCTCAGAGAAAAGCTTAACTCCAAGTCTTCCAGAGTCGTGGTTAAAGCTGATTCGAATGACCGCTGTTGGCCAGTTTCTGTGTTGACTAGAAGCACGCAAGCGCAACTCGGCTGTCATTATGTTAAGCCCCGCCCACCGACTCTATACACGATGTGATTGGCCCGTCAAGAGTTTGGCATTTACAGCTCAGATGGGTATTGAGAGTTGCTAGACGACACTCGCGGACAGACAAGATTTGCTGCCGCTAGGGTGCGTCTAGATTTCTAGGCTAGACTGCTTCTACAAACATTTGTGAAAGAATGGGTCGCTCTCTGGAGCTCAGTGATTTTAAGTGTGGTAGCATGATAGGTTGCCACCTGTGCAATAAGTCCAGTCTTGAAATTTTCTCACAAAATATTACTAAATACAACAGCAATTCAGCCACGAAGTGGTAGACCATGTAAAATCACATCCAAGCCTTACATCACCAAGTGGAATGCAAAGCATCAGATGCAGTGGGGTAAAGCATGCTGCCACTGGACTCTAAAGACTCTTCTCTGTCTGGTTGAGTCTGGGTTTGGCGGTTGACAGGAAAACAGTACTTGCCTGATTGCATAGTGTCAAGTATAAAGTTTGGTGGAGTGGGGATTATGGTGTGAGGTTGTTTTTCAGGGGTTGGGCTTGGCCCCTTAGTTTCAGTGAAAGAAACTCTTAATGCTTCAGCAAACTAAAGACTCTTCAGAGATATGTAGGATGCAATACAACTCTATAGGTACTCAAGATTAACAAGAGATTGGTAGAAACTGTGTGTTATGGACCCTTGAAAATTCATGTGCATGTAAAGGCAAACTTTTGACAATATAGTGTAGCTTCATATGTCATGGGGAGATGTTACGGCAATCAGAATTGAAATGGATGCGCACACGCTTCAGATGCAGTCACGGTGGAGCATTGCGTGTAAACGCCGTCGTTGCAGCTCTCCGGTGCTCCCTGTCTGCTTTTTAAAACGTCTCTAGCATCTCACCTCCATACAACAAAAACCTTTACAATTAACCAAGAGAAGAAAAAAAGAGAGCTGACTCACATCGAAGAACCTCCCGGCCTGGCCCTGGATGAGCTGACTGGAGTCAGGCTTGTTTTTGCAGTAGGTGACGTAAATGTGAAATTTATCAGCCTTCAGAATGAGGGGAAAAAAAATAAACACATTCAGTATTTATGTTCCAAACAACCTCACCGGAGTTTGAATGTACCATAAAGCAACTGCTTATGAACATTAATACTTTACAGCGGAATTGATATTTTCGACCTTTCAAGCTTTAAATAATGATCATCAAAATGCAGTGAGGGCCAATTTCCCATTTTTACAGCCTCTTAGCACACACTGGTTTTTAAATATTCATATGAAATAAAATGATGATGAATGGTCCATACTGAAATCACAATATGTTCTCCTAACAAAGAAAAGGAGACAATGATTCATCTCCATCTCACCCATGTGACAAAACAATGGCCCACATCTTCTGGAAGCTGCTCATAGTTTTCCAGCTCTTTCAGGAAAATGCTGCAAAACAACAAATAATGGTAAAATAGTGTGTAGTGAGTGGTTGCCATGCTTTTACTAAGGTGGTTGTTCCTAGTGAATGAACAATATTTGTCCATCTTGATAATATCAGCATTGGCAAACATGATCATTCTGTCTCGAGTTAGTCTAAAAGGTTGAAATATTAAATCGTATTAAATATAGATTGACACTTTGCATCAGCCCACCTGCTCTTGAGAGTTATTTTAGTAATATTATATACTATTAAAGAATTTATTAATATTCTGAATTATTAATTTTGTATTTAATTATTTTTTTTAGTTTTCATTTTAATTTAAAATAATTAAATTGTAATTTGAGCACAAAAACAATATATACATTTATTTTCAACTTAAGTATTTATTTATGTTTTTCTTTAACTTAGATCTTAGTTGCAAAGACACCACTTCTAATTTGAATTGATGTTTTTTAACTTCAAGGTTTTCATCGATTTATAATATTTATTTCATTATATGTATGCATTTATTATATTTTATTAATATTATGTAATAATTTTCATGTATATTATTTCTTTTTATTTCTTTATTTCATTTCAGCTTTATATCTATTAACAACAGCAATTTTTACGTATTTGTTTTAGTTTACATTAACAACACTACTTCTCATGAGCAAAGATGGAAGTATGTAAGTGCCATACTTTAGGGTGGAAATGCGCCAGCTAAGCAACTGCCATTGAGAAGAATGGGAATGCTAACAGATCAGAACAGTTTCTCCAGGTATTACGGATCTCCTTGGCAAGCACTACTAATTACTCACATGCTTACACAGACCATCAAAGTTACAGCTTTACGAACCATCAAAGTGACAGCTTTACTGCTAAGCTATAGCGCATATGCAAATCAACGCACATAAACTTGGAAATAAAGCCTGTTTGAAAACATACTTGTTGTGGAATTCATAAATCTCCTGAATATTCCCAAAGATCACATGTTCCTTATTCGCAATTCCAGATGGGATCTCTGCACCGCTTGTCATTTCCCAGAGAAAAGTCTGCACATAAAAGCACAAGGGAGGTTATTTCATCCTTAGTTCCCAACAATTCAGGCAAAGTAAAGTATATAACCATGCAGCCTTGGATTACTGTTGAAATCAAAAGCCATGACTTTCTGAGATCACTAAGAAAACCTCTAAAGCTTCTCTTTGGCAGCAGAAACACTCTCACCTCCAAACACTCCTGTAGGTCTCGTACATAAGCTCTTTCTGTCTGGAGCAGCTCAGCCATAATATACCTACAGAGAGACCAAAACGCCCCACTGAAAGCCCAGCAAATTACAGACATTCAAATGCAAAGAACGTCTGAGACAGCACTTCATAACACAAAGCTAATTCCTCTAGGAAATGATTTAGATTAAAAAGGATTTTGTGTGAAGAAGAAGCTATTGATGCTGTGATTTAGTTTGGAACTATCAGCTTAACCTGCGCACGGGAAGCTGGCACACAGTATAAGGATTCCGAGTCATATTTAAAATCTTCATCACTCACTCTTTCTTTCTGGCAGATTTCTTCTTTTCTTCATTAACTTCATGGTCGGGGTCGTTGAGGTTGACCTCTGGGTCAGTGTGGGTCAGGCTGGCGGGAATAATGTCCAGCTCCAGATCTTTATTGTCCTGTTGGAGAGGTCAGAGGGAATACTGAAAACTGCTGTTTGTTTTTAATCAAAACTTTTGATTGCTCATGATATGATCAATTATTAAGATTGATAAATATATAATTTGCGAGAATTAAGCAGAACAGCTGTTTTCAACATTGATAATAATAAGAAATGTTACTTGAGCACTAAATAAGCATAGTAAATTGTAATAATTATGTTTTATCTGTGAGCATAAAATACTTCTTTCAAAAACATTTAAAAAAATCTACTCACCCAAACTTTTAAATGATAGTCTATGCACCTAAATATGTAATTGTGCACCTTCCCTTTCACTTAAAATATTACTTGAAGGTAAGGCTATGATGAGACTCAAAGGTAAACTCAGTGTATACTGCAAAAGGGGTCTTAATAAAGCCATTTTTCAAAACTGGAAACTTCACAGAGCATCTTAAAAATGTAACACTCAGAATTTGAGGCACTTAAAAACCATGACATGCACTGCAATGGCTAAAGACATCATCTGACACATGTATATAGACGAACATCTTGATTTTGCACAGTTAGACACGTTCCTGGGTTAAAATATTTTGTTGATCCTGCAAAAAACATTCCAGACTGATACTTTATTCCTAACCATATCCCTACTCCAAAACTAACTCTACCCACAAGTTATCCCTAAAATTGTGATAGGTGAATAACACTGATGTAAAAGAAACCTAACCCTGGTTGTAAACCTAAACTTTAGATAAACTGTACACTTATCCCTAAAATCTGATTGGTTGATTGAAATGTTTTTCCTGCATCAACAAAGATGTACAGTACAGGCCAAAAGTTTGGACATTTACATTTAACATTTACATTTAACCATTTAGCAGACGCTTTTATGCAAAGCGACTTATAAACAAGGGGAGATTTCATGCCTCTTTGGGATGGAACCATGAGGCGTCGCTCACTCGCAGAACGCAAGCTTTTGGACACATAACTATTTGTAGTATGTAGTTGCTGCCCGGGGCGGCAGTGGCTCAGTGGTTCATATAGGTTGTCTACAAACCAGAAGGTTGGTGGTTCAATCCCCGGTTCCACCTGACCAAGTGTCGAAGTGTCCATGAGCAAGACCTAACCCCAGCTGCTCCCGACGAGCTGGATGGCGCCTTACATGGCTGACATCGCCGTCGGTGTATGAATGGGTGAATGTGAGGCAAAAATGTAAAGCGCTTTGGATAAAAGCGCTATATAAATGCAGTCCATTTATAAATGCAGTCCATTTAGTAAGTAAGTTTCTTCTGCTCATCAAGCCTGCATTTATTTGATCAAAAATACAGAAAAATAATAATATTGAGATATATTATTAGAATTTAAAATAATTGGTTTTCAATTGATTATACTTTAAATGATCATTTATTTCTGTGATCAAAGCTGAATTTTCAGGATCATTCCTCTAGTCTTCAGTGTCACATGATCCTTCAGAAATCATTCATGATGATTCATTTTTAAAGTTGGAAACAGTTCTGCTGCTTAATATTTTTTCATAACCTATGATACTTTTTTATAATACTTTGATGAATAAAAAGTAAAAAAATAAAAAAATAAGCAATTTAAAAAAAAAAAAAGAAATCTTTTGTAACAACAATACACACTACTGGTCAGTAATTTAGGGTCAGTCTTTTTTTTTGTTGTTGTTGAAATAAATCAATAATTTTATTCAGCAAGGATGTGTTAAATTGATTAAAAAAAATTATAGTAAAGGAGATTTATATTATTTGAAAATATGTTTTTATTTTGAATAAATGCAATTATTTTGAACCTCAAATACCTTATTCATTAAATATATTAGGCAGCAGAACTATTTCCAACACTCATAATAAATCATCATATTAGAATGATTTCTGAAGGATCATGATCACTGAAGACTGGAGGAACCATCCTGAAAAAATTCAGCTTTGCATCACAGAAATAAATTATCATTTAAAGTATAATAATTTGAAAACCAAATAAATTAAATTGTAATAATATATCACAATATTAAATATTATCAATGCATTTTTGATCAAATAAATGCAGGCTTGATGAGCAGAAGAAACTTCTTTCAAAAAAATGTCAAAGAGTAATGTGTCCAAAGTTTTGGCCTGTACTGTATATCCAGGAACATGTTACACATGGTGTAATCAGGTTCTGCTACATAGACCAAAATTTAAAGTGTTTTTTAACTTTAAACTTTTGATGCCTCATGATATAAGATTATGATTTATATATGTATTAAATAATACATGAAATAAAAAATACATGCAGGATAAATTTCCTAAAAGAAAAAAACTGGCTTTGCTTGGCATCTCACCTCAGAACACACTCCCAGCGCTCGATCCAAGTTGCAGCGGTACTGACCCATCCGCATGGAGAAGTCTCGGTAGCGCCTGTCCACCGTGGACACCCATCTCTTGAGCTCGGTCACATGGACATGCCCTTTCTCCACCAAACTACCAGCTAGCTGGATCAAGAGCTTCACCTTCTCCTGCGTTTGCTGAAAGAGAAGAACCAGCATCAGGTCTGAGAGAACAGATGCGTTTGTCTAAACGTGCAGAACTCAAACCACAATCTAATACAGGTCTTTGGTTGTTTGGACCACTTTTATGACTATGTTTGGCCTGGATATTCTGCATAAAAATTCTTCTTTTGTGTTCGACAATAGCATTCAAATTTGGAACACCATGAGAGTGAATCATTTTTTTAAATGAATCATCATTAATGGCTGTTGTCAATGTTTTTACCTTTGCAGACACACGGAAATCTTCGTACTCTTTTAGTAGTTCCTGAGCTTTTTCGCTGGTATCACCAGGCGATGTGTGTGTGGATAGAAAATATTCCCCCGTCTCCTGTAACCAGTCAATAGCCTGTGTAGAGGGTACAGTTTAAAAAAGGTAAAAGTCATTTCATGTTTTTATTCACAATCACTCCTCTCGTTAGACAAGCATATTTCCATTTTGTACTAGATAAATGTTTAACTAGTGTTTTAAACAAAGTTTCTAACCCTTGTGAAAAAGAAACTGTACTTGCAGCAATACGTGCCATTTAAGTGTACTTAAAGAGAATACACTCTCATGACTAAGTTGCAAAAGTACACTTTGTAATAATATCAAATTAAAAGTTTTACTTTAAAGCACATTTGAAATCATTTTCATTATATTTTGTTGTGCTATAAACAACCACTTATGTTGACTAACATACTAAAGCAGATGTAAAGCACTTGATTATAATCAAGTAGTATGTTATTTGATATTACTTTTAATTTTAACTTTAAAATTGTGCAAAATTGCAACTTCATCATTACAAATGTACAATTACCGATATATTTAAAGTTGCAGTATGTAGGATCGATAGCTAGTGGTCGAAATAGGTACTGAAGGCCAAATTCAAATTATTGGAGATCATTGTTTCCCCAGCCCCATGCTCCTCAGACTCGATGCTCACACGGGTTGCCAGCTTGTACACACGCAACAGGAGTGAGCGCAATTGACTATAAAAGCCACATTGTAAGTTGATGAGTTGATTTATTTGCATTATAATATGCTCTTGATTTTTAGATGGATGCATTTTAGGTCGGGTAGAATCTGCAATCTCTGACCCAGTTTGTTTGCTTCCATGGCAGCAATACGTTGAGCTTTCTGCCAACTAGAAACCTGTGGTGGCGAAATACTATTGTGTAAACATACCAAAACAAAAACAGACATTCCGACACGGAATGCACATTTTAAAGTTGAATAACTGGCTGTAGGATAGTTTTTCTGAGAAATGAGTAGGTGAATTTCCTAAATACCAAGACATATTATAGTATTCGTATGCTTTAGTAATGTTCAAAACTTACATACAGCACCTTTAAATGCATGCCATACAAGATGCAATAGAAATAAAATTAAATATCTTCCCATAAAAAAAGTTTGCACTTATGAATGTTCTTTTATAGTCTAAAACATATATTTATTAATATTTCCATAATAAATACTATTTTAAAAGTATACTACAGTGTTGTTCTTTTTTACAAGGGAAGACAAAACCACCAATGTTATTGAAAACTCCCACACTCACCTGTTTGGCGTGTCGTTCAAACAGAACGTACTGTTGGCACTGGTCTAAACGTCTTTTCTTCAACGTCCAGAAATGAAGGACACGGTTTTCCCTCTGTAGCAGCTCACTCAGAATGGCTAAACATAAGAAAACACACAAGACAAGATCAGCGCACAGTTACAAACATTCAGGCTAAATCGCATACAGAAAAATGTTGCCGGTATAATGCCTTTAAGTAGTCCTGACCTTTGACTTGAGACTCAGTAGCTCGATTGTGGGTGGCGACCCCAGGCATGCTCACATTGTTTCGATGGATGTATTTGAGAAAGACCTCTGCGTTCCGACGTGCTAAAGTACATGCCTAAAACCAGAGAAATAAAATATTTTGTATTGAGTCAGTGCACATAAACTGTTCCATGACCTCATCATTTACTATGCTGATAGCAACTGAAGTTTTGGGAGTGTTGATGAATGATGGACAAAGATCCATTCTTTATTACAAATGAAAATATGTTTTACATGCTGTGACCTATTTTAACTGACACATATGGTGAAATTTTGCTGCAGAAGCAGTTTTTAAAAATATAAAAAGGACAAATTGGTGAGATGAGCTTCTGTTGTTGCAGGTGTTTGAGTCTCTCCGTGTGTGTGTGTGAGGCGTACCTTGAGAAAGGCTTCTTTCTGCTCCAGGTGTTTGTTGATGAGAGGGCTGACGTGGTCGGTCTCTGCCATTGAGCCCAATTTATCATGACCTCCACACCAGTCCTCCTCTCTTCTGTACTCAAGTTCCAGACTCTCCAACACATTACATACCTGAGGTGGACATACACTATGTTACACACACACAGTAGCATCACAAAGCTTAATTTAAGTCTCTGTACTGTTTACAGTGGTCAGTCAGAAAGCAGGGTGGCCAATCACAGACATACGCAGTGGTAATATATGTAAAATAATACAATTTAATGACAGTAAAGAAACATACATAAAATTGGCACCATTAAGTGAAAAATAGAACATTTGGCAAAAAAATCTGATAATAGAGTGTACTTTCGGGAAAGATATTGGAACTGACACTAGGGGGAGCTAACATTTCTGTTAAGGTACAAGAGAGCATGATTATTGTGTGATAATATCCAAATATCCAAATCAATGTACCTTTATGGCAAGTCATTCTTCAATGCCAATGGCTCTAATACCTAAAAGGTTCTTATGTGAGGTGCTAGCAAATTCATATGGGCTCTAAAGATGCCTTAAACTGACCAAAATTGACAGTTCACATTGAAAAAAAAGAAAAAGATTTCAAATAAAACAACATTCTGAACTTTCTATGTATCAAAGAATCATCAACAAAAAGTATCAGTTTCCACAAAAAAATTAAACAGCACAACCGTTTTCTTTAACCTTTTGTAACTTTTAACATATTAATTATTAATATTTCACAATATTAATGTTCAACTGTATTTCTTATAAAAAATCTATGCAGCCTCTATGAGTGTAAGAGACTTTTTTTCAAAAACAGCTTTTATTACCCCTAAAATATAACTTGAAATGAAGACTACAACTCAAAGCATACTGCAAAAGGGGTCTTGAAATTTTCAAACGAACTACTAAAAACCTTACAGGGCCTCATAAAAATGCAGTGCTCATGGCGTGAGGCACTAAAAAACCATGACATTTACGGCAATGGCCAAAGACATCCATCTGATTCACAGGTGCATAGAACCATTTAAAAAGTGATTCTAAAATAAAGGCTGATAACCCGTTTAAACTGAAATGTACAGGTTTATCGCTAGTTCACATTCTCAACCACAGTCTCAGCAGACACTTGTTGGCATCGAGGCCGTCACAAACTCCATTGCAACCCACCTGTTCAGATGTCTTGTAGAAGGCCACAGAGGCATTAACCAGCTTTAATCTGTCCTCCATCTTCAGCATGAGGGTTTGCCAGTGCAGGGCCACGGTCTCAGCGCAGGCCCGGACAGCATCTGGGTCATAGTGACCAGCCTGCAACAGCAGCTCCGCCCTCTGCTGGAGCTGTAGGGCGCTCTGGTGGGTGCGCTGGAGGGAGTCGGCGTGGAGCAGAGACTGTGGGCAAAGAAGGGGGCTTTCAAGTCGGGCTAATGAAATGGGAGCTGACATTAACAAGTATGTCACTCACTTTGAAAAAACAAAACAACAAAAACATGTCTTGAAAGACTTGAAACCTTCACTGAGGGATGTAGCCTAGTAGAATGTAATTAAAATGAAAATCAATATATGGGGCAAATATACGGGAGGTTTTTTTTCCTTATATTTCTGTAATATAGTTAAGCAATATTACACAAACAAGCATGCTGTTTTTGCAGAATATCAGCACGATTGCAAATTAGATATTGATTTTATACCACAGTTCAATAAACAACAAGTTAATATTGGGAGTTACATTTTAGACACAATATTGTCTGTATATGCTCAATTTAAAATAGTACCAAACTGAGTTTCACGGCAAAACTGTTGTGCGTCTCAGAGACATACAGTGGCATTTCGTGGCTGAATGAATCAGTGTATTTGAACAAATCGGTGATTCAGTGACCTACTTATAAAGACAGTCACTTGATGAATGAATCAGCCATTGGGGCGAATTGGTTGAATAAATGACTCACTCAGAGAATTATATTTCCGAAGTGAAAAAAATGATTTTGCTGATACAGATTTAGATAGGTTACATAGTATTAATATCCTAATTTAATTTATTGATTGAATGTACGCATGCATCATCTTATGTCAAATCCTTACATCTAATAAAGTTGCTCTTATGAAAAAAACATGCTCTTATGAATGTAAAAATGCCCTAGGAAATTAATTCAGTGTAGCAAATATCACCCCTTAATTATTATAATTTTTTTGTCACTATCGTAAACAGATCACTTAAACTAACCAAGGTACCAGCAATAAAACAATAAAAATAAAATAGGGAAATCATAATTTTTAACAAAATTCCAGAAAACATAGACATATCATTTTTTTCTTAATGTTGCACATCCTTACTTAAAAGTGGCTCATTTTAATTCTTGAGGTGTACTTAAATTAAATTTTTCTTTTAGGACCGCAGAAGAGGCGGGTAAGTTCACGGAGGGTCTCCTTAGGAGTGCAATGAAGACACGATCAGCTAGACGTCCTGCCGTTCAAGGCCAAAACAATCAGTGGTGAAGAACAATCCGATGCTTTCATGCTGGATGAATAAAACTAGCAGCCTAATTTCGCACACTTGTTTGGCATCGCAAATATCAGTTGATGAAAAGTGGTACTTGGCCTGAAAAGTTTGAGAACCACTGCTGTAGATGATTAAAACATATATTTAGTGGAAGGGGAAATTTGGCCAATGCTCAGCACTGACTTCCTTTGATTTAGAGAGGCTGTCGTTAGTCGAGAATTATACGCAGCAATTTGCTGAATTAAAACTCGTCTTCATTTCGGGCTAATGTGCTTCTTACTGCTTATAAATTTGCTGAGTAATTGTTTTCTTTTCTCTTTTCTAAACTCAGAAAAAAATCAACTAAGCTGCTTGGTATCAGATGTCTTTCATGAATATAACAAAGGGGTGCATTATAATTTATAGATCAATTTATCTTTGTTTATGATAGATTATAGCAACCATGAGAACCCCTTTAGCATTCCCAAAGTGTGTTTATAACCACCTGCAGGGTTAAATAAACTGTTTTATATTAGCAGAATAAAATGGGAAAAAAAATTATTTCCTAATTGCAGGTAATGGTGTACACAAGGTTTAATATTTAATATTAATGTTCATATTACAGCATATTGGAGCCACATGACGCTGCCCCCTGCTGAATCTATTAAGGAAAATGCATGTGAGTGTGTGTACCTCAATGGCAAGCTGAAACTGTTCATGCTCTCTCTGAAGTTGTTCCGCCTCAGACAGGGAACCAGCATTCGCCGTGCTCGACGTCAGCATGGATTCACCATTACGGATCCAACCCAACACCTGCACAGAACATCATATGAATGTATGGCCATGTGACCGGCTACAGAAGTGAAAAATGAAAGGCAATCAATTACTTTGGATTAATCTGTTAACATATTCAGAGGTATTTATTTAGGTTTTGGAGCAGCCTCCTGCTTTTTCCATTTCGTGACAAAATTTGAGAAATGTGTTTTCCTGGCTGTGACTCAATGTCTCAACCCTGTCAGATACATAAACAATGTGCCATGTCAAATAATGACATGCACATGCACACGCACGCACGCACGCACAAGCACGCACACACACACACACACACACCTAAAGGATTATTAAGAACATCTGTTCAATTTCTCATTAATGCAATTATATAATCAACCAATCACATGGCAGTTGCTTCAATGCATTTAGGGGTGTGGTCCTGGTCAAGACAATCTCCTGAACTCCAAACTGAATGTCAGAATGGGAAAGAAAGGTGATTTAAGCAAATTTGACCGTGGCATGGTTGTTGGTGCCAGACGGGCCGGTCTATGTATTTCACAATCTGCTCAGTTACTGGGATTTTCACGCACAACCATTTCTAGAGTTTACAAAGAATGGTGTGAAAATGGAAAAACATAAGTATGAGGCAGTCCTGTGGGCGAAAATACCTTGTTGATGCTAAAGGTCAGAGGAGAATGGGCCGACTGATTCAAGCTAATAGAAGAGCAACTTTGACTGAAATAACCACTATGTTGCACTCAGGGCAGGCATTTGCTATAGGCGAGCTAGGCGGTTGCCTAGACAATTGTGTTAGGGGCGCGAGCGCGCTCTAGTGCCGCCCATTACTTCCCATTAAGCATAGAATCGGAACAAGCGAAATACAACATAATGTTCATTAAACATGATCATCATAGGGTGCCCCCTCAGCCACACGTTTAATTACTTATCAACCTGATTATTAGATTGAATTGATGGTGATTATTGATTATTAGTTCAGGCGTTAGGTCAGGCAAGTGCTCATCTTGCGCGTTCATCAAAAATGAGGCGTCTAAACCCCGCGGATGCACAGGGATGGAAAAAGAGAAAAAAAGAAAGGAAGAAAATCGAAAGAAAGCCCAGTATAGAGGTTAGTCTTCTTAACTCAGCCAATAAGTTGTCAAACAAAATAAAATTACTTAGTATCAATCTTATCAACTAATATTTATTTTATAAATATTATTAATATTGTCACTAAGCTATCACTTGCTAGTTTTCTACATAATTACTATACGTATTGCACACATAACTTCACTGACAATAATCTACAATAACCTACATGGATGTCATTTAAATATCAAACGTCCAGTTCATTATAAATATGGATAACCTATGCATGTTGTTTATGAAAAGTACAAACGCTCTCTACGTGGGCATCAGAAGGAAATAAATACGGCCTCTCGGTTTTTTTATTGTTTTTTTTTTACTTGAGTAGCCTAACGAAAGATGCCATATCATTTACATTAAACACAAATATGCTGTGTTCACCAAGTTCTTTACAGTGGCTGTAGTGTAGTGGTAAGGCGCATGGCATCAAGATATGATGCAAATTGATCAGAGGTTCAATCCTGCCTTTTGCCACACTCGCTCTATTCCTTTTTCCCATCGCATATCAGATCGGAAAGGCATGTATTTTCAATAAAAAGTGAGAAAATGTTTGAAAAGTGGAAATAAAGCGTCGAACGTGTTTAATAATAAGTGTTTCTCGGTTAGGGGTAGGCCTAGGAAAACAGACATGTGCTGAATTAGAATAGAGACGATAAAAGTGAGTGCAGACAGGGTTGCCAAGTTTTTACAACAAAACCCGCCAACTACTTGCCCTGAACAATAGATTCTCGGGGGGTTCTCCGGGGGAAAAATGGTGTTTGGGGGGTAAAATGTGTGTTATTTTAGCAAGGATACCAGCTTAAATTCACACTCATGGGTCTATATATCACATAATAGTCACTTCAACACGCGGATATACAAAACAACCCGTGGGGGAAAAAAACGTGGACTTGGCAACAGTGCAGTTGAACTATGTTGACATTTGACAATGGTCTATCCAATTGATGTCTTTCCTGGTTGGGTTGAAACACGCCCCATAATCACAGCCCAATGGAGCAGTTTCAGACTCATATTCTGACTAGAATTGAGTATGACCACGTCAGGCTAGTTTTGGTCTCCTTGTTATGCCAAAACAGCCCTGACCCTTTCGAGGCATGGACTTCACTAGACAGCCTGAAGATGTGCTGTGGTATCTGGCACTAAGATTTAGCAGCAGATTCTTTATGTCCTGCAAGTTGTGAGGTGTGGCCTCCATGGATTTGACTTGTTTGTTCAGCACATCCCACAGATGCTCAATTGGATTGAGATCGGGGAATTTGGAGGCCAAATCAACACCTCAAACTCGTTGTGCTCCTCAAATCATTCCTGAATCGTTCCTTAGCCACAGGGGAATACCTATTCCATGAAAGGGTGTGCATGGTCTGCAACAATGCTTAGGTAGTTGGTACGTGTCAAAGTAATATCCACATAGATGGCAGGACCCAAGGTTTCCCAGCAGGACATTGCCCAAAGCATCACACTGCCTCCGCCGGCTTGCCTTTTTCCCATTGTGCATCCTGTGCATCCATGTGTTCCCGTCCATGTGATGTAAAAGAAAACGTGATTAATCAGACCAGGTCACCTTCTTTCATTGCTCCGTGGTCCAGTTCGGATGCTCACGTGCTCACTGTGAGCACTTTTGCCAGTGGACAAGGGTCAGCATTGGGACCCTGACTGGTCTGTGACTATTCAGCCCCATACGCAAGAAACTGCGATGCACTGTGTATTTTGACACCTTTCTATCAGAACCAGCATTAACTTCTTGAGCAATTGGCCGCCCATGACCCTGTCGCCAGTTCAACACTGTTCCTTCCTTTTTGGAAGGACACTTTTGATAGATACGGACCTTTTGATCCGACTGCAGACCGTCAACACGGCACAAGATCTGCAGTTTTAGAAATGCTCTGACCGAGTCGTCTAGCCATCACAATTTGGCCCTTGTCAAACTCGCTCAAATCCTTATGCTTGCCCATTTTTCCTGCTTCTAACACATCAACTTTGAAGACAAATGCTGTGTCTCATTTCAGAAGGCTGCGTCCTCCGGAGGTCGCATTTGAAGGCTGCATACGTCATAAGGCCGTCTCATTTCAAAAAAGTGAGCAGGTCACTTCAAATGCGACCTTCGAATGCGTCCTTCTTTCACAGGATTTCGGAGTGTGCATGAGGTGTAGCCTTTGCGGCTGGAGATAACCCATAATTCTTTGCGTCGCCGTTAACAACCGTCAAATATATTTCTGCACCACAGATATACATGCGAGCGTAGGTGTGGTGTTTAAAATGTAAGTTCAAGCTTGTCTTTATTTTTAAGCTCTATTACCTCAAACAGATAGTTGTGGTCAACAGGATTACAACGCTTTAGTGGTTTTTAAACATTTAGAACAGTACATTGCTGCCAAGACAAGAAACATTTCATAGTAATTTTCAAGTTATAAATAATTTTCATTCATATAAACTGGCGTGAGAGTGCAACGAGGCATAGCAACGTGATACTTCCTGCCTGTGTGTCCTACAAAGGACGTCTCGTTTAATTCTGATTGAGGACACTTCGTATACTGCATCCTACACAGGACGTGTCCTCTGGAGGATGCAGCCTTCAAAATTTAACGAAATGAGACACAGCTAAAATGTTCAATTTTAGTGCTGTGATGAAGAGATAATCAGTGTTATTCACTTCCCCTGTCACATGCCTGACAGGTGTATACAAATGTGTGTATAAATACACAGTGTTTTAAATAAGGTTCATATTCTATTCCGAATCTAATACAAAACTATTGCTGGTTTTAACTTCGACAAATTAACCTTTTTATAATGAACCTTTCCCTTAGTGTCTAGTTGTATTAATTAAATTGTATTTTTTATTTATTTGTAATATTTATTATAGGTCTGGGTTCAGTAATTAAGATGATATGTTTAAAGAACATTCTAGTAGTCATCTCTGATTCATATCAAAGTAGAAATGCTGCCATTTTCCAAACTAACAGCAAACTGATCAACATTTCGTTCCATTTCTCAAGAATCCGTGCAGAAGCATTAAGGCTGCCGAAACGTTAAAGCTGAGCTGGAGGGATTCCCCACTCCCACATTATGTAACCCCCCTGCTTACATTTGCATTCATTTTCAAAACCAAACTGATGTTCAAGAAAGTACATATAGAAATAATATAGAATCTAATTAATTAAAGAACAAAGATAAAGCCGAGAGGTCCTGAGACTACAGCACTGCCAATAAGAAAGCACTGCTGTCTATGAAATAATGCAAGTGAACTGATTGATTCATTTTTCTGAAATGCAGGGTTGCAGTCTGCACCCACGCACTGCCAGAGTCTGGATATGAACGATAGAGTGCAAGTGTGTGTGTATGTGCGCTTTTATGTGTGCAATTAGCTGGGCACTACGCACTCCAGGCTAATTGTATCAGTCAGAATCTTGGATATTAGGACGGCACAGGCTTTGTTCCTAAAGTAAAGCGTTCCTCATGTCATAACGGTGAAAGTGACTTCAAGTAGGGTTTCAAAATGTGTGCATGAGCTGAGATGTAGCAATCGGTTTTAAACACACACCTGTTTAACCTCCGCCTGAAGGTGTCGTAGCTGCAAGCACTGCTCCAGACGTTTGTGTGTGTGTTCTGCGCTCACTTCCAACTCATGCTGTTTTTCATTCAAAAACTCCAGCAGCTCTTGAACTTTTGACGCCAAATCAACATCTTTTTCTCCGGTGAGTTCCATACCTGAAAAATATACATTTTAAAAATGCGTGTCAGCATATACACATTTACACATATACATTTGATAATAAAATGTCAGTCCAAGTAGAGTATGTAAACAAATGACGCAGTTTTTCTAAAATACATTTTATGAACAGTATATTTGTACTATCATTTCATCTTTATCATCACCAAACTTTGTGTAAATCTATATAGTTTTTTTGTATATTGTATATAGTTACACTTGTTCAAAGATGTAGTACTCAAGATCACCTCAAATCCAGGTTTGAGAGTCCAGGACCATATTTTCTATGACTAGTTGAGATTTGAGAGTGTTTAGTTATTGCAGTGAAAGTGTGCGTCATAAGATGCAAGTAGCTAAACATTTAATATTTGACAACTGTTTTATGATAAAAAACATTCAGTGACCAACAGTAATATCGAGTGATGCAAACGACATTGCTTTTATTTTTTTGCAAGTTCACCATTTTGACTAGAAATGTAGCATTATTTATGTAAATGATAACTGAATTTGTTGTAACAAGAACCATTTAGCATTTTTACAAACAGACAAAAATAAGAGTGTGCATATTTTCAAAAATATATTATTTGCAAATAGTTTACTTAATAACTACAATATAACTGGAACTTTTACCATTCTTTTATAAGGATTGTTTTTGGCCGATCGCCTTCTGTGGAAAAGTGTTGAAAGTGCCTTCTCGGAGTTCAAAATGCGGACGTGACGTCAGATGAGCGTAACTGGTCACGTAAGCCTTTGAACTGCAGAAGCACTTTCAACACTTTTTCCATAAACTGAATATGGAAGTCGATCAGCTGAAACTTTACTTTCTAAATTTTTAAATATGGATATTTTTCTTAGACAAGTGCATCAATTCACTTCAGAAGGCATTTACTAACCTCCAAGAGCTGTTTGGAGCACGTTATTTGACAGACAGATGCATTTTTATGGATTTCAAAAACAGAGCAACAATCCCTGCCATTAAAAAGCTTGGATTAGCCAGGACTTTTTTAACTCCAATTTTATTAGTCTGAAAGAAGAATGTCATATACACCTAGGATGACTTGAGGGTGAGTAAATAATGAGCTCATTTAAATTTTTGAGTGAACTATCCCTTTAAGTGAACATTTAATCTTGCACACATTATGAGAACATTACTTTTGAATGTTCCCTGAACATTCTGAATTAAATAGTAACATTTAAAAAGCATTACAAGAACAATGTATAAATACAATTTTTGTGCTAACATTTCGAAATCATTATTCAAGACAAGATAGCTTTAAATGAACATGTTATTTACTTTACTGAAAGGACATTTACTTTGTGAGAACCTTACCAGAACATTAGCCAAAACTCATGCCAATGGTTCAGATGTCTGGCTGGTCGGGATTCTCAAACAATCCAATCAAAGTTTTGAGCCACAGAGCCAAAATATTTACAATTTTTGGCAGAATAAACGATTTTTAAAACTTGATACATCAGGATGGAATACAAGTGTTTAATGGGAAAACACCACAAGTGAATAGGGTAAAAACTGAACTAGATATCTTCACACTTACACAGTTGATTAATCACAGTAGATTAAAAAAAATATACCGGTATTAAAATTTTTCTTAATTTTTATAGTTAAAATCGAATTAAATATGCACTAATCTGCACAAATTTCCAGAATGTGAACATTTATTTATTTTTTATTTTTAGATTTACACATTTTAATTAATAGTAAAATATATATTTTAATTTAATATTTATTTGATTTTCATTGTTCAATTAAAATATGTAAGGATTATTCAAGTCATTTTGATGAAATTTTACTATTACTTGAAATGGGGGGGGGGGGTGAAATGCTGTTTCATGCATACTGAGCTTTTTACACTGTTAAAGACTTGGATTCCCATCCTAAACATAGACAAAGTTTCAAAAACTAAGTTGGACGTTTGATGGAGTATTTCTGTGTCAAAAATACTCCTTCCGGTTTCTCACAGGTTTTGGAGAGTTTTTTTTCAAGTACGAGTCGCTTGACGTCAACGGGTCGTAATGTCCTTGTATGGGCTGTACGGGCTCTTCTCCCGGAAGGGTGCGCGCGCGCAAACGACCAGTGCGAGAGAGAAAATGCACGCCCATAAACACTGCTCTCAAGCTGCAGATCCACTCGTCCGTGCAACACTTCCTATGGGTGACATCAAACGACTTTAATGCGCCCGCACAGCATTCCGGGAAGGCAGCGCTGCATTTGAACCGATTTGAACGCAGAAATGAGGGGAAGCTTCACAACATCACGCTTCAGTCACGTCGCAACAGTGGATCTCCACGGTCACTGCTGTCACAGGACTTCACAAAATCAACAGTTACCAAAGAAGTGTGTTTTTGACGGAGCGGTCCCAGCGATAAAGGTTCTGTCCTGCTTTGGAAGCAGCCGGTGAGTAAAACTGCTTCAAATGTCTGTTGTTGGCTATCATCGCGTAAGTAAACATCAGTAAACAACACGATCGTTTATAACGTTAGTTAATTTATCAATGGAGCATGCGATCTATGGTGTGTGTTTAAATACATTTGTTTAGCTGACCACTATAGGTGTCAGTTTGTTTATTGTAAAACCACCCAAACATAAACCTAGCGTTCTCACAAAGCGTGCTTTGTCATTCAAATGCGCTACTCCATTGTTTTTTTTTTACACACTATCTGACGTGCAAAACCGTTTTGCTTGCTACTGCTAAGGTTTAGTCGCATACAATAGTCCATAAACTAAATCATATCATCATAAACCACGAGTAAACACACACAAATGTTGACAGGCCACTAAATACAGTAACGTTACATACCACAGAGACGGACGTCCTGCTGTTGCTGTGTCTCCTGTTCAATTTATTTCAGCCTCCGGATCTGATTCTGGATCATATCTCTATTAGTTGAATCTGATAGCCATGGTTTATTAGGGTAACGTTTTCTTTTCCACGCTTTGAGGAATAGCTATTTCATGCAATAGCTGTGTGCGCTCGTGTTTCTTTAGCTCCGCCCACACGATACGCCTCCAACCGCTCGTTTTTTTCCGGAAAGACTCGGTACAGCCTATATTTCTTTTATAAATATAATAAAACTAAAGACTTTTCGGAGAGAAGGATGCAATACTACTCTATAGGTACTCAAGATTGACATGAGATTGACTGAAACTCAGTGTTTCACTTGCATATGAAGTGCAACCTTAACAACCCCCCCCCCCCCCCCCACACACACACACACACACACATACACACATTTAATGTGTGAATTAACATTTTTACCTCGGCCTGAGGTTCATTATTTCAATTTTGGTGTGAAGAGGTCTTTAGAACTATATATAACTTTGTGAAAAAGTCATGCAAAAGTAATGTAACTACTTTTCTTACAAAGTAACTTGGTAACCCAATTAGTAACTTTTTAAGGGAGTAACGAAATATTGCAAAGCATTACATTTCAAAGTAACTTTCCTCAAAAAATAAAAACAGCACCCAAAACTCTTTCAGATGAACCCACACTTTCCGCTGGCCAGCAGGGGGTGCTGTGCTGTGATCAACTATGGCTCAGGCCTCCTCTGAAGGTCTCCATCTCAGCGAGGAGTTATTATTGCACGTGTCAGACAGGTGAGCGTGTGATGGAATGTCCCAGCTGCACAGCTGAGCGTCAAATGCATGGCATCGATCATATGCTGGTGTCTGTAACTGCATTAGTGCGTGACAGGTAACCGGCGTCTGTGTAAGAGACTCCTTCTTGCAGATACAACACAGGGCGTTTTAACCTTTTTCTACGAACCCTTACATCACCCCACTTATCCTCAGCTACCTGCCCGTGGGCTGTCTCCATGGCAACCTCACAGCGGGCCACAGGAGTCTGTTCCCATGGGAACGTGATGTGTGAGTGACAGGACGGCCTCTGCAGTATCCCGAGCGTCCTCGCGGCAACCCAACAGTGAGCGACGGAGTGTGTCCGAGGCAACCCCGAAGTGACGAGCCAATGCCCCGTCACCATGGAAACCTTGGTATAAGGGAGGTAAGGGGGGTTTCCATAGCAACCTCACCCCGACATACAGAGTTAATAGTGTGAGATCCCAGAGCAGTATGGAGCTCTGTCTCCCTCCACTCCTTCCAATTCATTTCATCTTCTCTGGCTGTCATACGCACACATTTTTTCCATCCTTATCTTTCCACCCAATCCTCCGCTTCTCTCTCTTCCTCTTTCATCACACGTATCTAAGACAGCCCATAATGTGGGTAGCAGCTTTCTGCTGTTGTGTCCGTGGTAACTGTCAATAAAATACAACAGAGCACGGAGGAGTGAAGCTATGACTGATTCACACTCTTTTATCTCTCCACTGAACACTAACTCATCATCACTCCTGCGCTGTTTTCATCTTTCGCTGGCCCCTACAGCAGACATTAGCAAGCTCTCTTACTGCCATAAAGGCTGGTTCACACTGACTCAACAAAACAGCACAATTTAAATACACTGTATAGTCGGCTGTTGGATGAAGAATGTTCATGTTACTCTGACAAGCTTTGATTTAAGAGGTTAGTCTTACTGGTAAAACATAAATGATGTTTTCATCACATGGCGTGAGAGAGAATGAGCTTATAATAAAAAAGAAGAGCTGGCATGTGCACAAATAAAACACAGACAGGGGACGAAGTACAGCAGGTCAGCGATAAAAATCATCTGTGCGTGCAAGATGATAAGATCCATAAAGTAGGGGCTTAAAGGCCCACTGAAGTGCCTAAAAGAAGTGCCACAGAAAGGCTTTAGATTCTAGATTCTAGAGCATTTGATTGGACACCAAACCTGAGGAGAAGATGAAGTGCTGAGTGATCGTCTTCACCGGAAGTGAAGATTGTACAGTTCAATTGCTTATATCTTCTAAAAATGAATTTTGTCATTGTTTTTGAGCACACTAGCTTATAGATAACAGGAAAGCTAACTAATTCATATAAAACACATTTTGATTTATATATTATTTATATATATATATATACACACACACACACACACACACACACACACACACACACACACAAACAGCCACTCATAACCTCCGCTCTGTTTCGCTGTATCGCCTTAAAACTCCCACAACCAATCTCCGTACTATGGGAGATCGGGCCTTCTGCTCTGCAGCCCCCAGTCTGTGGGATGCTCTCCCTGACCACCTGCGGACTCCACAGACTATAGATGCTTTTAAGCGTGGTCTTAAAACCCACCTTTTTAGCAGAGCTTTTAATTGACTTGTTACTTCTTTATTTTATTTTATTTTTCAGTTTTATTTATTTTATTTTATCAATTTACTTATTTATTTATTGTTGTTGATTGTTTTTAATTCTGTAGCACTTTGAGATTTTGTTTAATATAAAGTGCATTATAAATAAAATTTATTATTATTATTATTATATAATATATGTGTGTGTGTGTGTGCATATATATATATATATATATATATATATATATATATATATATATATATATATATATATATATATATATATATATATATATGTACACACACACACACACATACACACACACACATTTAAAATTATTATTAGGGGCCAAGCACCGAAGGTGCGGAGGCACCTATTGAAATTGTTAGTGTTCCTATTATTATTCTGCTTCTTCTTCTTTTTCCGCCATAGGAGTCTCTGGCAGCCCATAGAACCGTATGGTAAAAAGTTGTGAAATTTGGCACACTCATAGAGGCCAGTCTGAGCTGTCACTATAGCAAATTTGGTGCCTCTAACTCAATCCCTCTAGCGCCACCACCTGTCCAAAGTTTCACTCATATTTATGCTTATAACTTTTGACCCCTAAGGGCTAGAAACAAAATTCTTTTTTCATCGGATTCCTTGGCTCAAGCCGATTCGATTTCACCCTATGATGTCATTTTCCGGTATGCAAATTTTCCCGCCATTTTGAATTTTCTGAAAAACCTACTTTTTCGAACTCCTCCTAGGCCGTTGCTCCGATTTTCACGAAAATTGAAACAGATCATCTTCAGAGCATGTTGACAAAAAGTTATGGAATTCAAGTTGATTCGTCCAATCGTTTTCAATAAACGCACAAACAAATTTTACGTGGAGGTTGCAAAAACACACTAAAGGCTATATCTCCGCAACGCTTTATCGTATTCAAACCAACCTTGGTACATGTCATCACAAGCATGACTTGAAGCAACATGCAGCGTTTCGGCGCAGCGCCACCTACCTGTCCGGAGATATGAAAAATGCCTATTTTGGCTTATAACTTCTGAACCGTTTATCCAAAAATCATAAAATTGGGCTCATTAGATTCAGGGCGTCATGCCGAGTCGACTGATATCCAATTTTACCATGTCGGCCATTTTGGATGTCGGCCATTTTGAATTATGTGCAAAAATGCTGTATTTTATGAACGCATGAACAGATTGTTATGAACCTTGGTATGGGTCATCACCACGATGCCCTGAAGTAGCCTGAGAAGTTTCGAAACAGCGCCACCTAGTGGAGAATTTTTTTTTTCAAACGCTTATAACTTTGGGTGTGGTTGACATATTTTGATGGGAGTGTGTTTTTTGGTCTCCTGAATCCTTGCCGACTCCAACGATACCAGACTTGCCAGGTTTCGGCATATGGTTTGCGCAGAGTTGTAATTTAGTGCTTAAAAAACATTTGCTGATATCTTCGAAACCGCTAGTCCGATCGAGACGAAACCAGCCTCAGAAGTTCGGAAACATAGGTCGATAGCTATACGCTAATGCCAAAATCTCAAAATATTGATAGTAAGGGGTAGTAAAATCCAATCAAAGTCAGGTGTCAGTCCTTTTTTACGTGTTTTTTCATATAAATGTCTATAACTCCAAAACAAAATGAGATATTTTCACCAAACTTGACACACATATGTATGGGCTCACTATGAGGACACATAAAAAAATTGGTGGGATTGTGCCTCTTGGTGGCGCTATAATAAAACAAAACATGAAATTCCCATTGACTTCAATGCAGTATTACGGTTTAAAATGCTAATGCTATAATTTAAGAATGCATTAGCGTATCGTTACAAAACTCGGTATGTGTCTTCCGCTCCATGTCCCGAAGATACTCAAAAAGTTTCGGGGCAGCGCCACCTTGTGGTCAAAAGTTGTAATAAAATGTACAGAAATGCGAATAACTTTTGATTAAATTAACCCATTGTAATGAAACTGGTCATAATACAGTCAATGGCTCATGCCGAGAACATGGATACCAATTGTGCCATATTTTGCAAACCTATCTGTCCTCCGTCTTGTTATTTGTTAAAAACCTACTTTTTCAAACTCATCCTAGACCGTTTGTCCGATTTTCACCAAAATTGATCCGTATCGTCTTCAGACCATGCTGACAAATAGTTATGGATTTCGGATTGATAGACAAAACAGTTTTCATATACCACTGCAACAGAGTTGAGCCATGATGCAAAAATGACTCTTGAGGCTGTATCTCTGCAATGCTTTGACATATTGACACCAAACTTTGCATGTGTCATTGTCATCTCAATCTGACTAAACCACATCAGTTTCGTAACAGTGACACCTATTGGTCGAAAGTGATAAACCATTAAACCATTATTATTGACTGTATTTAAAATTTGACTGCTATTTTGCCTAAAATCAACTTAATAGGTCCTTAATGGCTCATTGTTGCAGTTGGCTTGAGACTTCCAGCCATGCTGGCATGTCTTGTCTTCTTCTTTGCGCTTGGCCCCGATAATGGCTGCTTGCAGCTATATTTATTATTATTATTATTAAATAAACATCTTATGTAAAGTATATGTTATAAATAGGTTAGGCTTGCCCATTTAAAATAATTTGGTACATTTATTAATGATTCATTATAAACAATGTAATGCAATTAATAATTAATACAATACTGTAACTTAAACTATTATAAAAAGAGTAATTATTAAAAAACTTTAAAAAAAAATATCCTACTGAAACTAAACTGGAATAAATGTAAATTAAAATGTATTAATTTAAAATATTTTTCAAAAAGTAAATGACAAAGACAAAAAGTAAAATGTAAAAGAAAGCTAAAATATTAATAAATATTATAATAATACTATGATAGTATATAAATAATGCTAAAACAACATTGCACATGACATTAAGTTGCAACTTATACCATCAAAGCAAATAAAGCTTGAAGTACCAACTTCATGTTTTGTGAGTCCACAGGCACACACGTACTGAGAGCAGACAGCACAAAGTAAAACAGAACGCAGGGTGTTGAGAAGGAATGCAAGTACATGTTCTGTGTGAAGGGCCTTTTGTCTACCGCAGACAGCTATGGATTACTGTGGACTATGCACTTGTGAACTATTATGTTCAGTTACAAGGAAATAAAAAAATACATTAACTTCTTAAGTAATTTTTCGTGATGTCTACTCAATCATTTTGCACAATCTGCCACAGTAACATCTTTATATTTAATCTAAACTGGAATAAATGTAAACATATTATTATCTAATATATTATTTATAGACATATTCAAAAAATATTCAAAAATAATAGTTTATCAATTAATCAGCTTTTTGATTGCTTTATGAAGTGAGATTATGCCAAAGATTCGATGACCAGACAAATGCAAAGTGAACATCAGTAAACTAAGCATAAAACCAATGGTGACACCAACACAGCAACAACTGCCAGCAAACACCAAAATTGTTAAAACGCTGATTCAACATAACCTTTGTCTTGCACACTTCACTGATCTCTAGTACTCACCTGAAGCCTGGACCTCCATGATGTACTGGTGCAGATCCTGTCCCTGCTGTATGACCTCGTAGGTCATGTTGTTCATGGCGAGTTTGCGCTCAGTGTGTCTGTGTAGTCTTTGTTCAGCCAGAGTGAGTTCCTCTGTGTTGAAATCAGAAGCCTGTCGCATTAGATCTTGTTTCCATGCATCCAGCTCACCCATCACCTACGGAACAGACAGCATTTATTACTAGTTTACACTCAAATTCATGAAATAATAAACACCATCTATTCAATATAATGAAAAGTGTGTAAAAAAAACTCAATTAAATTATCATTAAAGCCCAATATGATTCATGTTGAGTGAGAAACTTTTTAAAGAATATTTATTTATTTATTATGAAAAAAAAAAACTAATAAAAATTAAAACAACGAAAATAAAATAAAAAACTAATATATAAAGATAAAAAATACCTATTAAATTATGAATAAATACTGTAATACTATACTGTATACTAACAGAAGGCAAAAAAAAATCTTAACGTTGGTTTGTATGACACACAAAATATGCATGGCTTCAGAAGACTAAGTGAAGACAGAAGAATACAGTGTATGAGTCAGATGGATCATTGTTGTGGTACTGTAATGGTACTTTTTTGTCTTTTTTTGACGCTTGACAACCCTAGTCTTCATTTGCTTTCATCGTATTCAAAAGTGTAGGCAGGATATTCTCCAAAACAATCACCAGGCTTTAGTGTTCCACAGAAGAAATTAAGCCAGTCAAGTATGGAACAACATGCGGGTGAGTAAATGATGACAGAATATGGGGTTAAATATGAAATAAAGGGTTTACAGTAAGACAAACAACACTCCTAAACACTCCAAAAAGTAATTTACAGATTCAAACACATTTTTACAAAATACACAAAATATGTAAAGACATGCAAATGCAGATGGCACAGAAGCACATCTGTTCAAATAAATTTGCATTAATGAGGAATGGTTCAGACCATCAAACACACACGTTCACACACCTCCAGGGCGTACTGCTCAAAGATACGGAGCTGCAGGAAGATGTCCAGTTTGATCCTGCGCTCATGAAATAGCTCCTCCATATGAGCCTGAGCCTCATCCAACTGCTGTAGAACACCTTCGATATGAGCCACGGAGCTGGCGTGAGGAAGCTTATTACAGGCCAACGCTGAGTCTCTGTTTGAGCACACACAAACCCACGCCAACACATCCAAGAGCAAATCAATATCAGTAGAGGGTATGTTAATCCAGAACCACTATATACCACCAGCAAGCCATCACATGTAAAAACATGTTCAGAAGTAATCTGAAAAGAATATTATGTTACACTTTATTTCGATAGTCCACTTCAGACAATAAGTAACTATAAGTAAATTTGCAACTACATGTCAAATGACTCCGATTAGATTATTAGTCGACTAATACTCAAAATAAAGCGGCTACCAGATTTGGTCCTGAGACTTAAGACCTCCTGTGCTAAATCCTCTACTTCACAACTTTGTTACTTTTTCAAGGCTATTGAAAGGCTCATGTTGGGAATACTTTTGTTAGCTTCTCGAATGGAAAATGTGAAAACAGTTGGGTTATGATGAAAGGCTGTACAATAGGAGCGTGCTGTCAAACTCACCGCAGATGCTGAATAAGCTCCTCCCCTTCTTTGATGACATTGAGTGTGGCATCCAGTGTGCTGCTCTGCTGCTGCTGAAACTGTCTGATCAGCTCCTGAACCGCATCCACCGACTCGGAGTTCACCACCGGCTCCACAAGAGTCTTCTGAAAGTCCTCCATCCATGACCACAGCTAGAGACAGATGGGACAGATAGATCTACTGTATGTTCAGGGATTTTTTTAAGAGTGATTATTCATAGGTGATTGCCAGAGTGTTACTAGGCTACTAGGGCAAATTCTGGGGAGTTGCTATGGCTTTGTTAGAAGGCTACAAGGGTGTTGTTAGGCAGTTCCCAAGGTGCCACCAACAACACCATAACAACTGCTTAGCAACCCCCTTGCAACCACTTAAGCCGCGTTTCCACCGCAGGAACTTTACCCAGGAACCAGGAACTTTGGGGTGGTACTCTGTGTGTTTTGACCGCAGGAACCAGGGTCTAAATGAAGTTCCGGGTAAATATTTCCCCCCTCCAAACGGCCCTGCTCGCGAGGTAGTACTTTTTCAAAGTTCAGGAACTTTCGAGGGCGGGACTTGGGCACTGAACATGCTGATTGGTTTAGCCTTTTATTTCAACCGGCATTTTTAAAAGTCTTTTGTGAGGTTCGTTCTGCGTTCAGTAAATATCAGTCTTGCTCTCTGTCTGATGGCGCGCGTTCGTCTAAGCCATCTCATGTTCAATGTCCGTAATAGCTGATAATAATATACATTGTCATTTTAAATCTAGCTTTACAAGCTTTCTGAATATGCTAGTGCTATTTTCTGTCGTTGTTATTTACCTCTTTAGTAAACCTATACATAACCAGCAAAAGCAGCACAGCTTGAATCTCTTCCATACTCGTTATTCATTTTTTTACAGTCTATTTTTCACCATGTAAACAACCTGACCGATTACTTTTAAGTGTGCGTTCTTACATGACGTGACAGTGCAGCGCAAAAATGATTACTGTCCGTCACTGACTTGGAGGAGCAGTCGCGCTCAGTCCTACATCACCGGACTAATTTGCATAATCTTCATGGAACTTTAGATCGCGGTGGAAACGCAGACAGTTGCAGGTCTGGGGGGAGAAAAGTTCCTGTAAAAAAAGTTCCTGGTACAAATTGTTCCAGGTAATTTTGGTGGAAACGGGGCTTTAGTGACTAGGGTGTTGCTAAGAGTGTTCTATGTGGATGCAGGGATGTTGCTAAGCAGTTGTTACAGTGTTCTGGGTTGCTGCTAGACAGTTTCTAAGGATTTCTGGATATTATGTCTAGTAACCACCCACAACACCATAACAACTGCTTGG